>NC_056728.1:844049343-844226843 GCF_019279795.1 Protopterus annectens | reverse complement strand
GCCAAAATAATAATCAAACAGCAGCACACAATAATTATACCTAATCTATCCATGCATATTAAGTAACCAGTTAAGTAGTTCATCTTACTTCTCAAAAAAGCACATAGCCCTTCAAAGTAAGACAGTAAATGTTTAAAGTCAGGAAAAACAAGGTCAGTTACTTTCATCCAGCAAACTAAGTAATACTGTTTCATCTCCACAGATCACATAAATATGTTAGCACACATTAAAATATCCCAATCCAAGTTGCTCCACACAAACCACAAAGCCAGAAAAATATTGCCTGTTCATCTCATCACTCTCCTGTTCATCACAGCCAGCATTATTATAAAAACAGTTATAACCCTTATCTCATCACACCATTCCCCTCATCTCAACTGCCCACACAAATCATAAAGCCAGAAATATTGGCCAACATATCTGGTTGAGCACTACCAGCATTACTGAAAAACAGTAATAACACTTCTCACCATGCCATTACCCTAATCTTCACTGCCCACACAAATCACAAAGCCTAACTCAGTTTCAACAACCATAACCTGCAGATTGTTATTAGACAGACAGCAGGTTTCTCAGACAGCTTACATACTAAGCAAGCTTTCATTGATACCATGATGTACCATATGTAATCTAACTGAGTCAAGTTATTAACAGATATATCAATGACGCATTCATAATTGGGTATTTCAGTTAGCAGACATTCCTGATCTATGTGCTTAGCTATCCTGAGAGCTGCTATTATAACATGCTATTGGCTGAAATATTACATAAAGTACACAAATAACCATATACATAATTTACTTCTAATCAAGTGCAATAATCTGCAAAGCAGTGGTACTTTAATACCAGACAGATGTTTTCCAGCATTGTTCAGCTGTCAAGTTAAGTTTAATCTAAATGCAAATAAAATATAAATATTATAAATATGCAGTACTACAATCAGGGCTTTGACGTTAAAGACATGCAGGTAGGTGCGTGCGTGAATGGCCGTACCTTCTTTGAAGGTTGGGCATTGGGCTGGCAACTCAGCACTGTAAAATTCCACTGCCAATCATGAGGGGACCGGAGTTCCACTGTGGCGAACCCTAACCAGGAAAAGTCGAAAGAAGACAATCAGGGCTTTGCTGACCTTGCTTAAAAGAGCTGCCATATTCAAAATGCTGCTTATGAAGGTAAAATAAATGACCCTATTTGCTTACTAAGTAACTATACTTGCCCTTTCTGAAGCCTTTTCTATTACAACCTAGACTACAACATCAATGGTAAACATAAGGTGTATAAAGACACAAAGTGTAGCTAATAAACCAGCAAGTTTTGAGGGCGTACAAGAAATATGCAGCAGTCCTTCAGTAGCTTCACAGATGTTATAAGAGACAGACAAAAAAAACAGGAACTAAAACCATTAACATTTAATACTGCTCACAAATTAAATTAAAACCAAACTGAAAACACTCCTTAAATAAAAGCACACAACAAAACATTCCCTTTTCTTTTTTTAACACCTTTACTGAATTATCACTTAAGACATAGGCAAACATACATTTATATAAAAGATAACAAACCATATTAATTTGTTCCAAGTTGCAAACATTATACATCACATATATTCTTTTATGTAAATATCATCAATCCAACATTACATAAATTGCTCAATTCCTGCCTTCCCTTAAACCTCACGTGACATCCATAATATTATTCTGCATGTATTATTCCAACAATTTACATTTTTCCTATGTAATATGTTTCTACCCTTTTCTAATGATCCCACTCCCAGTTCTTTTATCTTTGTTACAATATTCAATACTTCAAATACAGTTGGTTTAGACTTTGATTTCCTTTTCCTAGTAATTGCTGTTTTGGCAGCCACCAGAATTAAAATTAAAACCTTACTATGTATACGCAATTTGTATCCCAGCTCAGAAAAAAAGCATTTCTTAGTTACAACCATTTGCTTACCCAATATTTCTGTAAGGAATTTTGGCACTTACATATTATTGCAACCAGATTTCAATACTCACAGAAATCACTATGCTTCTGTGAAATGAGGTCTGCAAAGCTAAGTAGGGGTGTATAAAGTGTTTAGGACTACTGTGTGCAATTGTTTTTTATATTGGAAGACGACTAAGGTGAGATATCGTCTTCCCTGGTAATGGCCTTTTCAGCCTTATAAGAAGGACTGATGCTTCTCAGTCGTCTTTCCTCATCGAACTCATGCAGCTCAGCACCTTCACCAAAAGGCAACCGGCCCATTTCAATTCTGTTTAGGTGTACACACTGCAAGGGGTGAGTGCTACGTTTGGGACGTGTGTGTGAATCATTCACCATGTGCAGCACCTGTTGGTAGTACAGTAAGTGGCTTCTGTGGCTACATAACTTCACATGAACAGGAGTATCTGTCTGAAGTGGGATAACCGTTTAACACCCCCGGCCGAGGAATCCCGCTTGGGAGAAAGGCATCAGTCCATGAGGAATTATTGTCCCCTTAGTCAGTATTTCTTGCAGGCACCTTTGTTTTGGATGGTTACTGACCCTTAGCAGTTAGACAGAATGTTCCTGAGCAACCTCCTTTTGCTGAGGTTGCAATCAGCAAAGCAGAATTTGTGATGCAGCATGGCATGGTGGAGTTCACCGAACTAATGACACGCCTCCCATGAGTACAAAATTTTAAGTTTTTTCCTCTCCCTGCCTCAAACCGTCGGGCACACATAACTACTTACTTGCATACACACCCCTTTAAAGCTTAACAAACCGTTTTTCTGAGAAACACAATGAAGTATGCCAATTCTGAAATCTGGTTGCGATAATACGTAAGTACCAGAATTTTTAAAGTCTGCCAGCTCACTGCCCTCCCCAAAAAGAAGTGATGTTCTTAACATAACGTTCCATCTGTGTTTTCGATCTTCATCTGTTCTTGGCAGCTGGGTTATGGTTCCGATCCTCAAAACCGGTTTGGCCATTATGCAGCTCGCGCCAGCCAAAAATCTCTCGTGCTAAGAGTCGGCCTGCAAGTAATACTGACTAAGGGGACAATACCTCAGATTAAGTTTGCAGACTTATAGAAAAATATAAGGAAACTAAACTAAAGGAAGAAGCCATGTCCAAGGGGCGTCCTAATAAGACACTCAGGACAAAGGAGGGAGAAGGAGGGTGGAATGCCAAGAATAGATGAAGATCGACAACACAGATGGAAAGTTATGGCAAAAATATAACTTCTTTATCTGATGTTGTCAATCTTCATATATTCTTGACAAATGGTACAGAGTCCCCAGCTACTTTAGATCCTGGGCGGCTCTATGGAAGGATATTCCTGAGAACCACAGAACCAAAGGAGGCTCTTCCTATGGAGGCTAAATCCAATTTGTAATGAGTAATAAAAGTATGTAGAGTAGGCCATGCTGCTGCTGTGCATATTTCACTCATGGAAGCCTTAGAATGGAAATCAGCTTAAATTGCCATTGATCTGGTGGAATGTGTCTTCACTGGTGCAGGTAATTTGAGATTCTTTCTATTATAAATGTAAGTAATACAATTGCTTAACCATTTTGACAAGGTAACCTTAGAAACAGATTTCCCCAAAGTTGTGCCAGAAAAGGATACGAACATGTTCTGATTTCCTAAATTCTTTAGTTCTGCTGAAGTTGAAACATAATTGTCTGTGAACATCCAACAAGTGTGGTCAATATTCCCCTTTGTTGGAAAAATTGAGAAAGAAAACAAGCAAGTCTATGCCTTGATTAATGTTGGACTCTGAGACCACCTTCAGAAGGAAATATGGATTGGTTCTGAGTGTAACTCTATCCTTATGGAAAATTAAGTAAGGGGGGTTTTGAACATAAGGCCTGCAATTCAGATACTCTTCTTGCAGAAGTTATAGCTATGAGAAGAAGCATTTTCCAAGAAAGAAACTAAGTTGCATGCCACCAATGGTTCAAAGGGGGTAAGTACCAGTGATTTCAGAACAACAGTCAAGTCCCATGGGGGTAGATGATCTTTAAATGGAGGCTTTAAACGTATATTTCCCTTGAGGAAGACCTTACATAGTTTACGTGAAATTAAAGGAAGGTCTCCAAAGCCATTATGGAAATTAGAGATGGCAGCTATAATTACTTTAACTGTGGAGGCAGAAGCTCCTTTAGCAAAAAGGATGGCCAGAAATTGTAAAACTTTTTCCACAGGAGACGAAAAAGGGGCAAGGCCATTATCACAAGCCCAGATTAAAAATCTGTTCTGCTTACTAAGGTAGAGCTTCCTGGTGGATGGTTTATGCGATGTCAGCAAAATTATTCACACTGGGGATGGTATATCATTATGCCTGGTGACTATCAGAATTGGAGGAACCAAGCAGTTAGCTTGAGACTTTTAGGATTGGGATGAACCAATCCCTGGGGTGAGACAGTAGGTCTTGAATTGGGTCCAGAATCCATGGACGGTGAACTAGATGAGGCCATAGGAAGAGAAACTAAATTTGTCGAGGCCAGTAGGGTGCAATGAGGATCACTTTGCCTCTCAACCTGACTGCTTTCTTGAGAAAAAGTGGAATCAGAGGGAAAGGAGGCAAGGCATAAAGAAAACCCAGGGGCCAATTGAGGAGATTAGCATCTTTCGGGGACTCCCCCTCTGGAGGGATTAGGGCAAAGTAGCTTCTGCACTTGTTGTTTTGGGGTGATGCAAAAAGGTTGCAGCAAGGCTGGCCCCAGCGATGAAAGATCCTCTTTGCTATATCTGGATTGAGAGACTACTCATGAGGCAGTAGAATGCATCTGCATAGTGGGGGAGTAGAATGCATCTGCACAGTTTATCTGCTATTATGTTTGAATTCCATGGGATGTGCATTGCTTTTAGAAAGGGGTTGGAGGCAATGTCCCATTGCACACTCTGAGAGCTTCTTGACACAGGGGCTAGAATTTGGTTCCCCCTTATTTGTTGATGTACCAGACTATAGACATGTTGTCTGATTGGACTGCAATTATTCCTTGAGGAAGGACAGATTGAAATGCTTGCAATGCTAATAGCACTACCCTCAATTCCAGGACATTGATATGCAGATTGGCCTCTACTGGAGAACGAGTGCCTTGGACTGTCTTTTCTAGATAGCGCCCCCCCTACTGGAGAACGAGTGCCTTGGACTGTCTTTCCTAGATAGCGCCCCCCCCACCACATCTGGGAGACATCCATGGTCACTATGGCCTTGGGCTGAGGAGGGACAAAGGGGCAGCCCAAAAGAATTTCTTCTGATTCCATCCACCAGGATAGGTCCTTTTTGCAGCGACTGGTGATAAAAATTGGGCAGATCATTGGATGGGTTAGAACAAACCATTGATTCATAAGAAGCCATTGCAGTAACCTCATGTGGAATATCGCTAGCAGGACCAGAATGATAGTCAATGCCATGGGCCCCAATTCCTAAAGTACCAGTAAGGCTGGTACTTTGTTTGTGCATAGACTAGAATGTACCTGGGATTTTATCTTCCATAATCTGTAAGGGGGGAGGGAGGCTACACATGAGAGGGTGTTTAAATGAGCTCTTATGAATTCTATATCCCGAGAGGAAGTCAGTTGAGACTTCATATGATTGACCATGATGCCAAGAAGTAGGAACAATTGTAGGGTGAATTCTGTTGTCTGAAATAGTAGATGTCCGGTGGAAACAAGGATAAGCCAATATAGATATGGAAACACCCGGAACCCGTGCAGTCTCAAGTGAGCTGTTACTGCTGCCATACACTTGATGAATACCCTGGGGGCTGTGGTGAGACCAAACAGCAGCACTCTGAACTGAAAGTGAACGTCTCCTAGCTAAAAGCAGAAAAACCTTCTAGAGTGTTTTTCCATCTTTATGTGGGTGTGCTACGTGGGTAATATCTGCCATTAGTGTCTCCCACCACCACCATGGATGGATCTATCTCTGTAGTGGTCCTGGGAAACTCCTTGCAATTTCTAGAACCACATCTTTCTACTTACTTTCAGGCTTCTTGAAAAGGTCCTCTGAGGAGTAGAAATATGTATCCCTATAGCAAATAGGGTTTCCCTATCCTATTCACCCCTTGAAAGAGTCTCTTTAACCTTGTGTGCAAATAAAGTTGTTCCATGTGCATTGATGAGGTATGTCTTGTGGGGTTCCACAAACTTGCAAAGGCACATCCTTTTGAAACAGCTTCCATAGCGTGGGAAATCAGCTGCATAGAGGCATTTGACAGGGTCTGAAGGGTGGACATTTACAAAGAGACCATTTTTTTACTTTCGTCAACATGGAGGATTTGGAAGGCTCCTTAGTCAAATCCCCCTGGAACCTTGTAAAGTGTAACACATAATTCAGCAACCACAGGGCAAAGGTCACTGAAGCAAAAACTTACTTTCTGAATTTGTCCAAGGCCCTAGACTACATGCTGGGGGGTGGACAGAAGGACATTTCTCAGCAAGGTCCTTTATGGTGGCTGCCACAACCATTATGGCATCAACTAGGGCACCCCAGCTCCAAGAGGCATGGTCTTTGGGTGCAATGAGGTATGGTCTGTCTTCTTAGGAACAGGTTCTGTGGTGTCCAGAGCCTTGTAACCTGAAGTGAAATGAGATACTCCATTTTGTTCTCTGGGGGTACCACCCAGGACAAAGCTGGGCCGGTTCTGAAAGTCTCAAGAAACACCAACTCCTCCTGGGAAAGGGTTGCAAAAGTTTAACCACCTTCTGACTCAGAAGCTCAAGAATTCCTCTGAATGAGACATCCTTGGGAACTCCTCCCTTTCATCAAAGTGGGTGTCCTCTGTCAAGGATTCCTGTGGGGAAATCAATGTGTCGCCTCTTGCATTTGTGCTTCTGGGGGGGGGCTTCCTCATGGAGATGATCCAAGGAAGACCTGGAAGTGTGTAGGGAGTACTGCAAATGGACTGTCTTGAGGATTGAATGGATCAGCTGCCCTGATGGAAGAGAATGATCAGACTCAGGACCCAGGGCAGACAGTTGTGGAGGTGGAGGACCCCAAGGGGGTCAAGGATGTCCTATTTCCAGTCATGTAGAGAGCTCTCTCCACTGCCTTGAGTGCAAAAGCTAATGAAGACTACTCCAGCAGGAGACAAAGCCACCTGACAAGAGTAGCCCAAGACTTCCACCATGACCCTACCTCAACATAGAAGTCACAACCAAACTGCCTAGCACTGAAGCTCCAGGGGAAGGGATAGCTCCAAAAGCCTTGGAGTTGAACCCTACCTTAGATCCTGTGCTGAATGTATGGCTCCAAGATTGCTCCAGCTCCAACAAGGTCAGCGCAGGTTGGATCAGAGAAGACATCAGAGTCAACATTGTCCAATCCTTCAGATCTAAGCTAGAAAATCCAAGAATTCTCAAATCAAGTACCTCAGAAGCCAAGGGACAAATCAGAGTAGGAGTAATTAAGAGTATTCTGGATGGTCTGAAGCTCACTGGCCAATGGGAGTACTCCCATTTAAATATGAATCTTGAGAAATGTTCTCATTATTCTGTCCACATGTGCTTCTGACAGGCTGCTGGTAAATGTGAAGAACAAGGAGGAAGATGAAGGTCTAGAAAATCTGCATGGTGTTTCTTGTAAAAATGGAGAGTAGATCCAGAGAGTACCGAGGTTGCCTATAGGGTGGAGACTTAGCAGAAGAGTGTGTCAGATCTGAAGAAGTGGACTAATCTGAGGCCTTTGGTATTTTGGATGGTGGAGCCGAAGCTAGAGTTGAGTGAGAGAATGGTCAGGGAACACTTTCTTGAATCCCTGGGCTTTTCTTTGAGCTTCTATCTTTTCTTCCCCTAAGACTTTTCTGCTGCTTTCTTTGTGGAAGAGGAAACTCCAAACACTGAAGAGAAGGAAGAAGGAAATAAACCCTTAAGAACTAACTTATTCCTGTGCTCAACCAAGGGTCTGTGGTTGTGGCCAGACCAAATTTTGTACATATCCTCAAGATGTGTGGCCCCAAGACAATACACTCACTCTGAGTGGGCATCACACTTAGACATCTTATGCCTACATAAAGAGTGTTTTTTTTTAATCCAGTCGGTTTATCTGAAGTAATACAGGCAACAAGGTAACCCAATCCAGAAAAATAGCAATACAGTAATAAAGAGATCAGCAGAAGGCAAAAATACCAGCAATGGTAATTAAAGGATTCCCAAAAATTTGGGATAAAGAAATAGGTGCAATAGTAATATGACTACTAGACAAAGTAGTAGAGAAGAATAACAAGGAAAGCACAAAGCCTAGAATGAAGCAACAGCACTAACAACTACCAAATATATTTGGAAGAAGTAACAATACCAAAATAGAGCAATGCTTATTTCTAAAACTGGAGCCACGTCAACCATGTCTGATTGCTGAAAGCAGCAAAGGAGATCTGAGGTAATCTGGGGTTTGAGAGAGGATTATGGGTAAGGGGAGGAGTTTGAGCTACAGATCCAAAGTCTGAGAATTTGGCCGAAGTCAGATCCAAGCTCAGATCTGAAACCTAATGGTTGAGGAACAGACAAAAATTAGAAGTTATGTACCTACCATAACGTTCCATGTTAGTTGTCTTCTCTCGCCTTCTTTCTTGCTGGATGGGTTCGGAGCCGATCCTCGGCTCCAACTCGGCACTTGCTAAGCTCGAGAGATAATTTTACCAGCTCGAGGCAACCCTATATCCCATGATGCAAGGCGGAGACTACCCAGATCTCGTTTGGTAGCTAAAGAAATAGTAATATTTTCTTCCAACTGAAGTGGAGGAAGAAAAGTAACAATACTAAATAACATCATAATCCTCTAGAAAGGATCAACCTAATCTAGTGACACTAGAAGCTGAACAGCTAGAAAAAGGAATAAAACCTCTTAATAGAAGATGCATAATCTTCTCGGTCTGACCAGGCTAGGGGGATGGAGGGCGGGACGCAAGAAAGAAGGCGAGAGAAGACAACTAACATGGAACGTTATGGTAGGTACATAACTTCTAAATGTTAAGTTGTCAATCTCGCCTTCATTCTTGCTGGATGGGACCGCGTCCCTAGCACCTCTATCCTGGGTGGCTCAATGGAACAGACTCTTGAGAACGGTGGAACCAAAATTCGCTCTGTCTCTGGAGGCCAAGTCTAATTTGTAATGTGAAACAAAGGTATGAGGAGAGGCCCATGTGGCTGCTGCACAAATAGTGTCTATTGGAAGTCTAGCTTGAAAAGCTGTCGATGTAGCTAGAGCTCTGGTAGAATGGGCTTTTGGCTTAGAAGTCAACTCTTTGCCTCTGAGCTGATAAATGTATGTGATCACAGAAGACAGCCATCTAGATAAAGTTACCTTGGAAACTGGAAGGCCTTTCCTGTTCTCTGCATAGGATAGAAACAGTTGATCAGATTTCCTAAAAAGTTTAGTTTTGTCCAGATAATATCTGAGCTGGCGGTGAACATCAAGACAATGTAACTTTTGTTCCGCTCTATCAGAATAATTCGGGAAAAACACTGGAAGATCAATGGATTGATTTAGGTTCATCTGCGATGTCACTTTTGGTAAGAAAGACGGATTAGTCCTTAGAGATACCCTCTCTTTGTGGAATATTAAATAGGGAGGACGAATGCAGAGAGCATGAAGCTCAGATACTCTCCTGGCAGAAGTAATGGCGACTAGAAAAAGTGTCTTCCAAGAAAGAAATTTCAAAGAACAGGCAGCTGCAGGTTCGAAAGGGGGAAGAATCAAGGATGTTAAAATTAAATTTAGATCCCACTGTGGTGGGGGGTCTCTAATCGGAGGTTTAAGTAAAAAGATACCACGAAGGAATGCCTTGCAAAGTTTATGTGACATAATGTTGTGGTCCAAAAGGCCTATATGAAAATTTGAAATGGCTGCCAGTTGAACTTTCACTGTGGAAGAAGAGGATCCTGAATGAAAAATGTCAGCTAGGAAGTCCAATACCTAATGAATTGGAGCAGTATAGGGGTCTATGTTCCTAGCTTTTGCCCAGAAAGAGAAACGTCGCCATTTACTAGTGTAAATCTTTCTGGTAGAAGATTTTAGGGAAGCTACTATGATATCCCGGACAGGATTAGAAATCATAGGAAGCCTGGCTAAGAATGGAAGTGGAGCAACCAAGCAGTGAGGTTGAGAGAAAGTATGGATTGGTGCAGCTGACCCGACTGGTGGGTCAGAAGATCTGGAACCGGGTCCAGATGCCATGGCTGTACCAAGAGATAACAATGTAGGAACGGAAACCATATCTGTCGAGGCCAATAAGGGGAAATGAGAATCAACTTGGCTCTCACGGCGGTTGCTTTCTGAATTAGCTGAGGTATCAGCGGAAAGGGGGGAAATGCATAAAGAAGTCCCAGGGGCCAATCTTGGGTTAGAGCGTCTCTGGGGGGATGGCCTGGAAGGGGAAAGAGAGAGAAGAAGTCTGGGCATTTGCTGTTTTGAGGTGTAGCGAAAAGGTCGCAGCAAGGAAGGCCCCACTTCTGAAAAATCTCTTCCGTCACTGATTGTTTGAGAGACCACTCATGAGGCATGAGAATAGCTCTGCTCAATCTGTCCGCTATGATGTTAGATTTCCCGGGGATATGCATTGCTATCAGAAACCGCTGAGAAGAGATTGCCCATTGCCAAAGTCTGAGAGCCTCTCGACACAGTGGATAGGACTTGGTTCCACCCTGTTTGTTGATATACCACACTACGGACATATTGTCCATTTGGATTGCAATAGTTCCCAGGGGAAGAGAGTTGTTGAGGGCTTGCAACGTTAAAAGCACCACTCTCATCTCCAGGACATTTATGTGCAGATGGTATTCGAAAGGTTGCCAAGTGCCATGGACCATTCTGCCCTGATAATGCCCCCCACCCGATCAGGGAGGCGTCCGATGTAACCGTGGCAACCGGGGCAGGAGGAACAAAAGGTCTGCCCTGATGGACTTGAGGGGACGATATCCACCAGGTCAGATGCCTTTTGCAAGTTGGAGTTACTATGATCTCGTGATGCATGGGAAGTTGTTGAAAAGACCATTGGGCGAATAGCATCCATTGTAGAAGATGCATGTAAAAGCAGGCAAGGGGAAGAAGTGTTATGGCGGCTGCCATAAGACCCAATACCTTCAGAGCAAATCTGGCCTGAATTCTGTTGCTGAGAAGAATCACCTGGATGTGTCTTTAAATGTCCAAGATCCTTTGGTCTGTTAACTTTGCTGAAAGTTGTACGGTGTCCAATTTTGCGCCTATAAAAGTAATAGATTGACAAGGCGACAAGGCAGATTTTTCAAAATTTATAGAAATCCCTAGCCCTCTGCAAATGTGAATGGTGTAATCTCTGGCTTGGAGAAGTTGATGCCTGGTGGTGGCAGTGAGGAGCCAGTCATCTAGATATGGAAACACCTGGAATCCTTGACGTCTCAGGTGAGCCATAACCACTGCCAAACATTTGGTGAACACTCTGGGGGCTGTAGTGAGTCCAAAGGGCAGGGCTCTGAAATGGAAGTGACTGGTCCCCAGCCGAAAGCGGAGAAATCTTCTGGAGCGTCTGTGAATTTTTATGTGATAGTACACATCCTGAAGATCTATCGAGCACATCCAATTGTCCTTGCCCAGAAAGGGTAGAATGGACTGAAGCGTGACCATCCAGAATCTTGATTTCTTTACAAACTTGTTTAGTTTGCTCAGATCTAATATTGGTCTCCAGTCCCGTCTTTTTTGGAACTAAAAACAACCTTGAGTAGATTCCGGATCCTATTTGGTCCGCTGGGACTGGCTGGATGGCTCTTTTTACTAGCAGTTTTGATATTTCTAGTACTGCTAGTTCCCTTAGACTGGGTGGAATGTCTAGAAGGGTTCCCTTTTGCTGAATTGGGGTTTGAATAAAGGGAATTTTGTAACCCTCGGATATAATCGACTGTACCCATTTGTCTTGAGAAAGGGAAAGCCAGGCTATTGGGTACAGCGATAATTTTCCCCCGACTGCCTCCGAAGGCGGACAATCAGGCAACATCTCAGGGATGCTGGAAGGGTTTGTCAGAAAGAGGCTCTCTGCTACCCTGATTCTGCGGACCCCCTCTGCCCCTAGGGTGGCATCTATTATTGTTACCCCCTCTGCCTCTGGGGGTAAACTGACTTCGTGCATCAGGCATGACTCCTTGAGATTTGCGGAACCACATTTTCCCTCCCTTCTGTCCTTTGGGGTAAGGTCTTGAAGGGGTGGAGAAACGGACTCCTACAGCAGAAAGAGTCTTGCCATCTTGTTCGCATCTAGTCAAAGTGTCTTTCACTTGAGGTCTGAACAAGGTTGAACCATCAAAAGGGGAGTTTGTGAAGGACGCCTTGAAGGGGTCTGCAAAATTACAAAGCCGCATCCAGGACTGATGCCTTAAAGCCACTCCTGTGCCTGCGGCCCTACTCGCTCCATCGGCTGCATAAGAAATGAGCCGCATAGAGGAGTTAACAATGGAGTTAAGGATTCCTAGCTGTGAGCTAAACTTATCCTGAGACCCAGCAGCTGACGGATCCTGTAAAACTTCTCCCAACTCTTTAAGAACATCTCTTTGAAGGCGGGTGAAGTGGCACAAGTAGTTCAGCGATCTCATGGCAAAAGTCGCTGAAGAAAAAATCCACTTGCCGTACCTGTCCATAGTCCTAGAATCCTTGTTAGGAGGATGGACAGGTACTGAAGGATCAGCTAGTTCCTTCTTGGTGGCAGCAGCCACCACCATGGCATCAACTGGGACACCCTTTGTCAAATATTGTCTATCTAGTGGGGCCGTAATGAATTTTGAAGGCCTCCTAGGGATAGGTTCCACTGAATCCGGAGCCATCCACGCCTTCCGAGCCACTACCTCCATAAGAGGGTCGAAAGGCGGAGACACCCAGGAGGTGGAGGGTCGAGATCCGAACGCCTCCAGGTATACTGACTCGTCCTCGGAAGGATTAAGGGAGGGCCAGTCCCCCCTCTGCTTAAGGAGTTCAAGGATGTCTGAGAATGAGACATCCTCAGAGGAGGACCTTGGGGATCCCTCCGACTCATCCAGATCAGTATCAGATGTAATAGACTCGGGGGAGTCTAGATGTTTCCTCTTACATGTCCTCTTACGCGGAGGTTCACCTGACGGATCAGGAGAAGCCTCGGAAGAAGAAGATATTCCCAATGGGGAAATCTGAGGCAATGGATCTCTGGGTCCGGGAGCAAGAGAGTGGGAAGAGATGTCAGCAGGCACTGTAGTGGGAGGAGCTGATGGAAGTGTCCGTTGACTAAGCCCAGGGGCTAGTACACTCCTCATCACCTCGAAGGCTCCCCCGTCAGAGAGACCAGAAAGTTCCCGCTCCGAAGAGATAGGAACCCCAGGCCTCACCGAGAGGGAAATCCAAGGCAGATGTCAGGGCTGAGCTCACCAACGCTGAAGCCCCGAGAGGGAGAACGGGGTCAGACAAGGGTCCGATGCCACTCACCCCCTCAGAGCCGACAAGAGAGACCAGACACCCGGATCCCTCCAATGAAGGCCTCAAGGAGGAAATCAGAGCAGAGGACGACGGAGCCAAAAGGGGTGGTATCGGCTCCGAAGCTACAACGGTGACAGTTCCGAGGAGCTCCGGCTC
The DNA here is from genome assembly GCF_019279795.1 of Protopterus annectens. Classification (NCBI taxonomy): domain Eukaryota; kingdom Metazoa; phylum Chordata; order Ceratodontiformes; family Protopteridae; genus Protopterus; species Protopterus annectens. The sequence continues at coordinate 844,213,300 of NC_056728.1, read as the reverse complement.
CGAGCTCTGTAAGAGAGTCGAAGGAGGAATGTTTGGTGGATGTGAAATAGCTACCGTCTGTTGAGATGGGCTATGGAGTATTTGGGCCAATGCCTGAGACTTTAATAGTCTACTCACCACTCTCTCGAGGTCGTGATCAGACAGCCTGGATGACCGAGAAGAATGGCTCCGATGGCTCCGCTCCGAGAGCAGGGGTGATCTCAGAGCCGAACGTATCGACTCTAATGAAGGGGATCGAGATCTCTTTTTAGAGATCAATGGAGCCAACGGAGCCGAGGATACGTCGGCTCCAGTCGGAGCCGACACTGAATGTCTAGATTGGGCAGTATCGGCGCTGGATGGAGCCAATACTGTGACTGCTATGGTGGAAGGATCGGCTCCGGCCGGAGCCGATCTCGACCCTGGTGAAGGTAAACCAGAAGCCGATGGCTTGGAACTTTCAGCCGAAGGCTTAATAGGTTTTGAGGGCTTCCCCGGCGCCGACTTAGTTGGGGAGCTCTTGGGCTTTAATAAGCCCCTTAATATCAACTTATTTCTGCACTCCTGCAGGACTCTTGGGCTGAAGGCATGACAGATAGCACAAGAGTCCTGCAGGTGCAGAGGTCCCAGGCAATAAACACAAGAAGTGTGACCGTCTGTCAGAGACATCTTCTGACAGCACGAGTCACACTTCTTGAAGCCTGAGACCTTCGTGTCCTTCGACATAACTGTGTCGAGGAAACAGAAGTTGTGAAACACAAAACACTAACACACACACACAAAAAACACCCAATCCAACAATTTTAACTAGACAGGGATAACACACAGTCAAACACAAACAATCCCTGACAGGAAAAAATTTAAGAAGGGGAAGGCCTAAGGCCTAAGTTAGGGAAAGGGGATAAATAACTCGAAAAAAGGGAACACTAACGGGAATAGGGTTAAAGTAAGCGTTAAGGTTAACAAAAAACAACTATAGATATGAAAATTTAAAGGGGGTAGACTAAAGTCTTATATTTAGTAACTTACCTGGAGCTGGTAAAAAAAGGCACCTCATTAGCGAAGTGGCAAACGAGATCTGGGTAGTCTCCATCTTGCATCATGGGATATAGGGTTGCCTCAAGCTGGTAAAATTAGCTCTCGAGCTTAGCAAGTGCCGAGTCGGAGCCGAGGATCGGCTCCGAACCCATCCAGCAAGAATGAAGGTGAGATTGACAACTTAACATCAACATCATCAGATCTTTTTATAACATTTACAGTGTTCTCTTATGTTTAAAGCCCACATGCTTACACACAAAAAAATTATATTAGATTAAGCCAAGGGCATTAATCCAAACATTCACCTATGTAAAAGTAAGAGAAAATACCTCATTTCTACATATATTATAATCCATGCACTTTTACACCCCAATCCCCTTTCTTCTCTTTTTAAATTGTAATGCCTACATTTCTTAAAATTCAAAAAGAGAAAAGTACTTGTTTACTTCAGTATCTTATCAGATTAGTATCATATCACGTATAACAATCATTAAAAATGGTTTACTATATAACATGTAATTTATATCATGAAATCTTTATACAAATATTGTTATGAACAAAAACTGTTTTACTTGCAGTTACTTTTGTCTTTTTAGTGTCCTTCTAAACATTAATGACATGAAGTGGGGTATATGCCTTTCAGTCTCCCCACATGTTTAACAAAGTCAAAAAACATTCAATCTTTCTCAGCCATTTTATCTTGTAAAGCCTTATTTCATAAATGTGACTCATGTTTTATAGTCTCACATTTATTCTCTAATTTTGGTGCTGCTGGTCATCTTCCTGCTCATTTCTGTCTCCCAACCACAAACTCCAGTTGAAGTCCAAGGTACTCCAGATTCTTTTTTCTGCATCTGAAGCATTTTTCTTTAGAACACTGGAAAAGGTTTCACTGCCACAGTCGCTCTATGAGATATCACAAGAACGAGTCCCACTCTGTTTGATGGCTCACTTTTTGTTGGACAAACTTTTGTATTTCTTCTTCTTTAGTCTGTTCTGCATCAAAAATTACTTTGATCTTCCAGGGAAAAAATATCATACCACTGCCACCTCTGTGCTCTCTTCCACCTCTCCATCATCCATTACATATACTATCCCCCAAAAAAGACTCACCCTCTCATCTATAAATATTCAAAGTATAGTTAAAAAAACAAAACACTTCATGCTTGGATCACTCAACATAACCCAAACATACTTGCCTTGTGTGAAACCTGGTTAAAACCAAGTATTTCTAATTCTGAAATTCTTCCTCCTAGCTATAATATCCTCAGGCATGACAGACTTTCAAAAAGAGGAGAGGGAGTCACAATCATGTATTCTAACTGCCTGTCTGTTTCCCCTATCTCTTTTCCCATATCTGACTTTCTCTCAGCTGAGATAATTTTAGCTGACGTTAAACTTAGCCACCATAAAAAACTTGCCATTGCATCAATTTATATCCTTCTTGGAAATAATGTCCCTATTTAAGAACACTTTCTATCCTAGATATCTAAAACTATCCCTTATGAAACCATCATACTAGGAGATGTCAATATTGACTGGCTGCAGATCAATAAAGAATCACCTTCTGCCTCTCTCAACCTGTATGGATTCACACAGCTCATCTCTTCCCCTACCCACCTTCATACATTCTCCTCTACTGGTTCACTTATTGACTGGATACTAGTATCTCACCCCCAACTTTACCATAATCCAACCACTCTACCAGACACATTAGGTGACCACCTACCTTTACTAGTTCACAGACACTCTGAACACCTGCATAAAGTACAACAATATAAGGTGACCAGTGATCTATCTAGCTATTCTCCTGACTCACTAAATCACCTCCTCCCTACTATAAACCGGTCCTTTCTCTCTAATCTCACTCTCAATGAAGCAGTCCTACACTTCAACAACACCTTTCCATCCATCCTCAACTCCCTTACCCCTATTAGGAAAACTTGCATCATATTCAGATATGCCCCATGACTAACTAAAACTACCCTTACACTCATGAAGACCAGAGATAAAGCTTGGAAAACTTTGAAAGGTAATAATACCTCTTCCAACCTTATCTCTTACATGGAACTTAGAAACAAATCTAAGAAACAAATCAATCTTCATAAAAAGATCTATTACCAATCCTCACTTAATCTCAACTGTAATCCTAAAAAATTCTGGAACTCTATCAATAAATTTCTCTCACCTGGTACTCCTACCTCACTCACACCTTATTCTGACAAGACTCCTCTGGAAATAGCAATCCTCCTTAATAAGTTCTTCATTAAAACCACTGAAAATAACTGTAACTAACTTCTCCACATGCACCTCTTTCAATCCATCTACAACTTAATCCACCACTGATTCACCTCTCTCACCCTCACTCTCTTTCTCACTATCACTTGTTCCCACCTTGTATATCAAATTGCTTTTAACTAAACTAAAACCTGGTTAACTCTCAGCTGATAACCTTCCTCCATTATTCCTTAAACATGCAGCTACATCTCTAGCTTACCCCATATCTATTGTGATTAATAGATCCATAAAAGAAGGCAAAGTCCCTGAAATTTGGAAGATTTTTTTTGTAGTACCTCTTCATAAAGGAGGAAACTCCACTTTGCCAACTAATTTCAGACCAATTGCCATACTGTCTCCCATCTCCAAAATACTGGAAAAGTGTATCTATAAGCAAGTACTTAATCATCTGCTACAAGAAAACCTATTCACACCAACTTAACATGGCTTCCGCCCCACACATAGCACAGCTACTGCTCTTGTATCCTTTACTAATAACATTGCTCAAGTCAGGGATAATAGCAAAATAGCATCAGCCCTCTTTCTGGACCTGTTGAAAGCATTTGACACTGTATCTCATACCATACTTCACCATAAACTCTCCAAACTAGGCTTCTCAAACTTCACCACCACCTGGTTCTGTGATTACCTCACTAATAGACACCAGGCTGTTAGATTGAACTATTCCTACTCCCCCTTTCTAGCAGTTAGGAGAGGGGTCCCACAAGGATCAATAATGGGCCCTCTCCTCTTCAATGTATTTACCAATGAACTTTTCTCATCCTGCCCCCAATCCAATCTTATTCAGTATGCTGATGACTCGACCCATCAGCTCTGCTGACAACATAGTAAACCTTCAAATCCCTTACAAAAAACTCACACCACTCAGCTGAAAACTGACTAAAATTGAACCAACTCCTGCTAAATGTGAGCAAAACTAAGCTACTACTTTTCCTACTAAAAATCTGGAACATGCAAAACAGAACTTTTCCATAACATCGCTTAATGGAACTAATATTTCTGTTGACACCCAAACAAAACTCCTTAGAGCAATAATTGATGATGAACTTAAATTCAACCATCACATTCATAGCTCAATAAAAGAAAACACCAAAAACTAGGTCTGCTTTACCATCACAAAAACTTTCTTCCCTGTGCATCCAGGCCACCCCTTGCCCAATCCCTGCTTCTACCATCCCTACTCTATGCTTCACATATTCTTACCCAAATACAGAGTAACCTAATATCCAAACTAGAAACCACATATCACTAAATGGAGATGATAGCGAACCAAAGAAAACTAGAAACTAAAAAACAAGTTCACTAGGAGAAACCAAATGAGGGTCAGAAACCTAAACTTGATCCACTTTATTTTAATGCCAAAAAACCAATTCGTTTTCGACACACGTAAAAAGTCTTCTTCAGAAAAAACACACTGACTAACACTGTCTAAACACATTATATACCTTTTCTCTAATTCTTAATTGATTGATTGTCCAATAGAAAACCTTAGAACAATTTCCTTAAATGTACGAAGTGACAGTGAATGAAAAAAAACATACCCTTTCACATACAAAAGAAAACTTTAAAATAATTGACATAAATACACATAATAAATATAGAGTTATTATTTGTTATATAAAAATAAAAATGATTTGTGTCGTTTGAATATGAAAACCTACTCAATAATTATCTAAAAGTTAAAACCTAAAATAATAAAAAATATATAAAATGTTTGTGTTTTTGAAAAAACATAGTAGTTCCTTAAATTCTTCCAAATGGTTGTGTAATGCTGCCACCTTGTGTACCTTTACACAAATTACATCAAAGTTTTGCTGCTCTGAGCTTGAGGACAGAGATAATGGACACAAGATCATTTAAGCCAGGGGGGTCTAGATTCCAAGACAATCTGCCAAAACAGTTCCCTGTATTCCAACCTGGCTTCCCACATACCACCCGTAATATTCTTAGAAACAATATCCAATACAAAAAAGAAAAAAGTAGCCTGTGGACAGTCAATAGTATGACGAAACAATGCATTTTTACTGTTTTGTTTTTTAATTTCATAGAAGTGTTCGTACATATGACTTCTCAATTTCGTTTCAGTTTTCCCATCGTAAAAGGATGCACATTGATTACAAGTAACAATATAAACCACCCTTGAGTGTTACAGTTGGCGTAACTGTTGCTGAAAATATGCCTGTCCTTGGCTGAAATGTATAAATCACTTTTGTTCACTATGTGAGAACATTGTGAACAGGCACCACATTTGAAAGTGCCCTTCTTCCGTGAACCTCCTTCTTTACTACAAGATCCACCAAATTCAAATAATTGTTTGAAATTTAAATCTTTCCGGTAAATGAATTTCAGGGCCTGATGACCCCCTAAATTCAGATCTGAAATTTCCACAAATCTATTCCATTCACTAGATACAAGTTCCTTGATAACTTTAGAATCTCCTGTATAGCCTAGAACAAATGCTTGTTCCCAGTTGTTGGTTTCAATAGTCACCCCATCATCACTTGACGCTTCAGTGTCCATCCCCAAAATGGGGGCAAATCAACCTTTTCTCCCTTGAAAAACCCCCTCAAAAACTTCCTGCATTAAATCGTGTGGATAACCTCTTTCCTCAAACATATCCAGAACTTTCTTACTCTCAACCAAAAATTCATCATTTTTGGAGGTCATCCTGCTTACCCTGGCCAACTGTCCCTTAACAAGATTCTTTTTCTGGTAAAATGGGTGGCCACTTTTAAAGTGTAGATAAGCATTGGAGAAAGTTTCTTTGCAATGTATTTTGGATGAAAACCCTGGCCCTGTTTTGGTTAAGGAAACGTCCAAGTGCATTAATGTCTGTGTATTCAAAGTATAGGTGAAATCAAGGAAGCTGGTGGTACTCTTAATGTAATCCAAAACTTCAAAAAAATGTTTCTTGCGTACCAGTCCAAAAAATAACTATATCATCAAGGAATCTTTTGAACAAACTCCAACAATTGGAATAAGGGCTGTGTAAAACAAACAACTCCTCCCACCTAGTCAAGACTATGTTTGCGTAAGTTGGTACACATTTAGCCCCCATGGCTACCCCTTTGGTTTGCTTAAAGAACTCCCCCTGAAAAAACATAAAGTTGTTTGTAAGAATGGTTTCCATAAAAACCAAGCAATTCCTAAATTCATTCTGGGTAAAAAGATGACTTTCTCTCATACTGTCTTCCAACCATTGGAGTCCTATCTCATGGGGAATGGAACCAAACAAATCCACAACATCCATGGTTATGAATAAAAGGCTGGAAGAAAATAAATGTGGTTGAACTGACCTGAGGAAATCCCATGAGTCTCTGAGAACTGCTTCACCCCTATATGAGAGTTGCTTTAGTTTGTCATCAACAAATTTAGCCAATGATGTAGTAACCGATCCCTCAGAAGAAACAATAACTCGTAAAGGGGGGTCTTGCGAATCCTTATGCACCTTTGGTATACCAAACACTGAAGGAACTTTAGGATGTAAATTAATTAAATAATTATACAAGTCCCCTGTTATGGAACCATCCAGAAGTAAATCTTTCAAGAGCAAACTAATTTTAGAATTTGCTATATTAACCTCGTTAATCAAGGCTTTTGCATATTTAGTGGTATCATAAAGCAAATCCTTCATCTTGGATTCGTATAATATGGTGTCCATAAGGACGGTACCACCCCCTTTATCTGGTTGCATTATTCTAATGTGATTATTGTTCTGCAATTCAGTTAATAGTTTTCTCTCTTCATGTGGTAGATTTGGAAAAATTCTGTGATTAACTATTGTATTTCTTATTTCCCTCTCTAGCACTTTCTCCAGATTTCTCAGTTGTAATGGGGGATTGATTGTACTTTTTTTCTTTAAGGGAACTGGACAAGAAACTGAATTGCAAGTATCTTGAAATAATACCATTAAGTTCTTCTTTCATAAAAATAACTTTAAATCTACTATAGATCTTGGTATACTTGCTTTCCTGATAGGAATGAACTTGAATCCCTTGGAGAACAATTTAAAATGGTCCAAATTGACTAACAAACTACTACAATTGAATATTTTGTAGTTGTTGAATTCAAAAGTATTCCTCTGTTGTACAATCTGAGGATTTGTGTCTAAGTCAGTAGTCACTGGTGAATCGGTCGACGGTTGCGGAAATTGTAGTGTACTGGATTCTTGTTGCGGATCCTGTCGGACCGTCGCAACGGGGGTGGATAATCTAAAGGGAACCTGTCATCATGGTCATAAAAAACTCTTGTCCTTCATGCTCAGAATCATTAACAAAATTTTCAACCCATTGCTTGTTGGTGTTGAAAGGAATTTCTTTAACCCAATGATTAACAGGTCTTGGTTTAGGATATGCCTCACCTGCCCTGTAATCCCTAAGATCTCTTGTCAACTTGGCTTGCTTTCTTTTCATATTGGCAATACATTTTGTCTCAATATCAGAAAAAATGTTGAAATAAAGTTTTTTCTCAACTTCAACAGTAAAAAGATCATTAATAATAGCAGTATTAATACGTTCAATCTGTTCAAGAGTAACTGTCCTAACTCTTTCATTCTCCCTTAGTATAGCTCTAACTACTTCAAAACCATAATTGTCAAATATGTTCAATAATTCTGCATGAAACTCCGAACCTTCCACTACTTTGTTTGGAAATTTACTAATTCTTAGCCCCTTAGGGACAACTTTTTTGTCCAAACATTCCTTAAGGAATGTACAATCACAGCCCAAACATTTGTACTTTTCTAAGTAAAAATAGAGATTGTCCAAATTCTCCTTGTAGGTTTTGACTGCACAGTCGCTCTGTCTAAAATTAGAAGAGGCACCTTGGAAAGAATAATTTTTGTCCACAAATGCCTGAAAATCAAAGGCTTGAGTAAAAGTAGAAAAGTCACCTTGTTTGTGATGAGAATTCGATTCTTTTTCGTTGGATAGTAGCGTTTGTTCCTTTTCACGAGGCTCCGAAGTAGTAGAACGTAGTAGACGTGGAAAATTATTAAAATCCTCTTTCGAATGTTGATTTGTACTGTTGGAGCCCCCAGAAATAGTTGTGGTAGATGGAATACCTGTTGGAGCATTGTTCCGTATCTTTTGCGATGGCTGAAAGCCTGTACCAGAACCGGAAGCAAGAAACACAATGGATTGGCAGGCTGGTGTCAGCAGTTCTACCAACTGCGATAGTTGGCCAATAACTTTTCTTAATTCACCTTTCTCGTCACGGTTGGTGATCTGATGTTCGGTTTCACCCCCTGGAATCTCCGCCATCTCACACAAACACTGGAACCACTAAATGTAGATGATAGCGAACCAAAGAAAACTAGTAACTAAAAAACAAGTTCACTAGGAGAAACCAAATGAGGGTCAGAAACCTAAAACTGATCCACTTTAGGTTTCTGACCCTCATTTGGTTTCTCCTAGTGAACTTGTTTTTTAGTTTCTAGAAACCACATATAACAAAGTAGCCAGATTTGCTGCAAATCAACCTTACAAATCCCACCACTGCCTCTCATTAAAGGCTTTATTCTGGCCTGAATTTTCCAACTTACTGCCTCAATCCCAACTCCTTATAGCCCACAATATACTAAACAATCCTAAATCCTGCCCATCCCTTGCAAACTCTCTGACACTTTATACTCCTCAATTCCCACTAAGAAGTACTAATCAATACTTTCTTCAAGTTCATAAGCCAAACAAAACCTTTGGGAAAATACTCTATTGTCACTCAGTTACAAAAAATTGGAACACACTCTCTTTAGCCCTTAGACTACTTAAAGACAAACATGCCTTCAAGAAACAGCTTAAATCTTTTTTCCTATCAAATTGGATATGTTCGTGCTCTAAAATAATACCCAAGAAACATTCAGGGATAACAACTTAACTCTATCACTTCTAGCTCTCTCTCTCTTACTACTACCTACACATTTTTTCCGTCATATTCCATACTAGTTAGCTCATGTTACACTCATTTCCCATAATCCCTTATTACTGTTCTTTTATGTATTAACTTCCAAAGTTCACACAACTTTATCTGTATATTTACTTACTTCATGCCTAGTACCTTGGTTCAGCAATGTATTGACCTTAGTCTTACCATATTTCTGCTTAGTTTCTTACCATACTACGTGAACATTTCCATATATGTATTGTATTTCTATACATTCTATATATTCCTTTATTGCATGTTATGTAATTACTTCAGAAGTATGCATACTTAAAATGTGATCTGTGTTTATCTTTGTTCTTACTATTTGTTTACTTAAATTTTTTTGGGGGGAGTTTTTCTCCTCCGGTTTCTGCTGAAAAAGGGCTTCTAAGAACCCAGACAGACTAACCTGGTTAACAAATGTAAAAATAAATAAAATAAATAAATAACCCTTTATGGATGGGCAAAGGTTAATGGTTTCTTTAAAGGTTCATTTGCTTAATTTATTAGTTGTTTTTTACTGGCTGATTGTTTTAAGGAAATTTAAATAGAATGGTTTTGCTTTTTGTAACATTTGTTCTGATGAAGACATTTGTGAATGGTTGAAAGCACTTAACGTGGTGGAACTTTGTGGTATTAAATCTTTTCAGACGTCCGAGTGGTGTCCGTTTTGTTTCATCGCAGTAATGTCACAGGCTAGGTTGAGATCCCTGCAGTGAATGGCTCTTGTCCCATTTGATTTGCGAACATGCAGCATTTCCATTAGGGCAGGGTCAGAGACTGCTCTGAGGGCCAGTCAGAAGTCACCTCTCAGCAGCCTATAGGACACAGAGTACAGTGACAGAGATTTCAGCCTTTCCATGTAGGTCATGTTTTGGAGGCTCTGAATTCCCTTGGTGAGAAACCTCTGCAGTCTCTCCAGCTGTTGCAGGTGACTGGTGAGGTACATGCAAAGAAAAGTTATTGTACTCTATTAGTGGTCTGGTGAGGGTCAAGTACAGAGGAATTATAACATCCTTAGTCTTGGATGTGGTGCCCTTACTTATGAGATGTGCAACATAGATGGCTTTCATGTGGACACATGGTGATCGAAGTTTAGATTGCTATCAACCAGTGTTCCCAAATCTCACACCACTGGTTTTGAGCTTAGGAGGGTGCTGTCAATATTGCAATTTGCGGGGACTTTCTCTTTGCCAAAATGGATAATAATGTACTTTTTTGTAGTTAGTCTTACTCCGTGGCTTTGGCACAAATCATTTGTCTGTGTTAGCTCCTTTTGTAATATGTTAACATCGTTTGGGACTCAATGACTGTGCCCAGTTTGCAATCAGTGAACTTGGTAAGTCAGAGGCCATCTACTTTCACCTGAACTTCTAAGAAAGAGATTCCAAACAGTAGACGACCCAGCACAGATCCTAGCAGTATACCACTGGTAACTAGTCTACTGGTAGAGGTGGAATCCCCAACGTTGACAGTATGACTTCTGTCGGTGAGCCAGTTGGCTACCCATCTAATGATGTATGGGTTAATCCCCAGCTAAGAGTGTTTCTCAGTGATAGGCGCTATGTACTGTTTGGCCTTCATCCAGGGCTTTGATGACTTTCTTGAAAAAGTCCACCAGGTTCAATAAGCATGATCTACCCTTAACAAAGCCAAACTGGGTCAGGTCAAGGGTTTGAAGGTTGCTTATGTCCTTATTGATAAGCTGACTTTTTTAATTTCTCCAAATCTTTTGGGTTACTATACTTCAGATGCAGTTAATATTGGGTAAGACAGTGATTCAGGTCATAGCCAGCTATAGGTCCCCAGCCATGTCGCAAGACTCACACTCCACGTTCCTAAACACCCTGGAAAATATTAGGGTCAAACCTAACACTCTCATACTGTGCAAATTCGACTATCCCTCCATTAACTGGGAAAACTACTCATGTACCAATACACTTGTCCAACGTTTCCTGGAATTCATTAATTCCAGTGCCCTGGACCAGCTCGTACTTACCCCCCACTAGAGGTAGCAACATTCATGACCTGGTCATTACTAACATAGGCGACCATTGCTCTACATCAATAGTCAACTCCTTCCTGGTTAGATCTGACCACAAACTAGTCACCTTGGAAATCTACACCCCCGCCGCAAAGGTAACCACCATGAAAAACGTCTCCAAAGCTACATTTATTGCACACATGCAAATGGAGAATAGTTGCATGACCGCCGAATCATACACCAATGCATTGTACAAACACGTACACAAATGCATGGCTCTCACAAAACCCAACAGAAGCAAGACGCTCTCCTCCAAAAAAAAAGAAGCCAATCTGGTTGTCCCCTGCCATAAACAAACTCTACAACAGAAGGAGGAAACTGATGCAGAATAAGGTGAAGTCCCAAGACTGGAAAAACTCCCTTATCAGCCTCAACAAAAAGTTGAGATCTCTCATCAAATCCTCTAAAGCTAGCTATGAAAACAGAATTGCAGCAGATAGTAAAGACAACCACAAGGCCTTCTATAGTTATGTAAAGAATCTCCACGGCAATACCCAGATTTGCTTTGAGCTACTGCACAAAGATACCTCCCATACTGAGCCAACAGATGTTGCCAATATAATGGCCGACAGCTTCAGTGCCAACTTTACCCCTCTCTCCCCCCAAAGGACCAATCACAATACCAGTAGATTTCCAGGCACCCAGTATAACTTCTGGACAGGATAAAACAGCACTGTCCAAGGTCAAGAATGCAGCTTCTATGGGACCTGACAATATCCCTGGCTGTGTTTTACATGAACTGCAGAGTGAACTGGCACCTCACCTGAGTGCCCTGTTCAATCACAGCCTCACCTCAGGCTTTGTCCCTACTGAATGGCGCACTGCTACAGTCATCCCTCTCGACAAAGGAGGAGCAACTACACAACCGGGGAACTATCGCCCCATTAGCCTGATGAGTCTGATATGCAAAGCTGTGGAACGCATATGGAACGCATAATCATGGAACTAATAAACAAGGATATAGGTAATGTCTAAACTCTGGATCCCACACAGTTTGGTTTTGTGAAGGGTAGATCATGCCTGCTCAACCTGGTTGACTTCTTTGAGTCAGTCACCAGAGCTGTGAATGAAGGCAAGGTGGTTCATACAGCCTACCTTAATCTGGCCAAGGCCTTTGATACCATTTCCCACTCAGGAATCATAGAAAAACCACTAAGCTAGGCATCAACCCATATATCACTAGGTGAGTTGCAAACTGGCTCACAGATAGAACCCACAGTGTGAAAGTAGCTGACTCCAAGTCAGACTGCCGACCAGTCACAAGTGGAGTCCCACAGGGTTCGGTCCTGGGTCCTCTCCTGTTTAGTATCTACTTCTGTGAAGTCCAGGCCAACATGAAGGTTCTCTGGGTGACAACGTTTGCAGACGATTGCAAGTTGGGAGCTATTATTAACTCTCAAAGTGATGTTGACATCCTACAGAAAGGCCTCACTGAGACCAACAAAAGGTGTCAGAACCATGGCTCATTGCCAAAAAATATGTCGCCATCCCCTTTGGGAAAAACCCAGATCCCATGAATTACCACATTGATGGTAGTCCACTGAACACAGAAGGTGTTAGAAGAGATCTGGGAACACAGGTTGACAGCAACCTCTCTTTTGACCACCACATTGCCACTGTGGTCAGAAAGTCCTTCTATGTGGCACATTTTGATTTTGCATCCAGGAAGAAAGAGGTCATTGTCTCCCTCTAATCTTCCCTCATTAGGCCAATCATCGAGTACAATGCCCCATTTGGCATGTACCTCACTAGATACCTGCAACAACTGAAGAGGCTGCAAAAGTACATCACAAAGAGGATCCTAGGCCTTAAACACTTGTCTTATATGGACAGACTCAAAAAACTCCAACTATTCTCTGTCTCATATCGCCTACTTAGAGGCAATCTCTGCTTGACTTACAAACCCATGTCTGACCCAGCTCTGTTAGAAATGCTTCATCTAAAGAAATCCCAATCTCTCCGCACCACACGCTCCAGAGACCTCAACCATGTTACCACAATCAAAAGAACATGCTGGATGGACAGGTTCTTAACCCAGAGACTGCCCATGCTATGGAATAGACTTCCCATACATGTGAACCAGAGCACCTCACTGGCCCTCTTCAAGAGAAATCTTGAGGAGTGGATGGGAAACAGAAAATTCACCCCAGGGATCACTCCAGTGGCTCTGTTGACAGAGGCACTGGGAACTAAGGTCGGGTGGCATGATACCAGGGTAATCCTATGGGCTAGGCTTGTAAAGGCTCCAGGGCCATTAGCCTAGTACACACCTATGAACCTATGATGGGAATGGACCCCATTCCTAAAGTCAAAGTATGACTGAAGTTCATGAAATTAGTATTGTTTCAATCTTTGATGTCAGCCAGAAGTGCTCTTCACAGCACCCGCAACATGCCTAGTAATGACTCCTTCTGCAATTCGTATGAGGTTACATGGATGGGTAGCATATCTAAATATGATCGTAGATTCTTTTTTATAAGACCCGTTGCTCCTACTACTATTGGAACTGTTTGAGTATCTTTCTTCCATATTGCTCTTGTTTCTGCCTGTAGATCTTGATATTTTACGACTTTGTGTCTCTCTGTATGCAGGACAGTGTAGTCACTGGGTGTGGTGATTTCAATAATCAATGCTACTTTTGTCTTCTTTTCTTGAACCACTTTATCCAGTTTTCTAGCATCTGTCTTTTGAACTGTTGGTAATGGGTGATCCCATGTGATGTAAACTTCAACATTTTCTATGATGCTTTGTGGCACGTTTCTAGTCTTTTTCAGCCACTTCAATGCCATAATGTTTGCACACTCCCCAGTGCAACAGTCTTGCCACATTATTATGCCTTTCAGTATACAGTCCTTCTGCCATTCATGTGTCACAACCAGCAACGAGGCGTGTGACTGTTTCCATTTTGGTTTTACAAAACCTACATTTGTCTGTTTCTCCACCATGTTCAATGGACTTTGTAAACCAGCATGTGTGTAGCCCCACTGTCTTGAACCGCCAATATTAACCTTTCATCTCTTGGTTTGAATTCACCTCTCCTTAACCATTCCTGTGTTCGTTCCTGATCAACATGAGGTTCTTCCAGAAGTTTTCTGTACTTGCAACTATATTTATGCTTTTTCCACATTTCTTGCCTTCTTATCTGGTCCTTCACCTTATATTCTTTCTTTTCTTTTTGGCACATTCAGTTGCTGCCTGATTTTTACCTACATCTGGTTTGATTTCCATTCCTGCTTGACACCGATATGCTTCTGCTAGAATAAGCAGAGAAGTGATCTTGGATTTATTCTCCTCATGTTTCAAAACCTTCACTACGTTTGTGACTTGTGAGGTCAGCAGATATGTGTGGAGTCCCACGATTGCAGATCTATACATGTAATCAATTTCAAGGAGGCCCATCCCTTCTTCAGAATGGAGAATATATAATCTTGGCATACACTGATTTTTATAGATCATTTGGTAAGCATGAAACAACCTTCTTGTTTTAATATCTAATCTAGCCAACACTTTTTTGGGCCAGTCAATCACTCCAAAACTGTAAGTTAGGACAGGAAGAGCAAATTGGTTTATAGCTTGGATTTTGTTCCTAGATGTCAATGCTGTTCTCAGGATTAATTTAAGTCTTCTACTGGTGATGCAGTTTTCCTGCTTTAAAAGTTGCTTTTGCCCATTTATCAAGACCAAATAAAAAAATGTTTTGACAGCCTGCAGCTGTGATTTCAGTTCTTCATCTGATGAGCTGTACAGTTTTAAATCACTGACAAAGAGAAGATGGGAAGTCTTTAGACTTTGTTGTTTTCTAGGAGCCAAATTGTAGCCATGGCCTAAGCTGTTAAGTAAACAGCTTAATGGGTTAATAATTTGTCCTTTATCATGGCTTAATTGCAAAGGGGTCTGCCACTGTTTCATTGTTACTGCAATGTAGTCAATCAGTGTAAGGTGTATCTTATGCATTTTTAAGCACTCTTTTATCCATGAATGTGGGATACTATCAAATGCTTTTTTGTAGTCAATACATGCCATACTTAGATTCTTCCCCTTTTTACAGTTCTCCACTAGAACTTTGACAACAAATGATCCTTTGTTCCATATGACTTTCTTCTACTGCCCTTTTGTTCTACTGCCATAATTGAGTTTTCTTCTAAATGAGTATAAACTCTGTCAACGTCAATTCCCATGTATAGCTTATACGCCGTCAGAAGGCAAGTTACTGGTCTATAGTTTTTAGGGTAGCTTGCAGGTTCACTCTTAAATAGGAGCATTGTTTTTCCTGTTGTTAACCAGGGTGGTGTCTGTTCAGGGTGTGCATATAAATAGTTCATACTCATGGCTAAGTCTTTGTGCAAAGATGTTAATACTTTTAACCAAATGTTAGGTACTGTATCTGGGCCTGGGTTTTTCCAATTGGAGGCTTTTCTTAACTTTGTTTCAATAAGGTGCATAATGATTCTTTCCATGGCCTTGCAGACAAGACTGGTTAGGCTTATGGGTCTCTAGTTCTCAGAGCTGGTTGATTGACCCCCTTTGTGCAAGTGGATTAATGTTGCTATTCTCCACTCTGCTGGAACAAAGCCAGTGCTTAAGCTGAAGTTAAACAGTGCCAAGTGGTCCCACTAGGTCTTGCTTTACAGTGTTTAAGTCAGCAGCCTGATATGTTATCTTGTCCCAGACAGGCCATGTTTTGGCCTTGGGGAGCGCAGATATGACCGGCTGTTTGGAGATACTAGGTAGAGGACTGGTGTCAGGTATGCTTTGGAGTATGGATTGTGGGGACATGGGAGTGAAGTTTGTGCCAAATATGTCAGCTAGTAGGTTGGAAATTTCCTCAGGTTCGGTATGAGAGGTACCATCCACTCTAAGTTCAGCACACAGTTGGGCATTCCCTTTTAGATTTCGGATGTAGCTAAAGAATGCCTTATGATTATACTCAGCTAGGGATGCTAATTTAGCTTCATAACTAGTTTTAGAGGAGTTTAGAAGGTATCTATTGTTTGTTCAAGCTCTGGAGGGTATGATTCTGCTTAGTAAGTTCCCTCTTGTTCTTAGACATCAGTTTCTTCCTTTTGCTATATAAAACCTGTTTATACTTGATGTCTATCAGGGTGGCCTGTTTTTTGGGAGGACCTAGACAGTCAGGTACAGATGAGTCTACACAGTTATTTTAGTTGTTATACAGGGCATTTGCGTACTTCTCTGAATAGGAGTCATCATTGTTTGAAACTTTTTATAACATTGGCTAACAGGCTGTAGTTTGCTTTGGAGAAATTTTTCATTTTTTTTGCTCCTGTAGGGGTGTGTCAGGTCTGATCATTACTTTAAAACAGAAATGTATGGTCTGACCTTGACGGAAGGATAGTTGAAATCTCCTATGACCAAAGTGTCTGGCTGTATAGTGAGTGACTCTCATAAATCCAGGTAGGTGGTGTGCTTCTCTTGGTTCATGGTGGGGGATCTGTAGCTAGCAAAGATGTGGTAGGGTGTTTTGCCTATAGTTAGCTGGACCTGGAGTAGCTCGACAGAGTCATACTGTTTAACCAGTCTCAAGGAGTATTTAGCTTTAATGAAGATGGATACACCTCCACCTTTGTTTCTTTTCACACTCGTTTTGGGGTCTGAAGATGTAGAAGGCATTGTAGGTTTGGATGGCTGGGATGATTTCTGCAGCTTTTAACCATGAATCAGTGACTGCACAGATATCTGCATCTTCCTGGGTGAGGAGTGCTTCCAGGGATTGCAGTTTCCTGTTTAGGCTCCTAGCATTAAGCAGCATAACCTTGAGTTTGTCTCGAGTTGATTTTTTTATGTAAGAAATGTTGTTTTGACATTGCCTAGAAAAGGTATTATGGGGAAGGCAAGTGCCTTTGTCAGTATCCAAAAGCCTAGAAGAGACAGGTGGAAATCATCTCTGGCAAAGCAGCGTGGTTTGTCAACCATGTCTTCCCAAGCTGACAGATACTGGATCTCCCTGGACTGACACCAAAAGCTAAGCCAATTGAACGCAATCATTTTTTTGTCTACATTGTGGCATCATCCTTGGTGAAGAAAGAATACTGCTCAGAGCGTGGGACATACCTGCCTGGGACACATAATCAGAGAGTTCAGTCATGTTTCTGTTCATACAGTCCAAAGACATACATCTCAAGTCATTCACCCAACACGTACTATGACAGAGACATAACAATTACTGTTATGACAGAGACATAACAGTAATTGTTGTTGAGTGACTAGAGTGCATGTGGGATTTGATGGATCTTGGTACCTGACAGGCAACTGACCATGACCTTCTCCTTGTCCAGCTTGTTGAGTAAGATATCTGTGTGTCTCAGTATGGAGTCACCTATGACCAGGACATTTTTTCTAGGTGTTTTGCCTTATGGGCTTATTTGCTGAAACACTGGCATGTGTGTTGTTATATGTAGTGGATTCTATTTGCTTTGCACTTTGTGCTTGGGAGGACTCTGATTTTTTGGTAGGCTTCTATTAAGTAGCTCTGCATATGTGGGTTTATGTGTTGTGACCTTTTTCTGTGTAAGAGGTGATGTGTGTCTGCTGACAAGGCTGGCTAGGCTTGTACAGGCCCTAGGGCCGATAGCCTAGTACCAACTTATGGCTCATAGGTTGGTACTAGGCTATCGGTCCTAGGGCCTATGCAAGTCTAGCCAAAACAATTCCCTGGCTATTTCTTCCCACACTATTTACTTCCCTGGACCTCTGTCTAGCAGGGTGACTGATGTGATCCCCAGCGTGAACTTCCTATCTCCCATCCAATCATCAAGGTTCCTTTTGAAGAGGGCCAAAGAGGCTCTCTGCTTGACATGTATGGGCAATCTATTCCAGAGTCTGGGGAGTCTCTGGGTCAGGAACCTATCCCTCCAGGATGTTTTGTTCATTGTGACGACAAGGTTTAGATCCCTGGAGCGTGTGTCTCTGAGGACTGGGATTTCTTTAAGTGTAGCATGTCCAACAGCTCTGGGTTTGACATGGCCTTGTATGTTAAGCAGAAATTGCCTCTGAGTAGACGATATGTGACAGAGTATATGTGGAGTTTTTTTAGACAGTCAGCATAGGACATCTGCTTTAGCCTGTGATTCTTTTAGTGAGGTATTTCTGTGGCCTTTCCAGTTGTTGCAGATGTCCTGAGAGGTACATACCAAACGGGGCATTGTATTCTATAATGGGTTTACTGAGGGATGAGTACAGTGGGACAATGACCTCTTTTTTTCCTAGATGAAAAGCCCTTAGTGATGAGGTGTGCCACATAGAAGGATTTTCTGACTGTTGTGGTAATGTGGTTATCGAAGGTGAGACCACTGTCCATCTGTATCCCTAAGTCTCTTATCACACTTTTGGTGTTTAGTGTACTGCCACCTATGTGGTAATTCATGGGTACATTTGTTTTCCCAAAGGGGATAACTATACATTTCTTGGCACTGAGCTTGAGCCCATGGCTCTGGCACCAAGCATCTGTTTCTGTAAAGCCCTTTTGTAGAATATCCATATAATTTGGGGAGTCAATCATGGCTCCCAGTTTGCAGTCATCAGTGAACTTTGTTAGCCAGAGTCCCTTAGAGTTGGCCTGTACTTCAGAGAAGTAGATGCCAAACAAGAGTGGTCCTAGGAATGAACCCTAAGGTACTCCACCTGTCACTTGTCTGGAGCTGGATTTGGAGTCAGCTATTTTTACAGTGTGGGTTCTGTCACTAAGCCAGTTGGCAACCCATCAAGTGGCATAGGGCTTAATGCCCAGCTTAGTAAGTTTATCTATGATTCCAGAGTGGGGGGTGGTGTTGAAGGCCTTGGTGAGGTCCAGATAGGCTGCGTGGACCACCTTACCCTTGTCCACGGCTCTGGAGACTGATTTGAAGAAGTCAGTCAGGTTCAGAAGACAAGATCGTCCCTTCACGAACCCAAACTGCGTGGGGTCCAATGTTTGAAGGTTGCCAATGACTTTGTTTATAAGTTCCATGATAATATGTTCCATGGCCTCGCAGATCAGGCTTGTAAGACTGATGGGACAGTAGTTCCTGGGATCCAAGGTGGATCCCCCCCTTGTGGAGTGGGATAACTGTAGCTGTGCGCCACTAAGTGGGCACGAAGCCTGAGGTGAGGCTATGATTAAACATGACACTTAGGTGAGGTGCCAGTTTATTTGTAGTTCATGTAGTACACAGCCTGTGATGTCATCTGGTCCCATGGATGCTGTATTCTTAGCTTTGCAGAGTGAATCTTTTACCTGTGTGGCCGTTATTACTGGAATTTGGCAATCTTTCGGTATTGAGATGGGCCCTTTAGGGGGTGAGACGGGGGTGAAATTTGCACTGAATCAATTTGCCAGGATACTGGCAATATCCTTGGGATCAGTATATTTAATGCCATCCTGTTGTAGCTTACAGCAGATCTGAGCATTGCCATTTAGATTCTCGACATAGCTATAGAATGCCTTCTGGTTGTCTTTGGAATCTCTGGCAATTTTATTTTTGTAACTAGCTTTGGAGAATTTTATGAGGAATCTCAGCTTCTTACTGAGGCTGGCAAGGGAGTTTTTTGCATCCTGGGATTTTTCCTCTTTTCTGCAACAGTTTCTTCCTTTTGTTGTAAAGTTTGTTTATGGCAAGGGACCACCAGATTGGTTTCCTTTTTTTTGGAGGAGATCATCTTGGTTCTATTGGGGATGGCACAATTCATGCACGAGTGGATGTGCTCATACAGTGCCTTAGTGTAGGATTCAGCAGTCAAATTTTCAGTTCTCATCTGCATGGATGGTCATGAAGTTTGTCACTTCTGACTTGAGTAGCATGAAGTTGTCTTTGGAGAAGTTTTTTATGGAGGTTCCTTACTGGGGGGGGGTGTAGATATCAAGGGTGATTAGCTTATGGTCAGACGTGACCGAGGGTGTGACCATAGGTGTGGAGCATCGATTTCCCATGTTGGTAATGACCAGGTCCAGGATATTAGAGCCCCTGGTGGGACTAAGGATTAGTTTATCCAGGGCGTTGGAATTTATGAATTCCAAGAAACGTTGGGCAAAAGAGTTGGTACATGAGTATTTTTCCCACTTAATGGCAGGGTAGTTGAAATCACCCAGTATTAGGGTGTTTGGTTTTATCTTAATATTTTCCAGTATGTTTAGAAAGGTGTAGTGAGAATCTTGGGGCATGGTGGGGGATCTGTAGCAAGCTACAATTTGGATTGCAGTCTTACCTAGTGTTAGTTGCACCTGAGGAATTTCAGATGCATTGTGTTGGGCAACTAGCCTGGTGTTGTGAATATCCTTGGTGAATATGGACACTCCTCCACCTTTAGTGTTTCGGTCCTGGTTTGGTGGCTGAAAAGTGTGGTAAGAGTTGTAGCCTGGTATTGCAGGGGTGCTGTCTTGAACCTTGAACCAGGTCTCAGTTACTGGACAGATATCAACGTTCTCCATTTTTAGGAGTGCCTTGAGAGAGTGTATTTTGAGGTTTAGACTTCTAGCACTGAGTAGCATTACCTTCAGATTTTGCATGCTTGTACCTGTTACAGTGGTGGTGGTGGTTTCATCCTTTGAACTTTGCCTAAAAAAGGCACTATAGGGGTGGCAAGAGCCTTAGCCATAACCAGAATCCTAGGGGTGACAGGTGCAGACCATCTCTGGCAAAGCATCGTTGTCTGTCAATCATGTCATCCCAGGCAGACAGATACTGTATCCCCTTTGAATGACACCAGATGCTTAGCCAATTGTTGAAGTCAATAATTTTGTCCTTATACTGTGGTATCATTCTGGGTGAAGGCAGGATTCTACTCAGGGCTAGGGTCATACCTGTATGGACCACATGATCCAAGAGCTCTTCCATGTCTCTTTTCATGTAGTCCAGGGAGGTACGTCTCAAGTCATTCACTCCAGCATGGACAATGACAGAGTCATATTTGTACTTGTTGTGGAGTGACTTGAGTGCATGTGTTATGTGGTGGATCTTGGCACCCGACAGGCAGCTGACTGTAATTTTCTCCTTGTTTAGCCAGGTGAGTGGGACAGAGTGCCTGACTATAGAGTCACCTATGACTAAAGTGTTGGGTACGTTGTCTTGCCTTAGGGGCTGTTGTTGGGTGGCACACTAGTGTTGTGAGCTATGTGACACTTTGGTTGTGATTGGTGTTTGCATTTCAGCTTTGAAGGTCCTTGTTGCTTGGGCAGGTTACTGTTAAGGGCCTCCACATATGTGGGTTTAGTGTTGCTATGTGTGGGCGTTGGCGGTGTGGGTTTAGAAGGGCTATGTGTTGCTTGAGGTGTAGTGTGGGTGTTAACCTTCTCATCTTGACTGTCTAGCACAATCTTGGGTGGAGAGAGCTTTGCTTCCAGTTTGGCCATGTTAAGTGCACCTCTCACAGGTTGTAGTGTTGGGTGGTAGGAGGAGAGGGTTGTCTGTGTACATGAGGCAATTGCTAGACTGCCCCAGTATGCCCAGATTCACCAGGTGGACAGGAGAAATCACCGGAAGCTGACCCTTGGACATGCCTGGTTTGGTGCTTTTTTTGTAACGTATAAGAGCTGTTTTCCCTTACCTTAGCAAGGTACTTTGCAATTATAGGCTCTTTAGTGCCTACAATGAATTTCTCCTTATTAACAAGGATAGTTGAGTGCTTGTATCAGTTTAAGGCTTCCTAGTGCTTTCCAGCAAGTTTTAAAGCAAGTGCTAGTCACAGGGATTCTTAAAGGTAAGATGAAAAAATGGTTTATCCTACACACTGCAATGTGCACTAGAGGAGTTAGGTGTGAAAGTAGATAACTTAAGTTTTATCTGTCTAAAAAGTTTAAGGTTTAGTGGAGAGTCACTATATTTAAAACAGCAAGATAGTTTGAAAGGGGGTGGTCACTTTTGTATTCTGGTACTATGGAATACAGTAGGATGGCCAATAAATTTAAATAGTTGAAGGGGAGTGATTTCACAAAATGATAATTTTGTGCTTATTCATACAAGCCAGTAAAAACAGAGAGGAAATGAGATATATGGTCAAATTAACATAAGGGGAAGGCATCTAGAAAGACAGCGGTGTTTAAGAACACTACAATAACCAGGTGGAAGGGTGGGGAAAATTTTCTGCCCGACTCACAAGAGACAGAGCTGTGATCTCTTTTCAAGTTTTAATATGCAGTTAAAAGCAGAATACACGTAAAACACAAGGTAAATAAAACAAGTCACATTATTCAAAATAGAAAAGGTCAATAAAGGAATACAGCAAATAAAAAGCGAACTAATCTTTCCCTCACAGCAAAGTGTAGCAGAGTCTGGATTAGCCTTTCTAGTAAAGCTCTGAAATGTTTTATTTTACCCCTTAAGTAGAAGGTTTAGTTCCTAGCTCCACCCCTCAGTTCACAGATGATTAACCTTAACTGACCAGTTCTATTGACCTGTACTAATTTCTGCCTGACTCACAAGAGACAGAGCTGTGGTCTCTTTTCAACTTTTAATATGCAGTTTATTTATTTATTTATTTATTTCAGTTTGATTACCGGGGAAGTCCACTGGGCCAAGAAGTGCCCATTTTCAGTGGAGGCCCAGGGAGAAAAGCTCCATGTGCAATACAATACAGTGTAGGTTACAAAATACAAAGGTTACAAAATGTTGTAGAAGAAGTACAAAATACAAAAGAAAAACAAAAAAGTTACAAAATGTAGGTTATACATTCAAAAAATGAAATTCAAATTTAATATACATGATGAGACTTTTTTTAATATATTCACAGTGTAGTAGTTAATTTGACATCTGCTAGTACAGGCTCTTTGGATAGATGGGATTAAGCTTGAGAGTATAATAGAGCAGGAGTAAGTAGAGCAAGTAGAGCTTGGAGGGAAAGTTTATGTAAGGTGAAAGCATGAGCATTTCCATTTGGAGGATAGGTGAAGGAAGAGTTGGTTTTTGAAGGATTCAGTATTGGGGATAGTCCTAAGTGAAGAAGGAAGAGAGTTCCATTTTTTACCTAGGGAGAAGGAGAGTAGAAGCTGACCAGCGGGACATTTGGGTTTATGAATAGAGATTAGGTTTTGGTGTTCAGATCTCAAAGATATGTTTGGGATGTAGGGGGGAAGAATATTCTTTAAGGCTGGGCATTTATCAGGGGAGAATATTAGTTTATGAGCGTTGGTTAGCTGGAGATAGTCTAAGCAGTTAGGGAGTTCTAACCAGTTCAGGGATTGGAGGCAGAGGCAGTGATGAGTTGAAGTTTTGGATTTTGTGGCAAATTTGGAGATCTTATTGTAGCAAGCTTCAAGTTTAGAGGTGATGGATGTGGACAGATTGGTTAGAAGAGGGGCTCCATAAAGAAGAGAGGGTAGAAGGTAGGTTATTGCCAGGGTGTGCCTAGAGGAGTTGGAGAGAAACTGATTGTTCCTATATAGCATGCCTAGCTTTTGGTGGGTTTTCTTTATGTTTTGTAGTATGTGAAGATCAAATATGAGGTGTTCATCTATGGTAATGCCAAGGAGTTTTGCTGAGAGGACTACTTCTATTGCAGTGGATGATTTGCTTTGTACCTTGAAAGTGTTTTTGTCAAAGGAGAGAACCTTGGAGGGGAGAAATATTAGGATTTTAGATTTATTAGAGTTGAGGGAAAGGTGATTTTGGTGCATCCAGCTCTCAGTGGTGGAAAAAGCTATTTGAGTTTTGTTCAGTAGTTCAGGAATATTAGGGGCAGCGCAGACCAAGGTAGAGTCATCAGCGTATTGGATGACTGTAGTGTCAGGGATGACAGAGTGAAGGTTATTAATAAAGATGTTGAAAAGCATGGGTCCAAGGATGGACCCCCTGGGGAACACCAGTAGGAGTAGGCAGGAAGAAAGAGGAGGAGTTTTTCCATTTGACAGCCTGTGATCTGGCGGATAGGTAGCTGGAGAACCAGGAAAGAGTATTAGAGGAGAGATTGAGGTTGGCAAGGTGGAGGAGAAGATGGGAATGTGAAATGGTGGTGAAGGCTTTAGAGAGATCTAGCAGAACTGTAGATACTATGAGTCCAGAGTCTCGAGCTAGATTAACAGTTTCTAGGAAGGATAGTAGGGCAGTTGTGGTACTATGGCCAGGCCGGAAACCATGCTGGTAGGTCGTTCTGAATTAGGTATGGCAAAAGTTGAAGGTGGACACGTTTTTCTAGAATTTTAGATATTGGTGAGAGGAGGGCAATGGGGCGGAAGTTGGAGATAGAGGTGTTTTTGCCTCCTTTGTGGAGAGGAAGAATGTAGGCTGAACGCCAGAGTTTGGGCACATATGATTCATTTAAGGATCTATTAATCAAGATACTGATTGGGAGAGCAGTTCCTTCAGCTGCACACTTGAGGAAAGAGGAGGGTATGTCGTCTGGGGCATTTGAGCAAGGCTTTAGTTTAGATAAAAGCTTTTTTATAAGAAAGGTAGATACTGGTTTGAGATGAAAATAGGGGGGGTTGTTATTTGGGGAGGTAGGTGCTTTAAGGGGGGAGTTGGGAGGTTTCATATTTGGGAATGTTTTAGTTAGTTTAGCTATGGATTCAGTGAAGAAGGTATTGAAGTTGGAGCTAAGTTCATTGTCAGTTAAGCTAGGATCGGGGCAGGGGTTATTTCCAGATCCTGGATGGAGAAGGGAGTTAACTGATTTCCAGAATTGCTTGGGGTTCTTGTTGTTGTTTTGCTGAAATTTATTATAGTAGTTTTTTTTGTCTTTGGTAATAAGTTTTTTTGCTTGGTTGTGGAGTTGGGTATATTGGAGTAGTGCAGAGGACAGTTTATTTTTCTGGTAAAGGTTCCAGGATTTGTCTCTGTGGCGCATAATTTGTTTAGTTTCTTTGGTGAGCCAAGGGGCAGGATTGTTTTTAATTCGTTTGTTTCTTAGCGGTGCTAGGGAGTTAAGAGTCTTTAGGAAAATAGAGTTAAAAAGCTCTACAGCGTCGTCAAGAGGGAGAGAGTTTAGGATTTGCCAGTTAATTTGTTTAAGGATGTTGGAAAAAGGAGAAGGGTTGAAACTGCTAAGGTTACAAGTTTGAATGTAGACATGTTGGTGTTGGATGCTACTAGTTGATCTATGGATGAAGGCAGGGAGGTGATCACTGAAAGTGTCAGGAATGGTGCCAGAGAGAGTGATTTTGTTAGGATGGGAGACAAGTATCCAATCAAGGATGGAGCCTGGGGGTTGTTTTTTGTTGGGACGAGTTATAGAATGGATTACTTGAGTGAAGTTGTAAAGGTTAATAGATAGAAGAGGGGAAGGAGTGTTGATTTTATTCCAGTCAGTATTGACATCGCCTAGAATAAAGGTTTCATATGTTATTTCGGTTGAGGCCCAGTGTAGGATATCTTCGAGGGTGGAGATATTATTGCTGGGTGAGATGTATATAGAAATAATGCAGATGGTTTTGTGTTTGTTCAACGGAGAAGGCTAGTTGTGATTTCAGAATTTTTGAATTGAGGGGTATGAATTTGGAGAGGAATTAGGGAGAGAAGGTTGGAGTAGATTAGTGCAGAGCCTTCACCTTTTTCATTTAAATGGTCGCTTCTGAGGATGTGGTAGCCAGGAGGTAGGATTTCAGAGTCAGTAATGTGGGGTTTTAGCCAGGTTTCGGATAAGGCTAAGATGTCGGGTTGGTAGTAATTGATCCAAGCATGGACAAGGTGAGATTTGTTGTTAAGGCTCTGGGCATTGATAGTGAAGATCTTAAGACAACTAAGAGGGGAAGAGGGTGGAGTTGGGGAAAGGGAGGATGTCTTGTTTATAGAGGGTGAAGAAGGGGGTGGATGGATGGTGAGGTTTGAGCTGAGGCAGGGGCCAGGGTTTGGATGAATGTCTCCAGATAAGGCTAGGATATTGTAGGTAATAAGTTTTGGCCTGAAGTGTGTGGGAGGAAGGTATTTATCAGAGGTTAGTAGAAATTTAAGAGAGGGAGTTTTTATAGTGCTAGCAAAAAGCTTAAGATGGAAGAGGTGCAGTAGATTGGGACAGATAAGAGAGGAGGATATGTTGTGAAAGTGAGAGAGTAGTGAAGATTGCAGTGGAGTGGTAGGGGTAGTTTGGATGGGGGGAGGGAGTTGGAGGGCTATATGAGAGTAGGAGGTCACATAATATAGCGGTATTAATAAGATGAGGAGTAAGCAGGGGAGTCGGATGGTGTAGGGATAATGGGAGGGCATGTTTGGAAAGGGTGGGGACGAGATAGAAGTAAGGTGAGGAAGATGAAGTACTAGTTAAGGTGGGAAGTTACAAAGGAGGATGAGGAGAGTTAATGAGATAACAGGGAATAGGGGATGGCTAAGTCAAAAGTGGTGTAGGTTTAGGGTGGGAGGAGTAGAAGTGATGGAGGAAATGGGAGAAGGAGTATAGTATGATAAGACCAAGGGGGATGAATAGTTAAGAGAAGAGTGTGATAGGGTTATAGAATAGGGGAGGGGTGGTAGTAAGAGGTCTATGAGTGGATGAGGGATTTGGTAGGAGGAGTTAGGTAGGTATAAATGTAGCGGTGGTGGGGGTGGGTGGAAATTGAGGGCAGGGTAGGGGAGCGGAGTGAGCCCGCAGGGTGAACGGAGTGGGAAGAACCAGAGAAGGCTAGAGAGGTTCAAGAGCCAATCAGTGGAACATTGAGGCAGAGGGGTAAGTTTGCAGTATGGGGAGTAGAGGGAACCAAGTAGGTTAAGATAAGAGTGGGTTTTGAGAATGTAGGAGAGAGTGAAGAGAAGAAGAGTCTAGCTAGAATGGGCTAAGAGAGTATAGGAGATAAAGTAAGAAGAAGAAAAATTAGAGCTTAGAGAGAAAGCCTGAAGAGAGTGAAAGTAAGTCTATTATAGAGTGAAAATAAGTCTATTATAGAGGGGGGAGGATACCATCTAGTGGACAGTTGCAGAAGTGCGCCTTAGTCCACTAGGATGACCTCTGGACCAAGGTGGACTGGAGGAAGAAAGGAGCTGGTGCAATTCGGGGAGCAGGATGAGGGGGAAGAGCAGGGAAATGGAGCGAGGGGGGTTTAGGCTGCTGGCTTCCTGGCAGGGAGTAGAGTAAGCTAGCAAGGTTTAAACAATAAGGTAATAAAGGTTTTGCAGCAGAAGCACATACTTCCTGGCAATCTTCTTGGTTCGAATTCCGAAAGGGGATGAGGCTGTAGAGTAGTTGCTATTGCTTAGGCAATTGGACGGGCTGTCTTAATATAGGCAGGACTAGGAGTCCGTCCTGGCTAGATCACAGGGGGAAAATCAGGGCCAAACAGCTGGAAAACAGGAGAGAAAGATGTAAGCGAAGTAGTATTTTAGAAATATAAAGCACACCTAGACACCTAGTAGCACTAATAGGCAGTTACTGTGCATACATTAACAGTAAAGACAAACAACCAGTTGAACCTATGAACAACCTGTTTTATGTCTGGTTTGTTGTTACACAAGAGAACTGATTCCTAATTCATAGTGCAATTACATCTCTCACATATTGTATTTATTTATTTTATGAGTAAGTGTTTTTTCAGTATATATGAGGCAACTACATTGCCTCAGGATGCCCATGCCAATCAGGCTAGCCACAGAAATGGTTGGAAACTGACCACCCATTTTGGAAGGTTTTTAGTGCAACTACTACTGGGGAGTGGGCTAGTTTGACGTCATTTTGCTCTAGGTTAACAAAGGGGCTTATTCTGTTGAAGGCTAGGAGTGAAAACTATGCCAATGCTTCTCAGTGCACAAGCTATGCACAAAAATAAGGCTTAAATACAGGTCAAAATTAAACACTTTTAAGCTAAAGTATCAATGGGAAAGCACCCAATGAGTTTTCCTCCAGTAATCTCCAACTCAGATGAGGCTCAAACTACACACTTCTGCCATAAGGGTGCAGGCAAAGCCCTCAGAATGTAAGATGGCCGGAGCAGTCCTCAAGTGTAATAATACAGTCTAGATCCAGCTGATCTGAATCAAGTCTATGCTATGTACTAGCTACTTAAAGTAACAGAACAGCTTTTTTAAAGTGCAGAGAAATACAGTAAAATCTGCAAAATAAGGCCGCTAAATGATAAAATACAGTCAGCAAAGTGCAAAGGAAACTCACAAAGTACTTATTTTTTTGAGTTTAGCAGTGGATGTTTTGGATTTCAGCAAAATCTCTCCAGACTGCTAGAAAAGTTGCCAAATGTTTTGCAGCTCCGATTAAAAGAGAACAAACCCGCATAAATGAGAGGCTTAAATATTGGAGAAATGAAACTCTTTTAAGCCAAACTACCAATAGGAATGCACCCAATGAGCTTTCTGCTAGTAATCTTCACCCCAGATGAAGCCCAGACTACACACTTCTGCCACAAAGGTGCAGGCAGGGCCCTCCTAATGTAATATGGCTGGGATAGTACTCAAGTGTAACAATACAGTCTAAATTAAGCAGATCTGAATCCAGTGCATGCTATGGATTAGTTAATTAAAGCAGCAGAGCAGATTTTTAAAGTGCAGAAAAATACAATAAAAATCAGCAAAATGATAAAACACAGTCAGCAAAGTATAAAGAAAATTCAAAAAGTACTTATTGTTTCAATTTTAGCAGTGAATGCTTTGGATTTTAGCAGAATCTCTCCAGACCTATGGCAAAAGTCGCCAAATGTTGAGTCTCTCCAGTTAGATGACCTGCAGTGGTACTGACGTCTGCACAAACTGGCAGCTCTTCGAGCAACTGTGAACAGTGGGACACTATGGAGAGCATTTCCTAAACAGGATTTTAAACTGGAGAGGTTTGCTCATATAAAAGGCACAGGGAACTGTGTTTGTGCATCTAAGAGCAGTAGAGTAACAAATGGGATTTCTTTAACAAGTGCAGGCTGAAACACAGTGATGAAAAATTCAACCAAATGAATAAATGAAGCAAAGAAGTGTTAAATAGCACTGAGACAGTTAGAGCCAGTTCAAAAAATACTTATATCAGCTTTGTAGGTCCAGATGGTTTTAGAGGCAATCCTAGTCTTGTAGTCACAGGTGTCCAAGTCAGGCACAGGGAAGCTCTGAATAAAAGAGCACAAGCTCACAAAAATGTAATTCTTTTATACCAGCGGGATAAAAGATTTTTACACTGTTAACCCCTCAGGCTAATCAGATAAATACACAATAAACTTTCCACCGCCAGTTTTCAACCTGGTGCAAAATAACCTTCTTAATATAAAACAAATTGGTTTTGAGCTCAGGTGCACTAAATAATGCTTTACAACAAAAGTCAGAATTCCTGACTTTTAAAAGACAAACAGGGATAATCACACAGAAAAGTATTCTCAGCACGTGCACTTTGTCTCTTACTGTGAGCTATAATTCAAAACAGCAAACAGCTCAAACTTGCTAACTTGACAGATACTAAGGGAGGGTGTTTAAGGGAAGGGGATATGAGTTTAACGACTACAACTCAGGCATAACAAAATAATGAAAATTAGCCACTTTCAAAAGAAAAATAAATAACAGGCACTGAGAATACTGTTTTGTGTGATTATCCCTGTTTGTCTTTTAAGTAGTCATTGAAAAGCAATAAATGGTAATTAAACCTGGCTGGCTAAAATAAAGCAATGTATAAGTGAGAGCACGTAATGTCAATGACATGGGAGGATCTAAATGGCTAATATTTTAAAGCCAAACACTACAATTCGGGATACCTAGAGATAGTCTAAAAAAAATCAAGATGCCAGACCCCATGTGGACAGACTCTGGAATTACATTTAAAAATATTAAAAAAAAAATACAGAGTCCAAAAGTGGTGTTAAAACATAAGAAACATCAAGACATGATGAAATAAGCATGTTTTGTTTTTAGTCTGTGGGTGCAATTCTCCTTTAAATAGCACTGAGACATTTAGATAAAGTGCAAAAAAAATACTTATATCAGCTTTGTAGGTCCAGATGGTTTTAGAAGCAATCCAAGTCTTGCAGTCACAGGTGTCTAAGCCAGGCACAGGGAAGCTCTGAATAAAAGTGTGGTACACATTCAAGTTTTGAGGTGCACTGATAAGCATTCATCCAACTGCCTCCAGAGAATGGCATTTGCACAAACATTCAGGAGAACTGACAAGGCCTCTTGGTGAAAGGTCTCCTGAAACCTTGATTTTGCAACCCACCTCTGTCACATGGGTAATGTCTGCTGTTAGAGTTTCCCTCCCTCTCCCTTGGGGATGGTCTATCTTAGGATGTTTCAGGAGAAAACCCCTGGGACTCATGGAACCGTAGTCTCTTACCCCCTTTCTGGTTCCTGGAAAAGAGCCTCGGGGGGGGGGGGGACCATATTTGAATGACAGAAAGGTTTTTTCCATCTTGTTCACTTCTGGAAATTGTTTCCTACACTTTAGGGACATTTATAAAAGATGGCTTGTAGTGCTCTGAAAAGTCACACAAGTGTATCCACGTATGTCTCCTTATGTTAATGATGGTACTTGTGGCTCTCAAAGCACACTTAATGACATTAGAAGTCAGCACATCAACACATTTGAAATTGACTGCAGAGTGGCTAACTGAGAATCCAATGTTTTCATGTCCTCTGCAGATACAGACCAAGAGACAGATTTGAAACTTTCTTTAGTCAAGTCCCTTTGAAATCTAGTAAAGTATGCCGGGTAATTCTGAATTTGTCCAACACCCTGGACTCCCATTTAGGGGGATGAACAGAAGAGCTCTATTTTGTTAGCTCTTTTTGGTGGCTGCCACCACAACCATGGAATCTACAGCCAGACTCATGCTTTAATGCCCACTTAGAGATGTGACCCACCATATCATCAGCAGCAGGAACTACCCAAGATGTAGCTGGGCTAGAACTGAAGGCATCAAGGAACACCTATCTCCTCTTGGGGGGCCTTCAGTGGACCACCCACCTTTCCCTGTCAAAAAGCTTGAGAATCTCCTGAAATGAAATGTCCTTAAGGGGAAATCTGGGGACCCCTTCCTCGTCACTGAGGTCAGTGTCATCAGTCTTGGGGGAGTCTATGTTTCATATGGCACTGAGAAGCCTACATGGTGGGATATTCCAGAGAGGACTTGGAAGAGATCTGCAAATCCCCTATGCAGACTGTCTCATGGCTCAATGGACCCAGCTGTCCCAATGGAATTGGATGAGAAAGATTAGGACCTAGGGTATTCTTTGGGTAATGGGTGGAACCGAGTGAGAAATAGAAGTCTGCTCATCTGATACAAAGAATACCCTCTCAACAGCTGTGAAAGATGAAGCCAAAGGAGATCCTGAAATCTGTTGGAAGAGGCAAAGTGACCACCCTGGACAAACCCTGGAATTCCATTCAGCTCAGTTCCTAGTATAACACTGGTGCTGAGCTGTCCAGCACCAAGTCTACAAAAAGAAGAGATGGCTCCAAAAACCTCAGAGTTGAACCCATTCCCACAAAGACCTTGTGCTGATACTTCAGCCTCGAGATCCTTTTGGAGCCGAAGTAGGTGGAACCATTCAGATTAAAAATGGTGCAGGAGTAGAAGAAAGCAAAGTCTTTGAATCAGGCCTGACAAACTCTGAGTGGCACTGAGATTTGTAATGTCCAAACTCAACAAACAGGTCAGGGTAGGAGTTAGAACATGATGAGAGGAAGAAACTGAATTCATGGGTCTGCCAGTGGCCAGAGTTTATAGGACCCCTAACAGAATATGAGTCATAAGGAATTTCCTCATTATACAGTCCATGTCTGCTTTGAAAAAAACTCCTATTTGTCCAGACTGACCACAGGGAAGAGGCAGTTGGTGGTCTAGATGACCAAAGACTGATCATTTCTTGTAGAAAAGGAGATGGGAGCCAAGAAGAAACTAGCTCAAGAGAAAACCTTAGCTCCAAGACAGGAGGAGTTTTTGATCCAATCAGAACTGGCTCAAAGAACAGCACAACATCCAACAGTTTAGAGGACTTTGGAGCCGGGGCAGTACATGCAGATGAATACCAGCTAGGGCAACATTTTCTTGGCTTCTTGGTCTTTGGGAGGAGAAGTAAAGGAACAGGAAAGTATGTTCGTCTTCTGCTTTCGTTTTTTGAAATGTCTACAGATAAAATGAGAGGAGGGGCAGGCTTCTGATGTACATCTTTAAGGGTTCCAAGGACGTCCTCTTGTACAAGAATCTGTGGTATGCCTTCCTGTCTCTCAAAACTACCAGCTAGGCATCCTCCTTTTCAGCCTTGCCATCTGTCTGATCAGTCAGATGAGACATGCTTGGAAGCTGCACCTTGTTGGTCTCCAGAGGGGTTTTGGCAGTGGCAGCAATGAGAGAAGCCAAATGGTCTGCAGGCTCCTCACATGCTTTGACAGAGACCCAGACACATCTGGAAGTATTTGCTTCTTAGCTTCTTAACAAGGCTGCTGAGGGATACCCAAGAGAAACAACTCAGAGTCTATCCTACCATGTGCAACTTATTTAAGCCTTTGATTCTCCAGGTAAACCTTTAGAAATGGTCTATATTAAATCAGCAAATGCTTAAAATAGTGAACGCTGATTTATCGACCCTTAAACAGCGAAACCTGACACTCTTGAAAACACAAACTAAAGTGGGGGGGCTTTGCACCCCACATCCCCTGATGTGGGGGGCTGTGCCCCCACACCCCCTTACTTAAATATACCAACTCCGAGATTGCACCACAGTGGAGGAAATGGCAAAGTTCCAAAAACGGCCCAGCAATTTTTTTTTCCCCTGGGAAAAAAGTCACTGTTCTATGTCTTTGGGATTGTCAGGTTTCACTCTTAAAGGGTCGATAAATCAGTGTTCACTATTTTGAGCATTCGCTGATTTAATATAGACCCTTCAGAAATGCTATGTGGCTTCTAATAGTCTTGTAGTTGAAAGACTTGCAAATAGACCACTCCCTAAAGTTATATTCTGAACATACACAGAATAAACACTATGACTACCCTTATACAAGATCTCCCAACCACAATCATGTTTTCCTCTCTTAGCGAACATGAAATAGGACAAACGTAGTCAAAAAAGTAGTGAAACAGGAAGGGTACCCAGTGGAAATACATATCTGCCTACAATAACTGGAAATTGAAACAGGCTTGGCTGACAGACCAAGTTAAGGTACATAGTCTTTCTTCATAGGTTGTCAGAAAGAATGTTTCAAGGAACTTAGCTCTCCCATATCACTTATGTACAAGCACATTCTCTCGTACATTCGATGTACAGCATGAGAGGGAGACATCCATGCTTTGGTTTACTGGCCAGACATATGGTATCCTTTGAAGGATATTTCCCACTAGTAAGCAGTAGTGTAACAGTGATATAATGAAGGACAACCATTTTACAGAAAATATGGAAGATGAACAGCAGAGACTGCATGCAGAACTGGTGAAGTGAACAAAGGCAATAATACCTCAGGACTCAGGAAAATTATACTGAAAAGAAGAAGATAAAAAGGAACAGAGATGAAATAGTTCTGGTTTGATTTTTATCTTTCTTTCGGGTTTCCCCTTCCTCAATGCTATGGCACTGAGGAAGGGGAAACCCGAAAGCTTTGCTGCAATAAATTCTGGTGGTTTTATGTAACTGTGTTCTATTTTGTTTTGATATTTGGATTTCGTGTGTTGAACGCAGTGCACCACAGTGTTTCTCTTTATTGGTTGATTTTTATCTTGCAAGGAATAACATGGTCATGACTCCTTTCTTCTTCTTCTTCTTCTTTCATTCTTTTTCTTTTGTCTTCTTGCCACAACTGCACAGTCACTTCTCTGTCTACACCAACATGTGGCTATGCAGTCATTATCCCTCCAAAGGCTGCATGGTAAGTCAAATGAAGACATATGCCATGGACCTTTCCACACATTTTTCTTGTGAACAGAGATATATAATGTCATTTGTGTGGCATGTATACATTCACCCTTCTCACTCTCTCTTTAAGGACTGTGCATAACACTAGTAAGCACATCAGACTCTGCCAGTGACTGTCTAATACAAAGCGGCCCTTGGAACTCTCCAGTGTGAAAAATTCACCTTGCCCCTCCCAGCTGATATACCAGCTCCCTGTGCCTACTCCTGAACCTCGATTACTGCAGGCCTGTTTAGATGCCCAAATCCTGTGTCATGGGTTGGCTGGAACATAGATTACTAAATGAAGAATTTATAGGAGACATACACATTGTAATACTGAATGTATCTATTATTACAGTTACATGTATTATGCAAATGTCCTCTATTTCCGACACTCAGTCAGAGTATTTAACCTTCACTATTTGATAATAGTGTATCACCATCTCAATCTCCTCCTCCAAAGGTGAATACCTAGTTTCAGGACATTTAGTACTCTTTGCCACAAACAGGCTCTGAGCAACATTAGCACATTCTTGAATGACTTACCTATACATCTGTATCACATCATTGAATGAGGTGCCAACAACCATAGCCCTCTCAGTTAACCTATCTACATCTAATTCTTATGTAAGTTTGTCAAATTGTGATATTTTGCTTACATTATGACTGTGACAAAAGCCAAGTCCTCGCAAAATCTGATAAAGATACTTGCGAACACGGTTGTACTCTAGGCCTCCAGGGAACTGCTCAAGGTCATCCAGTACTGTGTGGTCAACAAACTCAAACACCAAGTACCAGCGTTT
Organism: Protopterus annectens; assembly: GCF_019279795.1. Lineage (NCBI taxonomy): Eukaryota > Metazoa > Chordata > Ceratodontiformes > Protopteridae > Protopterus > Protopterus annectens. The sequence continues at coordinate 844,178,504 of NC_056728.1, read as the reverse complement.
CTTCTTCTTGCATACCTCCAACAGGTTCACTAAATTATCATGCCTCAGTTGCTACAACGAAAAGGAAAAAAAAACAGCAACACTGTAACATTCATTGTTAAAATTTTGCTTCTCATACTCTTAATTCATAAAAGTTTAATACAAAAGTACAGGTGTCTCATTTGTATATTAAGTACCACAGAACACAACTCTTTGTAGGAGTTGCTGTAACATCTGCTTACCCTGAGTGCATAGTGAAGCTTCAGTCAGATGGTTCAAGTCAAATAATACAACAATTAAATGGTACTCTAGTCCATAAACTAGGAATTTTCTGTGTAATATAAGATCCTCGTGAAGCAGTATTAAACAACTTTATCTTATACATACTTTTTATGTCTTAATGCTTTTATACTATCATTTACTTCCAAATTCAGTAGGGTCTGTAAAATATCACTGCTAAATGCATTATATGCCAGCATTAATTTTCCTCTAAAATGCTGATAAATTGTAACATTTTTTTTAACTTCTGACACTTTTCACTATAATTACATGTTTTCATTTGATAATATTTTTAGTAAATTTCCTCTGTACTTCAAGCTTTTTTAATTCTCTTTTCTTATATGAACAAAACATATATTTATACACCAAAATTAGCCTTATATAGGTTTTATATAATTCAACCATCCAGTTTTCTTGTAATTAAATGTTCTTCATTAAAAGACCGAGTTGTCTCATTGCTTTAGATCTAATAGCATTTACATGCTTAGAATAAGACCATTTGGAGGATATTATTATTCCCAGATCTTCATATTCATCAATATCTGATAGAGCAATGTCTTGTAATTGAATGGGTGTATTATAATTTTTTATGATATTGCATTTATTTATACTAAATATGATGTCTTTGGCTTACTCCAGACAAATAACAAACAGCAGCTGTATTCCCTTGGCCCATAATTTTTACCTGGTCATTAAAAATTCTATTAAGTTTGCTGAAGCTGATTTTCCTTTAGAAAAGCCATGTTGCTTAATACCATGTAAGTTGTTTTCTATTGTATTACCTTCCATTAATTCAGAAATACACATCTCAAAGCATTTACCTAATATTGAGGTCAGACAAACCTAACTGACCAGTAATTATTTATTCAGTTGTCTTTCCTTTTTTAAATGTAGGAGTCACAGTTACTAGCGCCATGATGCTGGGACAACATAGTTTTTCAAGCAGAATATTAAATATGCTTATTAAAGGTGTCTTTATCATGCCTGCTAAGGTCTTTAACAGTGTCACTGGAATTTTATCTGGACCTAATGATATTTTATGATACAGCTTCATAAATGCTTTTCAGTGCTGTTTAATGTGATTACAAGACAATCATACTGATGTGTTCCTAATGTGCTAAACTGTATACTGCTTTGCATTTCTTTCCCAATGTTTGTAAAATATTTATAAAATTCATCACTTATTTCAATCAAGCAAAATAACTTTTTGTTGTTAACTTTGACAGTTAAAAAGTATAGTTGCATAAGACCTTCTTACCAATAACAGTAGATGTATGTAGAGCACACTTCCTTGTTGACATTTGGGTAATAGTGTACTGCTACCCTCCTCTAGCAGTCTACAAAAGTTCAGAGTCCCTCCCACTGTCTGTCTGTGGGTGTGATGGACAGGCATGTAGTACTTCATAAAGGTATGGACAGAGGACCAAGTTACTGCCTGTAGTAAACTTCGACTCCCCTCCTTTCCAATACCCACTGAAGAGGAAAAGGCCCTCGTGAAATGTGTCTTTACCTTGCTTGCCTTCACTTTGCCATGCTCAGTGTAACAAAAAACAATATCGGGGGGGGGGGGCTAGTGGCAGTGGCATCTTATGATATTGGACTGCAGGATTGTCAACCCCTCCCAGCTGTAAAAAGAAAAAAAAATACTCAGACTGCTGTGAAAATGTCCAGACCACTAATTTAGAGTGTCTGGACCATTTAACTCAGACTGCTCACTGCTGTAAAAAGAAAAAAATTAGAGGGAGTGTCCATTTAAAATTTAGAGGGAGTGTCCATTTCCCAAACTCGGACTGGTTAAACAGCAGTCCAGAATGGGAAACAAGGCATCAGACTGCAGATGCCCCAGACTGCATAGACTGGAAGGGGATCGGACTGCAACATCTGCAGGCTGGATAACTGTAAGCCTGCTGCTCTCGCGGGACTATAGAGGCAAGCTGCCTGCTCGCAGGACCAGTTGTAAGTCCATACAGAGCTTTTGAAGTGTGTGTGTGTGTGTGTGTGTGTGTGTGTGTGTGTGTGTGTGTGTGTGTGTGTGTGTGTGTATGTGTGTGTGAAATATACCTGGTGGCTAGAGACAGGCTCAAACCCTGTACCTTGCATGCAGATAGCAAGAATTCCCTACCCACCACCACTTGTAAAAAATTTGTAGATTTTTGCCTCATATTTTTGTTCTGTTCCTCATTTTTCTGGAATGATAGACATGTGAATTTCAGACTTCATATTCTTCAGAAGGTACATGTAAAACAAAAGTTTTTTTTCTAGCAATTTTCTACGTTTATAAGAACAAAATTTGAAATTTGTCCCTATTTTTGGGCTGTATTCCCTCATCATTCACTTTGTCCAGGTTTTTGTGCTAAGAGGTTGACAGCTATGGTGAGAACTGAATTCACTGAATATGTTTGGGGGCTGTATTTGCCCATTATTCACATTGTCCGGGTGTTTTGTGCTAAGAGGTTGAGAGCTGTGGTGAGAACTGAATTCGCTAAATGACAGCCATTTAAATTTCAGTCTTTCTATCTTTGCAGCAACAGCTAATTTGGCATTGTGGTATGTTGCTCAGACTGTAGTGCACAGGGTCCCGGGTTCAAGACTTGGCAGTGAAATGCATGGTGGTAACACATCGTTTTGTTCTAGCAACTTTCCAAGATTATACAAGCAATGTTTAAAATATGTCCCTGTTTTTTGGGCTTTTGTCCCCCCCCCCCCCCCAACAATAAATTTTGGCTTTTCCAGATTTCTTGTGCTGCAAAATTGAGAGATACAGTTGAGTGTCGAGTGGATTTTACAAGGAGCTGAGAGCTTCAGGGGAAGAGAAGTTTAGTGCTGCATATGCTGAGTCTGCTTGCTTTGTTAATAGTGCAACAGGTAGTGTAGCTTTTGATGCAGAAGGCTGTGGATTCCACTCCCACAGTATGTAGATGCATTGCTGATAATGTACTGTGTTATACCTTTAAAGGGGGTGGATGCTGCAGTCCTAAGAATGTCCTCTTTGACAGACATACTTATTAAATATGAATCTGTTATCAGTTTGCCTTCCAGTCCCTATTGCAATATTACTAGCTTATCATTTTTTCAGTGTAACATAGGCAGTGTATTCATCAAGGGCAACAGGCACTTTATTTGTAAATGAAATAATGAAATATAAAGTTGTTTGCTAGCAACAACATCTTCATTAGTTGCAGATCTCTTTACTGGTGGACTGTAGAAGTTTGAGTAGACTTTTTGATGGAAATGTTCTGAACTGGGCAGTTTTGTCATTATTGGTGCACACATTTTGTTTCATTGTTTACTGGAAAAATGTTCAAAGCAATAAATTTAAAATGCCCTCTAACAACTGTACGGTATTATACAATATAATTTAATACGATCAGGAAGGTGTATGTTTCCTATGCAAGGGGTCTATAATTTGAAAACTGCCCAAAGTGAATCTGTATCTGCCACAGGCCAGATGTATTTTCTTTGAATGTGGGTTTCAATGCTGTTTGAATGAATGTGAGTTTCAAAAGCAGAGAAGTTTTAATGGTAAGTCTATTTTCATTGTGAGATTGCATTGCTTTGTTTAGCAGATGTTTATTAGTGTATGTGCTGTAAAATATAAAATAAAACTTATAAATGAAATCCAAATCATCGTAGAAGTAAAGCAATATGCACATTACAGTGTTTATGGTAAATGGGGCAAAATAACCAAGTAATGGGACATTGGAATGGCTGTAGGGGGAGGACCCATTCAACCATGATTTTGTGAGGGGGGAAGGGTGGCAAACTCAGAGACAGCCCCGGCTTAACTATACCTCTCTACTGTCCAGATTTTCACAGAATTAATAGATTTTTTGCTTATTTTTGATTTGTTCCTCATAAAATTTGTGGTTTTCTGGAAAATTATTCAGGAATAAAGTCAATAAATAATTACAGACATTGAGTTTCAGACTTCATACCCTTCAGAGAAATGATTGCTAAAGCAAAACCTGTTATTAGATCAACTGTCTAAGTTTATACAAGAGCAATTTTTAGTACTGTTTGTATGTTCCCCCAATATATTTGGCCTTGTCCAGATTTCCTGCATTAAGAGGTTGAGAGGCATATGCAAATAAATCGCTTTATAGAATTGGAGACATCCAAACCTCTCAACTGTCCTCCATTTTGGCTCAAAGTGTTGCTCTCCCCCTAATAATCCCTCCACAAAATGGCAAATTTGGAAGAAATTGTGGAGGGTTTACAATTAATAAGTAATTGTAATGATCAGAGTTATAGATTACTTTTAATTTCAGAAATGCATGTAGATTCTTATTTTGTCAGTTGCTCAAGTTAACAGTACTAATATTAAAAAAGTGTCCATTCTTTGACAGGTTCCCAGCTGCATTGTGTGGCTATTTTATATTTTTGCATCACATTTTTGGCCTGTTTTTCATAAAATTGTGGTTTTCTGGCAAATTAGTGGCAAATCATTAAAGATTGAAGTTAGAAAATAATGACAGACATTTCGTTTCAGATTTCATACCCTTCAGAAAATTCATACTAATGCAAGACCTAATATTCTATTATCTTTCTAAGTTTATAAGAGCAATATTTAAAATTGTCCTTATTTTTGGGCCATTGTCCCACTTCTATTTATAACTTTGTATAGATTTCTTGCTCTGAGGTTGAGAGGTATGACACGTGTCAGGGCCATCACCATCAGCCAAAGACATTTCAAATTGTGACATACTTGTACCCCACTCCCCCATGTAGTGACTCTGGATGTGTCCAAGCAAGGCAAGGAGCAGTTATGCATTATAAGTCATCTCACATCAAAGGTAGGCACAAGTACTACAGTGGCTTTTCATCTGTCCTTGATTTTGCAGAATGTTCTGGATTTCTGTCATATTTTTATACTGTTGATTTATGCTTCTTCTTATTCAGAAAATGCATGTTGTTGCAGTGCCTGTTGGTGCGTGTTTAAGTAGCAATGCTTTAATGACCATCAGGTAAGCTTGTCTGAGATTGTAAGATGCAAGTAAGCTTTAATAAGCATACTGTTAAATAATTACCAACATTGAAAGCCTTTTTGTTGTTGCCATGCAGAGAATAGTTACATAACTAGATAGCATATAAGCCTTAGGTATTGAAATGCATATGACAGTATTTGTAATAAAGGACAGGATTACAGTATTTTAAGAACCTCATTACATTTGTTGGAGACTTGCAGTCATCTTTGCAGGCTTTACCCATAAACTAAACAGAATGCCAATCTATCATGTGTGGTCCATAACCTGTGCAGTAATCCTTTAAGCAATTTATCTTGAGCATGTTTCTTATTTGCTGTCATTTTGTACTTTGATCATGTTTTCCCCATGAAACAAGTAGATAGTTGTTGTTAGGCAGCAGGTCTTTTTTTGGACAAGAAACATTTTTACAAGTTGGGGTATCACAGAGATTGCTACTTTCAGCATGTTACTTGGTACTTTTATAAAGCGGAGTATAAAGTATAATTAGAGCTGCAGTGCAAGGAGAAATGGTTTGAGTTGAGTGCTGCTTGTTTTTTTATACTTGATTTTGACTGCCATTCCAGTAATGTACTTAAAAAGTAATTTATTTTTCATGCCTCACAACCTTTTTGTTTCCATCTAGATATTAAGTAAGCTGTCATGTAGCCAATGCATTGAAATATTTTTTTTCTTCTACACTTCAGTTTGTCTTGATTGGACTCTCATAATGACAGTTTGGCACCCAGGGCAGCGTATTTAATTAAAGTCCCAGTTTTTGCATTTTTTAGCATAGCTCCACACCTTTCTGGTTGGCCACACTCCTTCTCGTTGGCCCCACCCATTCAGCTGTCTCCTGCAGCCCCCCTTTGATTTGAAGTCACCAGCCACCACTGGCTAGTGGCCAAGATGGTGAGCAATTAGCAGCACTGGTTTTATCCCTGCTTCATTTTAACATCACTGACAGGATTTTTACTAAAAAAACTCAAATAGAATGTTTCAAAACTTGATGGATTTTTAGTTGAACATCTGCTGAAAATTTATTAGAAAAAATAACAAGTTTTAAACTCTTTCAAGTGCTTTTTTTTCTGTCAAGAAATCTAGAAAAAAAACTAATTGTCTCAGAATGAGCCATTCTAAGCCCAGTATACAGGACAGTACTATGGGGTTGGGAGGGTGGCCTAATGGTTAAGGTGTTTTCCTTACAAACACAAGGTGCAGGGTTTGAGTTTCACAAGGGATCTATGAAGTCTATGAAGTCATACAGGCTATACCGATTAACATCAGTGGGCTAGCTGTAAAGACAGATGAATTAGAAAGCAAAATGGGCAATTTTAAAGAGGAATGTAAAAAAATAAGTTGAAGTGCTAACCGAATCTCTTAAATGACAATCATCACAAATCTCACGTATAGAAGAGGCAATGCCTGATTTTGATCGAAGGTTACTTGAAAATGAGAAAACCACTGAATTTCTTTTGAAACAAAACAACATACTCCATGAAAAAAATAGACGACTTAGAGAACAGATTTAGAAGGAATAACATCAGGATTTATGGGATTCCTGAAAAAGAAGAGGGAGACAGTATGATTCAATTCCTTAATACCTGGCTGCCTAAAACTTTGAACCTGCCTGAAGCTTTTTCCTTTTGCATCAAAAGGGCACATAGATCATGTTCCAATTCATCTTTAAAAAAAAAAAAACACCTTCACCAAGTTCAATGATCATATTTTTCTCAAATCAAGATGGAGATTTGGTCTTGAAGGCTGCATTGATTAGTTAGGGATAAAGAGGGTGCTATAGGATTTGGTGATGAATATTGGGCATTGGTGGTTCAGGGAGAGGTGGGCATGTGTATCACTTTTTGGGGGTTTGGAGAGGCACAATGTTGGACAGCAGGTCTTGTTTCCAGCGGGGGTGGGGTTTGCCTTCCAGAGGGAGGAAGGGAGGATTTTTGGCATCTTGGAGGATGCAGTGGACTTTGTACAGAGGGATGGAATCCTGGAGGTGGCAGTGGAGGTGTACTGGAGTCTGTCTGCTTCTTTAGGGGGTACAACAGGAGATGACTGGCTGTTAAAGGATGGGGATAGTGGAGAAGTAGAGGACAGATGGGGATTGCCATGTTTCATGGTTGTGAATTCTTATTAGTTTGACGGGATGCTTGCGTTCTTGTGAACAGATGTTGAATATTACTTTTTACAGGGTGGGACATTTGTTTCTTTCTTTCCCTACATCAGGTGGTTGCTGGTTCCCCTTTTGGACTGCTGGAGTTTGATTCTTTTAGCTGTGTGTGAGGTTGAGGCCACTTGTTTTTGTTTAGTGTTTAAAAAGTTGAACTATTTATTTTATTGAGGTTAATCATTGCTGTGATGGGGCTTGTGTTGGGTGGCACACTTTCTGATGTCTTGGCATGGTTAAGTGAGGCACCGTTGAGTGTAGTCTGGGAGGCGGATGCCACTGGAGAGGTGTGTTGGGTTACGTTCTGGGTTTTTGGAGTGGTCCAGTGGCATGCTACTGGCAGTGTGCTTGACATGCAGTGGCACCCAGGGGGGATGTGCTATGTTGTGGACAGAGTGTAGGGAATGTAGCTTTTTACATACGTGAAGGTTACTGTTGGAGTGGTCTCACATGGTTGAAGTGTCTTTCACACTTCTGCAGGTTGAGCATGAATTACACATGACTGTCAATCTTTAAATCAAGTTTATATGCTGTGTCTCCTTTGAAAAATGACAATCTGTTTCATATTGGACATATGCAAGTGATGCTTTCTGAGTAATTGAATATTGTTTGATTGACTGCAGAAGCTTTTTGGTGGTTAGGATACTTTGTGATGTTTTATTTTTTTGTTGTTGGTGGTTTGGAGGGGTTGGGGGACTAGTGTGTGGTGTGGAGTTGGCTTGGGTTCACTTGTGAACATTTTTGTGTGAATTGTAACTGATGGACTATTTATTTTCAGGCCCTTGTTGTGAAGGACGGCTTGAGACAGCTTAAAGATGTGGGCACTTTTATGATGCTGCAGGAGCTCTGGGGATTCTGGGAGCTGTCCAGGTTGCTTATTCCTGTCTAAAAGTAGATAATCATAGTGATTTGAGTTGTATGCTGAGATATCAGGGAGTGCAGGTTGGATGGTAGACAGAAGATAGTGAGTTGCATTTTAGACCGCTGCCAGTTGTTACGTGGTTCTGAATGCTTGCTACTAATAATGTACTTGATAGGGAGTGGCACCCAGGAAGATTATGTTGTTTTGTGGACGAAGTGTGAAGGGTATAGTTTCTTACATATATGGAAGTTGTTGAAGTGTTGTCAAGTGATTGGAGTGGCATTGACACTTTTGTGGGTTAAACTGGGGTCACACATGACTGCCATTTTTTAATGCAAGTTTGTATGCTGTGTCTCCTTTGAAAAATGACAGCCTGCTTTGTATTGCATGTCTCATGCAGGTGGTGCTTACTGGGACATTGAATGTTGTTTCTTTAAGAGTGGTGCTCTTCTGGAGGCTGACATTCCTTGAAGTGGTTTTTGTTGTTTTTTGGTGGTTTGGAGAGATTTGAGGGATTTATGTGTGAAGCAGAGGTGGCTTGGATTCACTCAAGAATGTTTTTACACTGGTTGCAGCTGATGGGATGTTCATTTGTGGGCTCTTGTCATGAAGACCATCTTGGAGAATCTTAACTGGCACTTTTTTGATGATGTTGGGGTTATGAGGGTTCTGGAAGCTGTCCAGGTTGCTTTTTCTTGTCTGGAAGTGAATACTCATGGTGTTTTGAATCATATGCTAGGATGTTGGTGAATACAGGTTGGCGAGTGGGCAGGGGACAGTGGGTTGCATTCTAAACCACTGTCAGTTATTGAATAGTTCTGAATGCTTGCAGTATACCAAAAGGATAATTTATATACTAGTCGATAGAATGACACTTCTGAAAAAATTCAGGATTGTGTTTCTCTGTTATTGTCTCTTTTTTAGTGATAGCAAAATGTAATATCAAAGAACAATTTATTATGGAAAGTTTGAACCTTAAAAGGGAAGATTTTTCAGATACTATTAGACATAACATTTAAAGAAAAATTAGGACTGATTCTAATAGTAGTACTAGATTAAAGAATATCAATTATATAAGGGTAAATATAAATGTTCTATTATATGATACTCTACACTAGAATTAGAGCTAAAATATAAAACCTAGTAATAGTACAAGACATAGTACACAAACAGAAACAGAAAAAGATCAGAATAAGTAAATATGTGCATAGTTAAAGAATATAAATATCTATAAGGGCAGTAGGTTGTCATACTTGTTATGGTGTTCACCTTATAGGCACAAGGTGCAGTGTTTGATTCTCACATGGGACAATAGGTTGGGCTTGGAATGGCTCACAAGGACAGTTAGCCTGGTACTAATTTATGAACTTATGATCCTATGTAGAACTTTATACACAGTAAATAAAATAGGAAAAATATAAAATCATCTGAGCTATAAATATATGAAAATAACAACTGACTTCCTCCCTATAATAGACCAGGGAGATAATGTGAGGTACAGGGGAAGATGACTGTAGAGATATTCAGTTTATTAAACTTATAATAAAGATTCTGAACAACCGTTTAATATTTCTTATTCATAATAACTCACTGACGGGCTTTTTTAAGATGAAACATACTAAAAATATGAGACACATTAATATGAATCAGAAGCATGAGCTAAGCTTTGTTAGTCTAATGGAGAGTCTGAGAGGTAGTTTATTCATCTTTTTCAACAAACTAGGAATATGTTACTTCATGGTAGAATGTTTTAGGGTTAAATCATTAGGTAATTTTTATTTGTTCAAAAGCTTTGTTTATAGCTGAAAATTTCATATTGTTATATAAAGTATATAATAAGTTCTGTATATAAATGTGATTTCATTATACCTTTGTTTTTTTCTCTCTTATATAAATGTCTTATTTTAAATGCATATCTGTAAATATTAATGGATTGAAAAACCCAGTAAAGCGGGGGAGTCTGTTCAAATACTTGCAATTACGTAAAGTGCAAATAATATTTTTACAAGAAACACATTTACTTAATAAAGATGTAAATAAACTTAATGAATTATTTGGTTTTAGCAGGTGCTGGTTTTCGAGCTAGAAGAAGCACCCTCATTTTATGGAAGAATTCACCAGTAATGCCTAAAGTAAAAGTGGTATGTTAAGCATTGTTATAATTGAGTGGAACAGAAAACTATATAATTGTATTTTATCAGATAAAAATTCCACTGTAGACAAAAAGCTGAGTATCACATCTTCAGTCAATCACTTAATGAATTATGTAAATCATATTAATTTAAAGGATATATACAAGCTCAGGAAAACAAACTCACTTAAGTTTACCAAGTATTCATATAGATAAGTAATGCAAACAAATACTGACAACATTTTGTCTCAAACAATCTGTTATTGCATATCAGAGAAGTTTCAATACTTTCATGTCCATTATCGGACCATAATGCTAAATTCTTTAATATTATTTTAAAAACTGACAATTTAATACATCACAGCAGATTACCAGTGTACATTATTAAAATAAAAGGATTCAAGGACTGGTATGTTAAAGAGATAAAAAATTTCCTAGAAATGAACATGAATGGTGACGTAACTGGCATTGTCCTGTGGGGTTCACTAAAGGCTTACTTAAATGGAAGAGTTACAAGCTGGTATATTAGTAAAACAAAAGAATGGAACAAAGAATTGAATAAACTGCAGGCCAAAATAGTCACGCTAAAGTTAAATCCAAAACCAAATTACATTTTCAATTAGTCTGAACTTAACTTAAATACAAAATATGTTGAAATTCTAAATCATAAAGTTTTAATAAACCTGGAAAAACTTAAACTTAAGGCATATTTAGTAAACCCTTTAAACTTGCACAAACTTTCTCTCAGATCAAAGAAAATAAACTAAATCATATCAAATAAATTATAACACATAATAAAAAATAAAGTAGAACAGATATTAAAGGTATTCTTCAGGGCTTTAAAATATTGTATGAAAATATAAATAATAATGCAAATAACCTAGATAAATACTGGAGGCTGACATTCCTTGAAGTGGTTTTTGTTGTTTTGGTGGTTTGGAGAGATTTGAGGGATTTATGTGTGAAGCAGAGGTGGCTTGGATTCACTCAAGAATGTTTTACACTGGTTGCAGCTGATGGGATGTTCATTTGTGGGCTCTTGTCATGAAGACCATCTTGGAGAATCTTAACTGGCACTTTTGATGATGTTGGGGTTATGAGGGTTCTGGAAGCTGTCCAGGTTGCTTTTCTTGTCTGGAAGTGAATACTCATGGTGTTTTGAATCATATGCTAGGATGTTGGTGAATACAGGTTGGCGAGTGGGCAGGGGACAGTGGGTTGCATTCTAAACCACTGTCAGTTATTGAATAGTTCTGAATGCTTGCAGTATACCAAAAGGATAATTTATATACTAGTCGATAGAATGACACTTCTGAAAAATTCAGGATTGTGTTTCTCTGTTATTGTCTCTTTTTAGTGATAGCAAAATGTAATATCAAAGAACAATTTATTATGGAAAGTTTGAACCTTAAAAGGGAAGATTTTTCAGATACTATTAGACATAACATTTAAAGAAAAATTAGGACTGATTCTAATAGTAGTACTAGATTAAAGAATATCAATTATATAAGGGTAAATATAAATGTTCTATTATATGATACTCTACACTAGAATTAGAGCTAAAATATAAAACCTAGTAATAGTACAAGACATAGTACACAAACAGAAACAGAAAAAGATCAGAATAAGTAAATATGTGCATAGTTAAAGAATATAAATATCTATAAGGGCAGTAGGTTGTCATACTTGTTATGGTGTTCACCTTATAGGCACAAGGTGCAGTGTTTGATTCTCACATGGGACAATAGGTTGGGCTTGGAATGGCTCACAAGGACAGTTAGCCTGGTACTAATTTATGAACTTATGATCCTATGTAGAACTTTATACACAGTAAATAAAATAGGAAAAATATAAAATCATCTGAGCTATAAATATATGAAAATAACAACTGACTTCCTCCCTATAATAGACCAGGGAGATAATGTGAGGTACAGGGGAAGATGACTGTAGAGATATTCAGTTTATTAAACTTATAATAAAGATTCTGAACAACCGTTTAATATTTCTTATTCATAATAACTCACTGACGGGCTTTTTTAAGATGAAACATACTAAAAATATGAGACACATTAATATGAATCAGAAGCATGAGCTAAGCTTTGTTAGTCTAATGGAGAGTCTGAGAGGTAGTTTATTCATCTTTTTCAACAAACTAGGAATATGTTACTTCATGGTAGAATGTTTTAGGGTTAAATCATTAGGTAATTTTTATTTGTTCAAAAGCTTTGTTTATAGCTGAAAATTTCATATTGTTATATAAAGTATATAATAAGTTCTGTATATAAATGTGATTTCATTATACCTTTGTTTTTTTCTCTCTTATATAAATGTCTTATTTTAAATGCATATCTGTAAATATTAATGGATTGAAAAACCCAGTAAAGCGGGGGAGTCTGTTCAAATACTTGCAATTACGTAAAGTGCAAATAATATTTTACGAGAAACACATTTACTTAATAAAGATGTAAATAAACTTAATGAATTATTTGGTTTTAGCAGGTGCTGGTTTTCGAGCTAGAAGAAGCACCCTCATTTTATGGAAGAATTCACCAGTAATGCCTAAAGTAAAAGTGGTATGTTAAGCATTGTTATAATTGAGTGGAACAGAAAACTATATAATTGTATTTTATCAGATAAAAATTCCACTGTAGACAAAAAGCTGAGTATCACATCTTCAGTCAATCACTTAATGAATTATGTAAATCATATTAATTTAAAGGATATATACAAGCTCAGGAAAACAAACTCACTTAAGTTTACCAAGTATTCATATAGATAAGTAATGCAAACAAATACTGACAACATTTTGTCTCAAACAATCTGTTATTGCATATCAGAGAAGTTTCAATACTTTCATGTCCATTATCGGACCATAATGCTAAATTCTTTAATATTATTTTAAAAACTGACAATTTAATACATCACAGCAGATTACCAGTGTACATTATTAAAATAAAAGGATTCAAGGACTGGTATGTTAAAGAGATAAAAAATTTCCTAGAAATGAACATGAATGGTGGCGTAACTGGCATTGTCCTGTGGGGTTCACTAAAGGCTTACTTAAATGGAAGAGTTACAAGCTGGTATATTAGTAAAACAAAAGAATGGAACAAAGAATTGAATAAACTGCAGGCCAAAATAGTCACGCTAAAGTTAAATCCAAAACCAAATTACATTTTCAATTAGTCTGAACTTAACTTAAATACAAAATATGTTGAAATTCTAAATCATAAAGTTTTAATAAACCTGGAAAAACTTAAACTTAAGGCATATTTAGTAAACCCTTTAAACTTGCACAAACTTTCTCTCAGATCAAAGAAAATAAACTAAATCATATCAAATAAATTATAACACATAATAAAAAATAAAGTAGAACAGATATTAAAGGTATTCTTCAGGGCTTTAAAATATTGTATGAAAATATAAATAATAATGCAAATAACCTAGATAATGATAATATAGTTGAAACTTTTCTAGGTAAAAATATAAATAATAAAATAACAAGTGAACAAATAAAATAAAATGATAGACCATTCACTTTAACAGAAATAAAAGAAGAAATAAAAAAGTAAAAAAAAAAATAATAATAATAATAATAAGGCACCAGACTTAGATAGTCTTATACCAGAACTATATAAAATACTACCGGATGATACAGTTCAAATATTAGATAAGGTCTTTAGAGAAATAAAAACAACTGCTAAAGTCCCCCATCATGGAAATAATCCCTTATATTACCTATTTTAAAACAAGATAAGGATTCTACAAAGTGTTCCTCATACATACCCATTTCACTTTTAAATGTGGACTATAAGTTGTTTATGTCCATTTTGGCCAACAGAATTAATCTACTTATACCTAAACTAATTAACAATGGTCAAACTGTGTTTATTTTACTTAGACAACTACAGAATAATATAAGAATACATACATTAATAGTCTATGCAAATAAAAATAAAAAAAAGCTTTCTATCATCAGTCACAATTTAGATAAGGATTTTGACTCAGTTAATTGGTCATACCTGTTTAAAACACTTAATGTGTGTACGTTCCCACCTGAGCTAATTGCACTAATTTCTAAGTTATACACTAACTCTTGTGCTTATGTTACAATAGGTTCTTTTCTTTCTAATTCCTTTAAATTACAAAAATGCATAAAACAAGGCTGTCCATTATCACCTTTACTTTTTGCATTAGCTACAGAACTCTTTGCTAATATTATTAGATCCAATAAGAAATTAATGGTATCAAAATAAAATATTTCAAATTAAAGATTCAACTCTTTCCTGATTATATTTTACTAACAATAGAAAACAGAAAATTCATTAGAACATATAATCAGTTCTATGAGTCAGTTTAAAGAAATCTCAAACTTAAGATTTAATCATAATGAAAGAAGTACATAATTAATAAAAAAAATTTAAAAAGTTCACATAAAATATTCTAACTTCAGTTGGAATAGCACTGAAATGAAGTACCTTGGTATAACCATTATGTCTAATAGTAAATAAATAATACAACCTTTCACCAGGTTGTTTATAAAATTTAAAGTTTAGTCACAAATTGGAACAAGTTCTTCTTTACCATGTAAGAATGAGTAATGCTTATTAAGATGGTAATTCTCTCTAAAATACTGTATGTGTTACAATTTTTAGTACTATCCACACCAAAAAAAATGATGAAGAGGATAAATAACATTCTACTTAATTTTTATTTTGGCATCATAATAAACCAAGAATTTCCTTTGTTTGGCACAGAAAAGGTTGGGATAGTGGTAGAATAGGATTCCCTGATATTCAATTGTATGCTACTTCAACAATTTTAGATTCTGAGAATTGGTTAATTTTACAAATATTTAGAGACTTTGTGAACACAGAGATAAGACATTATTCCCTAAATTATTGGAATTCTTAATAAATATCAATAATAATGCAATGAAAAATAAATCATATTTGTCACAAATTTATAGACAATTTCTATTGGAACTGTTCCCTAAAATTTAATAATGAAGACTTCTATGAAGAATACAAGACAATAATATTAAAATCTACAGATAAAACCACATCTTCAGTATATTGGAAAATGTTCGCTTGGAAATTCTTACACATAACTTTTGTAACTCCTAACAAAATTACAATTATGTATAAATCAAACAGAATTAAATGTTGGAGATGTGATCCTGAAATAATAGCCAATTGGTGCATATGGTATATGAATATGAAGTCATCTCCCCTTTTTGGGGCGAAATTAATAACAATTCAAATTCTGTGGTCAGATAGATGTATTATTTCTAAATCGTTGGTTTTATTTAATGCTAATTTATTTAATCGTACCGAGGGGGATGAGGGTCCTCTGCATGCCGACTTACGGGGAGACGCATCCTACACTCCTCAAAAAATGGCAGGACCTGAATATTGACCTTGGTTTCAGGTACATTAAGTTACTTCTTGAATATTTTAACCCGATAGAGTCTGACTTAAGTAGCAAAATAGATCTAACATATAGAGATCTAAATGACCGCTTTAAGTCAGACTATTGCGTCAAGAAATTGCATAATATATGTTTACAGGTTAATGCGTACAGTGAAAGGCTAAAATCAACTAAGTTACGTAAATTACAAAGGGATTTTAATGATTTTGCTTCACGTCAAATATTTGTTTGGCCGAAACGTAATATTGCCCCCCTGAACACAGCAAATGACAATGATAATGTGGGGCACTCACATATGAATGGTCGTTCATCTACTAGTGCTCAACCTGTTGCTGAAAAACCTATTCTATATACTAACAATACACTGGTGAATTATGAATTGTTGCCACCTTCTTCTTCGGAAGCTATTAACATCTCAGCTTCCATTGAGGTTGACACGCCCCCTCCTAATTAGCAAGCGCTGAAACATTCTTCTGGTAATTCGATACTAGGAGCCAGACCAAAAGAGCTATGTACTGACAGTTCTTCTTGCTCTTCTTTTTTACCTTACCCCGTGAAACAACAGTTTTACAACAGGGGCCGATCACACAGCCGAGGCCCAAGGAAAAGGAAACTCTCAAAAGAAAGCCACTATCCTACAAGAAAAACAAGAATGTAACTGATTTATTGTTCAATTACTCTGGCTTTTTTCTTTCTGATTCTGACATTTCATTGTTGAACAGAGGACTTAATTTTATTCCAGCCTGTCCTGACACTATCAGCAATGTCCTTATTGATCTTAGATTATTCTGCAGACAGGTTGCATTAAAATTGTTTTTTAAAGATAGATGTAATTCTACTGATGCCACTGAGAAGATTATTTTCAAACGTAAAAGCACTTTCACACCTTCTTTTCCTTATCACATAGAAAGTTTTTTAAAACTGTGTGAGCAGGATTTTTATAATTTATTTTCAAACAAAGTTAAACCATGTTTTTATAATCTTACTTCAGAAGAATTTACTTCACTACAACATTTAAAGAATTGTAATGAAATTACCATAAAACCAGCAGACAAGGGTGGAGGGGTAGTCATACTAGATACCATTGATTATAATATGAACATGTCCTCGATGCTTGCAGATGATGCAACTTATATTAAATTGATGCCTCATGACATTGAAAGAATAATCAAAAATGTACATGATATTTTATATGATCTTTTAATGTGTAGACAGATCAGTGAACAGATGTATAACTACCTTCTTATTGATAACCCTACTATACCTATAATCATGGGATTACCCAAAATACATAAGAAACAGTTCCCCATACCATTAAGACCAATTGGATCAGGAGACAAATGGGTAACTGCTAATATATCGTCTTTCATTGAATTTTTACTTAGACCAGTAGTTGATTCTTATTCTTCTATTTTGAAAGACACATATCAGCTCTTGAATTATTTGTCGGATATACATCTAACTCCCAATGAACATGAGTATCTTCTAGTCACTTTAGATGTTAAAAACCTCTTTACTTCTATACCCAACGACTTAGGCATTGAAGCCATAAGAGAATTGCTATCCAAGGAGACTTCTTTTACTAACAACAGGCAATTATTAATAGGCCAACTATTAGAGATAGTATTAAGCAATAATGCTTTTATGTTTTTAGACAGCTATTATTTACAACAATGGGGGGTGGCAATGGGCACTCCGTGTGCGAACACGTATGCCAATCTGGTTGTCCTCAGTTGGGAACAAAGCTGTTTATTTAACCACCCTTCTTTTGCTAAAATCAAAGTCTACAAACGTTTTGTAGATGATATTTTTATCATCTGGGAGGGTACGAAAATTGAATTTGAGAATTTTCTATCTTATTTTGAATCTACTTCTACATTTCTCAGATTCACTATGGAATGCTCCCATGAAAAGGTCCATTTTTTGGATACAACGCTTAGTATAACTGATAGTGGCTCTATTGTGTCTACACTTTATAGAAAACCTACTTGGAAGAATACTTTACTAACCTTCGATAGTATGCATCCTAGGTATATCTTCCCAGGTATAATTAAAAGTCAATTTATTAGGCTAACTAGACTCTGTAAAGATAGCAATGATTTGCATTCTGAAGCTGACTATTTAGAAGAACTTTTTATTGAGAGAGGCTATCACCCTAATTTAGTTAGCAGCATCAAAAATAGCATCATTAAAAGTTTACATCAAGATAGAATTGGACAGGTAGACAATAAGACCTCTGTGTTTGTGAATAAAGATGTCTCAGTTACTCAAGCAAATTATGTTGCCATAACTTTGAATTACACCAGCAACATAAATAGCTTGAAAAAGGTATTCATTAATAATTTGAAGATCTTAACTATGGACCCAGACACTAAATCTATTGTAGGAAATAAACCTCATTTCATGTATAGGAACAGCCTAAATCTCAAACGATTATTGTGCAATGATCTCCATTTTACACATTCAGCATTAATTCCTGCTAGTAAAAGAACAGGAACCTTTCCCTGTCATAGTTGTAATAGATGCAACTATATTTCTGAAACACAAGAATTCCACCATCCTAGCTTGAATTATACTTTTTTACCCAGATTTTTTGCAACTTGCACTACAAAAAATTTAATTTACCTTGCAACATGCAAAAAATGCCAGGCTTTCTATGTTGGGCTAACAAAAAGATGTCTGAAGGATAGAATATATGGTCATCTTTATGATATACAGAGAAAAAATGACCTAAATGCTCTAGCAAAACACATAATAGAGTATCTTTCACACAAGTTTTGTTTCAGGGTCTTAGAGATAGTCACAATTAATAAAAGAGGTGGGAATAATGCCACACATCTGAGCAACAAAGAATTAAAATGGATTCTGAGACTAGGTGCCCATATATCACCTGGTATAAATAGCTGCATTTCCATTAAACCTGTTCTAGATACTAGATGAGTTCCACATATCTTATATTCTATGTTCTATATTTCAGTTATTTATGATATATTTCATATGTGCAATAATATATATTTTTCAAAAACATATATTCAATACATTTTATCATGGTTATATATTTTTGTACTCTTGGCACTATCTGTATATGCCTTTTACATGTTTTTAAAAAATTTCTATTTGCACCTACACACACACATCTGATTATATTTACATTTATATACCTATGTCATTTACATGTACTACAGGACCATACTATGGTCACATTTTAGTGATATATTTTTTGCATTTATACAGTTATTAAACAACATATGATACTTGTTCATTTTATTTTATTATTTTACTATTTATTCTTAAGTTATACATTAAGCATTTTATGTATCCATTTATTCACCTAAATTGACAAATTGATATAGATAAAATAACTGCTTTTATTAATAACTTGAATATATATATATTTATTTATTTATTTATTTATGAATGAATGTTTATGATAAATGTTCTATTTAAAAATTTATTCAGATACATATATATATTCTTATTCCCATTATTTAAATAAATCTGAATGATTTTTAATGATTTTAAACGATGACTGTCCCTATACATTTTATGCATATATTATATTTCATGCATTTAATTCACTACTAATAGATATATATAATTAGTAAATATATTACGTGTCCTTTTCTCCATATTTATTTCATGGTTTATTTGTTGACGTGAACCCTACTACACTAACAGTGTTTCACTCACAAAGATATATCTTCGTGGCGTATGGAATTTTGGATAACAGTATCTTTTGAATGAATTGTACAGTACTAGTCAGTTGACATATACCGCTATTCATGTGAACCAAAATATGTTGATTTAGCCTGATTTTAACTGAATGTAAACTAAACTTAATTGAGTTCAATAGAGCATATTTTATCTAATTAATCAATTGCAACTGCTAATTTTGGCGCCTTTTTCTGCATATATATGGAAGTTTTAAATAATTTTATATTGTCTGATGAAGCGTAGTAGGTACTACGCGAAAGCGCTCACACCTTAATAAAATCTCTTTTTGGATTATCGTTGGACCATTATTGGATTATCACAAGACCTTTATTTGTGCAGATTTTATCTGGATTTATTATTGAGACTTTGATTTTATTCGTGGTGAGAGAACCTGGTTTTTATCACATTACTTCTTACTTTTATTTAATGCTCCGATTCCTGAGATAATTCCAAAAAAAAGGTGCCTCTTCTTTGGTCTAGTCTTACTTTAGTCAAAAAAGTAATTAGTAAAAATTGGAAAAGTAAAGTTAATCCCTCTAATGTTGAATGTATTAGTATGGCAAAAGTTGTTTGCAGTAGTGAACTGCATACTATAAAGATGAGAACTTCTAATATTACACATTCATATAAATATGTAACTAATAAAACTATTGCTGTAACAATAGTATCATAGATCCATAGAGCCCAAGCATGAACTGAATAAAATGTACTCTTTTATTTAATACAGAATAAAATCAATGGTTAAGCGCTTTCATCTACATCTAGTAGACTTCATCAGAACATAAAATGAAGCTTACGATTGATTTAAATATATATTTGCAACCAATCACCAAATAAAATTAATCAATTAGTCAAATAATTTATTAAAGTGCACTTGCTAGATAAAACTCATTGTTAGATAAAAATGTTGTTGAATATAATTCATTTTTAAAAATTTAATGGGGTTCAATTCATTTTAAAGATACAATAAAAAACACACCAATTGAATGAGAGAGAAAACATACTTAATTTTATAAAAAGATCCGTTGTTCCATTTAAAGGAATATTGTGATATATAATTCATTTGAAAATGTAACCAAAACACACCAAATTAAATGGGAGGAAATACCTTCTTGATTTTGTGAGAAAAAGAGAATATTAATAGTGACTTCAATACAATGTGTTGTGATATGTCAACAATCTCGCTTCAAGTATAGGCTTGATTGTGATACTATCATTAATACCTGGATATACTGCAGCATTTAACAAAATTTGCCATTTTATCTCTCTCTCTCCCCAGTAGAGTCATAATGTTTCCTCCCCTGGGGTTAACCTTAACCTGTTCTAAAATGGCAAATTTAAATGTGTCACAATTAGGACTTGTTGCATCATGTCGGGAAAGGGTGTTGTTTTTGTCATTCTTCCTGATAATGTAGTAATGGTCATAAATCCGATTTCTAAGACACCTGTCAGTCTTCCCAACATAATAACATGGACAGTTATCACATTTCGCCAAACAAATGACATGCTTGGTTCTACAATTACCCTTTTTAAACCTAACTAATGTTCTGCTAGTGTCGCCCAGCATTAATGCATTCTCTTCCATTATGGCAAAGCATTGATTGCACTGGCCACACTTTTTCGTGCCTTCCTGAGCTCCTGAGTTTCTATTTCTAACCTTACCAGCTTCAAATAACCCTTTTAAGTTAATATTAGTCTTATACACAAAACGCAGTTGGTTCCCTAATTTTTCCTGAACACATTTGTCACAATCCAAGATGTTCCAGTTGTTTCCTATAATTCTATGTACCTCACCTATGTGGGGACCATATTTTAAAATACAAGCTCTACTATAATTGTTATTACTAGAATTGTCTTTATCAGTAATACATGCCCATGCGCCTTTGTCTTGTCCAATACCAACTCCTAAAAGGGGTTTGTACTTGTTACCCCACTCCTGCTGTACATACTTACAAGTGTCCACTATTAATTTATTGGGGTAACCTCAATTTCTAAACATCTCCCCAATTGTTTCCAATTCTTTAACCATCTCCAAATAATTTGAAGTCATACGGGCAGCTCAAATGCATTGACCTTTAAGTATACTTCATTTCTGACTCATACGGTGACTACTAGAAAATTCAAGATATGAATTGCTAAAAGTCTCCTTCCTTTATATCCTAGAATTGAAACCATCAGATGTATTACTAATGTATATATCCAAATATGAAATGCCTGTACTACTAACACTATATGTGAATTTGAAATAATCATTTACTGCATTAATATCATGCATAAAAATTTCAGTATTTTCCATAGTGTCATTCCATAATATAAAAATGTCATCCAAAAAGTGTACATAGCAACTAACATGTTTAAATAATACACAATTAAAGATGTGTTCTTCCTCCCAGTTAAGTAGTAACAAATTTGTGTAAATGGGGGCACAAGCTGCCCCCATAGCTACTCCTCTCGTTTGCCTGTAGTGCTCACCTTCAAAATAAATAAAATTATAATTTAAAATTATATCCATAAAATCCAATATAAGCGCCACTTTTTCCCAGGCAAACTGTGAGTATTTCTGAATACTGTTGCCAAATCTAATCATGCCCTCTTCCTTGGGTATACTCGAAAAAAGGTTGATAACATCAATAGTTAAAAAAATTAATTTCTCATTCCACAAATCATGTTAAAGATGACCCAAGAAGTCCCAAGAGTCGATGGCGATGTGAGGGACTTTCCCATATATAGGTTTTAACCACCTGTCAATCACCTTACCATAGGGAAAAGTCTTTGATTTGCTCCCTGAAATTATCAAATGGAATGGAGGGTCCTTAATATCTTTGTGTACCTTGGGGATACCCACTATCATCGCCAAAACAGGGAAAGTAACTTTCAGATAATTGTACAAATTGATATCAAATCTACTGTTGAGAAAGAATTCCTCAAGGAACATGTCTATATGGTGGTGCCCTATGTTCACCTCATTCAATGATAAAATTTCATAATTCACTGAGTTGTGCAATATGTCATGAATTTTATTAATATAATCATTACAATCATATAATACAACACAACCCCCTTATCTGGTTTCATAATGCGTACATTCTTACTTCCACAAATTTCCTTTAAGGCCAAATGTTCTTCCTTACTCATATTAAATTTGAGTTTAGTTTTCCTACTAGTCTTGTAATACTTATAAATCTGGTCCATAACCACATTTTCATAAGCTGCTACTGTACTATTCATAGGAGGTATGTATGTACTTTTCTTCTTAAAATCAGTGTTTACAACCTTATCCCCATTTTCATGAAATAATAAACCTAGGTTTAGTTTCTGTAAAAATAACTTAAATTCCTCTATACTGTCCACTAGATCAAAATTAGTGTTGGGGAAAACTTCATCCTTCGTGCAAACAGTAAAAAATGTTCTTTCTTCAACTTGAAATCAGTGTAGTTGAAAATATTAAAATCTCTATAACAGGACTTGACTTCATTATACTGAATAATCTCCTGTTCAACTACATTCAAGTCTAATAATTTACCCTGTACCTTACTCTGTTCTGTTGTTGACCACCCTTGCTTTGCCATTCTTGGTTCGTATCCTCGTCCCTGCTCCTCCCTTGCCAATTTTGGTTTCTCCCATCTATAAAATCATTTTCTGGGTTCCTCCAATAGTTATTTCACCTATACTTATGATTCTCCCTATGTTCAAAGTTTTTTGGCTGGTTATTTTGATATGGTTTCCCTACTTTCCTTTCCTTGTCCCAACTGTATGCCTGTTTCTTATCATATTGTTCAATGTTCCTCTTAAGTTTGTTACACTTCCTATCAAACTGTTTTATGCTATGTTTATCCACCCAATCATATTGTTTGTTGTAAAAACTCTCCCATTCACTAAACAATAAATCGTGTGTTATATTTTCATTGAGCCTTTCCACATCAATAAATAATTTACTTAGTTTTTCATCGTTACATTTATTTACAAATTCCATAAATGTGTAACCAAATGAATCAAACATAAAATTACATTCTGATATTTTTTCTTCATCCAAATCAATTCCCATCGGGGGTTTGAAAAAACGTAGCCCCAGAGGGACTACTTTCAACTCAAGACATCTTTTTAAATACATGTTGTCCATTTGTAGTCCTTTGATAGCATCCAGCTTTTTCCCAAAGTCTGATATGAGCTCTTTTAACGTCCTGTCCGGTGCAGAAACTTCACTTGTGTTAACAGTTTTTTTCAAATTGTTAACATTAGTAACAAAATCAAATTTAGTTTCAAAAAAAGTTTCTAATACATGTGTTTTGTTACCAGTGACATTGTGCTTTCTCATACTTTTATCAATAGAGTCAAGCACAGTACCTTTGGGTTGCATATTATTTGTAACGCCATAAGTCTTCTTCGGTGCAGTCCATTTAAGTGGGGCCTCTGAAAGAATGTAAACATCCTCTGTAGTGTTTCCTGCACTTGTTGTATTACCAACAGGAGAGCAATTCGCTCCAACGACATCTGCATCACCATAGTTAGAGGGCCCGGACTCACAAATACCTCCATTTCTTTGCCCATTGGGAATAGAACCTGAAGTGGAAACTGAACTGTTACTCAATGTGCAGCCTGATGTCATCGTACCCAGCTGGTCCACCATCCATTGTTCTGGTTGGCTCATCAAGTCGATGAGCCTCGATAGTTCACCTTTCAAAAAAGCAATTTCAGACTGCAGCTTGTTAAATTCGTCCTTCCTTATCAGTGAAAGTATTTCATCAAGAGAATCCATGATACACAGTCACCACATAAAAACAAGTACGATACAGCGAAGTAACTCCAGAAATATGTAACTAACAAAACTATCGCTGCAATAATAGTATCATAGATCCACAGAGCCCAACCAGGAACTGAATAAAATGTACTCTTTTATTTAATACAGAATAAAATCAATGGTTAAGCCTTTCATCTACATCTAGTAGACTTCATCAGAACATAAAATGAAGCTTACAACTGATTTATATACTTGCAACCAATCACCAAACAAAATTAATTAATTAGTCATATAATTCATTTTTAAAAATTTAATTGGATGCAATTCATTTTAAAGATACAATAAAAACACACCAATTGAATGACTCGTTCCATTTAAAAGAATATTGTGGTATATAATTCATTTGAAAATGTAACCAAACACATCAAATTAAATGGGAGAAAATACCTTCTTGATTTTGTGAGAAAAAGAGAATATTAATAGTGACTTCAATACAATGTGTTGTGATATGTCACAATCTTGCTTCAAATATAGACTTGATTGTGATACTATCATTAATACCTGGATAACTGCGGTGGTGGCGCTGCAGTAGCATTGTCGCCTCACAGCAAGATGTTGTCCCGTTCGATTCTCAGTTAGAGCGTCTTCTGTGTGGAGGCATACGTGAATGGGGCATGCCTTCATTGAAGGTTGTGCATCAGAGCTGGTAACCCGGTGCGTAAAAATCCACTACCAATCATTAGCGGACCGGAGTTCCACTGTGGCGACCCCTAGCCGAAAGACACAAACAAAACTGTAGCATTTAACAAAATTTGCCATTTTATCTCTCTCCCAGTAGGGTCCTAATGTTTCCTCCTGTGTGCCAAGTCCAACAATTTTGGATATACTGTTGAATTTTCCTCATATGGAGATAAGCCAGTGGTGTCATGAGAATCATTGACAGTATCACTCATATTTTTTTTTTTTTTTTTTAGAAATGTCTTGCCAAGGAAATGTTTCTACTGGAGAACTCCTGAAACATTGCCTGGTAGGACAGGACCTTGCCTCTGGGAAGAAAGACCATTTTTTTGTCAGTGTCAATTAAGCACCCCAGGAAGATGAGTCTTTGCAAGGATGTCAGGCAGAAGGTCCAAAGGTTCAGCTTGAACCCTAGCTGGGAGAGTAAGCCAAGACCTTCCCTATCAATTCTAAACACCTGAAAGCAGACTCTGCAAAGATCAGCAAGTCACCTGAGTGGGGAAAATATGAAAGCTAAGAGCTTGGCAGCAAGCTACTACAAGAACAAGGCATTTGGTAAACACTAGAGGTGTAGTGGACAGCGAAAAGACAATGCAGAGAATTGATAATGCAAACCAGTCACAACAAATCTCAGATATTTTCTGAAATGATGAGTAATGAATATGATGATATCCACTTTTCAGGTTCATGGTCACCATGAAGCAATGGTCTGGTAGAAGAAGAAGCACTGTCTACAGGGTGAGCATTCTGAGACTGGGGACCTTGACAAATGCATTCAGAATAGGTCAGCCACCTGT
The DNA here is from genome assembly GCF_019279795.1 of Protopterus annectens. Lineage (NCBI taxonomy): Eukaryota > Metazoa > Chordata > Ceratodontiformes > Protopteridae > Protopterus > Protopterus annectens. The sequence goes on along the minus strand of NC_056728.1, from coordinate 844,152,699 downwards.
ATCCACAACTATTGTCTTTTTGAGGAATGATGGGAGCCAAGCCATGGCATAGTCAAAAAATGGAAGGGGGGGTCATCCTTTTCGGGAAAAGAACCATCTTGTAAGATTTGTCAGAGTTCTCATCTTGCCACTTCCTTTGGTACCTTGTTTTTTGTTCTGCTGGAACGTCTGTAGGGCCAGTGAAAATTATCCTGCTTATTTGGGGGAAACATTAGGACACGAAAGAATTTAGAAACCCATTTACATATCCTTTCATCGGTTTACCCCATCATTCCAGTATTATTAGGATCTGATTTACTGCCAAACCAAACACACAATCAGAATCAAGCAGAGCATTCATAATTTCATTTTTAACTTGTCAGAAAAGTTTTGGCTGTGCACCCAAGCATATCTCCTTACCATCGTCAATGTCACTGCATTTCTAGACATGACATAGGCCCCCTACAAGACACTCTTTAAAGCATGTTTAAACACTTGACAAACATTGGAAACAATATCTTTCATACTGTCTTTCTGCTAAGCAGTTAATTCAGAAAACTCTTCTAAACTGTACATACATCTCAACACAAACTACTACATAAAACGCTGGTCATTAAACACTTTGAAAGCTACCATGCTGGACTGCTCCAGCTTCTTTCCTTGAGATTCTACCCACTTGACTAGTTTATCTGGAGAGACTGAGTTTGATGAATACATAAGTAGTTTTTTTATTGGTAAGGTTTTCCAGTTAAAACTTCCAAATGAAGCTTTTAATCAAGCAGCACAGGCCTTACTGTGCTAGTCAAAGCAAAATAAAAACATATACATAATTTGTACTCCTCCCAAAAAAAAACAGTCAAAGCTGCAAAATACACCATTCAAACAATGACAAGAAAAGAAAAGGGAGGAAATAAAAACCCAAAAGGGCTTCTTATTCTTCTGAACAGCTGAAGAGATCCAGGAAAAGAAGGAGTCTTCCAAGAGAGATGTTTCTCTTACAATGGCACTAAAAAAATGGAAGTTTCCTGTCTGTAGGTTTGTAAGTCAGTTTCTGTACTCTGAGCTTTGGTAGACAGCCAGAGGAGGATAAGCAGGGTAATACTACCCATATGCCAATAAGGCAGTGAGTTTGTTGTTCTCCTTCAATAATTGATACACTTGTACTATTCCTTTTTATCTTTATAGTTTGTTGCTATTTTTATTTCATAATTTCTTTTGAAACACAATTTTTTGTTGAAACTCTTTAGTTATTTTAATCAATTTACTCTTATTATGTTTTGATGAATACTTTGATGAATACTTTTATATACCTGAAATTACCTTTTTCCTACTGCATGATCTTATTTTAGTCAATTTACTCTTATTATGCTTTGTTGGATACTTTTTATATACCTGAAATGACCTTTTTTCATACTGCATGATCTTATTAGTTCTCTGTTTCATTTATTTTTTTTTTATTTAACTTTCCTGATATTGTGGATTCAGCTTCAATACTTAAGATTTTTTTCTAAAATACAATAACCACTATAATTAATTGATATTCTGGTATTTCAGTTTATTTATTTGATCGCACTACTACTTGTTTATAATTCAATTTACTATAATCACACCTCTGTTTAACTTTGTTATTGATTTTCTTACATTTTCTTATATAAAAGTTTATTGAATTATGATGTAATTGACCCAAAGGAGAACCTATCTTTAAGTTAGTTATCAAATTCACTTAATTTCTAATTGCTAAGTCCAGTATACTTTCTTTCCTTGTATTTTGTTCTATTCGATCAGCCCATGAAAAGTTAGCATATCAATAAACTGAGAAGAATTATGATTATTCGCACTTAACATCTTCCAAATTATATCTGGGCAATTAAAGTCTCCAAGGAGAATCAATGTACTCTTATTAATTCTAGTCTCTAATTTTTCTAAGAATTCCTTTTGTTTTTTCATATTCATATTATGATATAGATTTTATTTTTATAGTGTCTTCAGGATGCAATAAAACAACTATTACACAATAACTAGCCATTAATATTTAAAAAATGAGCACACTCATTGGTCATCCCAACCAGCATGCCCGCTGTAAATTGAGCATATACGAATGGAAAAAGTCAGGTCGCACGGACTTTCTTCTGTTAATATATGCTATGAAAATTGTACTTTTCTTTAATTAAAAAAAAAATAAACTTACAAAAAAACAGAGACTTCAAAAGAATGAGAGAGATAGCACAGAGAAAAATACAAGGATAATCAGGTATGGTATGCAAAACTAGAAAAAAGCACCTGAGTATCCTTATATTTTCTCTGTCCCATCTCTCCTGTAAGTTTGAAGTCTCCAGATTTCATTTTTTTTAATTAAAAAAAAGCAAAAAAGCAGCTGAGATCTTCCTTTCTTCATTCCTTCCTTCACACAGCACTGATGTACTGCATAAGCATGGGAACGTAAGCCCATACACATACACAGTACATCAAAAAATCCCCATGATACCAGGAAAAAATGCAGACGAGCATCATAGCACCATTATACAAGGACATTATTTAGGAATAGTAAGTTCATTTTTTCTTAAGTAATGTCATTGTATAATAGCAATAACCCACGGCTGGGTGTGGGTAATGCTGATTTATCCACGGGTGGCTTTGTTTGGTCAATGGGGGTTTTGTCCTCCTGACCAAACCACACCAACCATGGGTAAATCCAGCACTACCTACACCCAACCATGGTTAATTGCTATATTAAAGTCTCCATTTCAACATCTACTAATATCAATTATGATGGTATTATTTCTTTGATTAAATCCATGACATCTCTATCTCTTAAATTGTCCTGTAGCCACTTGTATTTCTTATACCCAGAAATAACATTTATGAATTCAAGGCTTCAATAATGACTACCCATTTAAAATTCTTTTTGATTAATGGTACATTTCAGCACATTATGCATTACAAAAATGTGCTTTTAGAGTATTATCAAATCTCCTGTATGCATTACTTCCCTTAGTTAATGTCCTAGAAAAGGAGTTATATCCTCATTTTTTTCTGTTTAATACTTAGACTCATACAAACTTAGATGAAGTAAGTCCCTACAAAACATTTATCATTTTTACAATTCTCATAGTTTTTAATCAGTTCTAAGTTACAAAATACTCAACTGGCAAAATCAGGTATTAAATAAATGCACCCTTGTATGGATGTAATCATTCTACCTTGGAGCTGAAAGAATTTCAATGAAAATTACTTGTATAGAATTAGATTGTAGTTTTTCTATAACAGACATTTTAGATGCCTCCATGTGTTTCACTGGGGTATTCCTTAAATCATTTATCCATACATTAATTAATATTATATTTTCTATGAATTCATTTATCTATAATATTACATAATTCAGTTGTTTTAAACCCTGAAGTAGATAACATTGCAACTTTCTCTTTATTTATTAAGCAGAGTCTCCTGGCGTGAGTCCTAAGCATAGTCACACAAAATCCGAATCTCCGGCACTACTAATCTTTTCTTCATTTTCCTTAAAGTTATTTTCCATATCATTCAATGTGTATACAATTTTCTCAGAGAGTTTTTTTTCCGAGAGATCTAAGCTACGTCCTCCACCCAAAGCTCTTCTTTTTATCTTTTTCTCTCAGCTGTCATTATTTGTTGCCATTTTATTTCCAATACAGTCATTCCTAGACCTCTTCTTGTCTGTTATAAGCATTTCTATATTTGCAAATACATTATGTATATAATCACAATTTTCTAATATATTTATAGAATCTATCTTTTCCATTGTTATTGAATCCATTGTGTTATTAGAACAATTTATTTGGAGATGATGTTACACTACTGAATGATTCATCTTCTTGTAGTGTTTCACTATTGCCATTAACTTTTCTTGATTTTTAATTAATTTCTGTTTTCTCTTGTTTGTTTTTTCCCGAAATATGTAGTTTTTTTCCTTCCTTTAATATGTTTCCAGGTTCAACAGTCCCTTCATTATCCTGTCAATCTTTGTTATTAAATTCACATGGTTCTTTAAGCTTTAAATGTAACTCTATTTTCTGATGTTTCACCTTCTACTGCTTTATCACATGCATCCATTCCTTTAATAATACCTGGTGCTTTAATGACTAAGTGATAATCTTTGCTCCAGCTCTTAAACAAATGAATGATTGTGCATACTGCTGTATCATTACTACATGTACATTCAGTCCAAAGAATCAAAAGACTTTCAACAATGATGATTATGTAGATTAAGACACACCAGTGAAGTTCTCGCAGGTCTGGGTAGGGAATTGATGTGGCTGATTTTGCCTGCCTTGTACTGCTGTGAAATTGACACACTGTTTTAAAAAATGCCTATAACCAAGCTATAATTGTGTTTTATTTATATTAGAGCAGCTTTTATTCATGCTGATTATTAACCAAATTAAACAGACTGGATTATCATTACTTGCAAAACATGTATAAATGGGCAGACATAGTTCTTTAAAGGAAGATTTTGTGTTGTTATTCTGTCATTAAAAATGAATTTCAAAGGAAAGTTTGCATGGCTGTCAGTAAGAAAATCTCAGCACAGTTATGCTTTCAATTGTAATATTAAATTTTGTTGCATCTTCTGAACGATTGTGTAAGGTTTCTAAATTTGTTGCCATTAAGAAACAGATGTTTATAGTAATTCCCCTGTCTGAATTTGACAATGTTATGTTTTGCAAGATGTTTGTCTTAATAATTTTTATATGCACTTGTAAAGCAGAACTAATTTTAATGTGTGACTTGTTTTGGTTAAAAATGTTTTTATCGCTGAAAGTCATCTTGGTAAATTAAGCATTTTAAATGTAAAGTCTGCAGAACAGTGGAAGTCCATAAACTGGTTATACAAATACACACACACAATGACATACATACATACACACACATATGCACACACACTCACACACACACACACACACACACACATAGACACACACATATATATATATATATATATATATATATATATATATATATATATATATATACACATATACGGATTTGTATCACTTCATTGAAAGACCATTTTACTGACAGCCATTTCACTGAGACCAAATCACCTAAAGTTCATTTCACCTAAAACTTATTTCATCTAAAACTCATTTCACTGACAAATAGTACTCTAAGGCAAGTCAAAGGTATATGTCCTTTTCCCCACTGTAGTACGATCCTGGTGTTAGTATATATAGTATATATAGTTAGGGTGTGTGAGGGGGCACAGCTCCCCACATTGGGGTGTAGCCCCCCTACCTAGTTGGGTTTTATCAAATAATGTAAGACAAAATGAAACAACATAAAACCAAGTTAAATGGGGACTAAGCCCCCCACCCCCCCCCACCCCCAATTATATATACTAACACCAGGATCGCACTACAGTGGGGAAAAGGACATATACCTTTGACTTGCCTTAGAGTACTACTTGTCAGTGAAATGAGTTTTAGGTGAAATTAACTTTCAGTGAAATGAACTTTAGGTAATTTGGTCTCAGTGAAATGGTCTTTCAGTGAAGTGATACGAATCCACATATACATATATGAGCATTGTTTAATTTCAAAGTAATATAGATAACTGTGAAACTTTAATAATTTAGTAACTCATTACTACAGTATGGCACTAAGGCACCTTAGTGTGTGGTATGACATTGCGACAGTACTACACATATTTATAACTACTTGTAGAAGACAGCAACACTGTAGTAACATGTAGACATGTTTTTTTCTTTGTAATTCTTTGTTTTTGTGCATTTTAGATACCTTTATTTGCTGATTGTGAAGATTAAGGCATAATTACAATGCGATCCTGAAGCTTAGGCACAATGCGGCAGCACTAGCTACTGCAATTTCTGATGTGTCCTAAAGTAAACAATCACCTCAACAATTAGCATACTTTTATTTTTTTCACAATGCATGCACTTCTTGTTTGGATATTCATTATTTTTATATAAAGTTTACATCCCAAGCACTCTCTTAAAAAAGTCATATTTTAATACATCATGGAGAGCATATGTGTTTAACATATCCATTCTGTTTTAAGTTTACCAATAAATCATATTTTCTTAATATTAGTATTACAATTTAATAAACAAAATGGTTAACTCTGCACCAGGAGATATAATAATGCTTGTTTATTAACTTTAAAGAAATATGCCTTCACAGGAATATATTACAATTAATTATGACTGACTTATGTTACCCTGCACTCTTACTACCAATATCTGTCACTTCAACCAACTACAAGCAAATTACAAAAATGTAAAAGACACTTACTGATATGGTGCTTACACTTAGACGTAGAGCAAATTTAACAACCATTACTTTCTAGTCAGTGAGACTACTTCCAGTGAATCTTGCTAAGTTGTTATAATACAGTGAAAGTAGATTAAAAGTTCCAGCAAAGCAGTTAAAATATACAACTAATAAATTCAGTGATTCAACTGCTTTGTTATAAAACGATTGAACGAATACCATTTGAATCAAGCAAGACATAAAACGTCCTCGTGTCTTGTGTCCCCTTGAGACGCATTTTTTGGCCCTACTAACACTCTGATTTGCTGCTTATGCAGTCAGTCACCACTGACCACCAGAAATTTTATAAAAAAATAGATATTCCTTGCTTGTTTAAAGAGAGGGGGAACAGTGCTCAAAGAAAATAAAGTAAAAATAAAAGTTAGTTTAGGAGATTTGCGGTGGTGGTGCTGTGGTAGCATTGTTGCCTCACAGTTAGACATTGCCCGTTCGATTCTCAGTTAGAGCATCTTCTGTGTGGCGACATGCATGAATGGGCGTTCCTTCATTGAAGGTTGTGCGTTAGGCCCGGCAAGCCAGTACGTAAAAATCTACTGCCAATCATTAGCAGATGGGAGTTCCGCTGTGGCGACCCCTAACCGGGAAAAGCCGAAAGACACGAACGAACTTCAGCCTTGCTGGCACACTTAAAAATAACTTGTAAATTTAGTCTTCTCAAGACAGGCATGCTTTATGGCCCTATTAACAAACCAATTCACTGCTGATGCGGTCAATATCCACTGGCCACAAGGAACTTCTCAAAAAACAAAAGTAGGTGTTACCCATATCTTTAAAAGATGGGGAGAGTACCCAAATAAAATAAAACAAAACAAAAATAAAAGTGCTAGAGATTTATATCAACTTTTCTTATTTTCTTAAGATTAGTATTGTAGTTTAACAAACAAAAAGGTTAAATCTGGTCTAGGAAAAATAGAATTACTTATTTTTTACCTTTAAAGAAATATACATTCACAGGAATACAATATTACACTTAATTATGGCTAATTTATATAATCCTCCACTCTTACTACCAATAATTCTCACTAAATACAAATAAATTACAATGTAAAACACACTAATATATAAATAAGTAAAATGATTGCTGACATATAGAAGGTGATGGAGTTATAACTCTTGTGGATGTCCATCCACTTGGTATTATTACAATTAGTGCCTAGAGCAATTTCATTTTAGTTTTTAAGCAAAAATGTTAATCGACTGCCTTGTGAATTGGTTATAGTCACCATAGTTTTCAACTTCTTATACCCAGAATCAGGGACAAATGCCCCAAAGAAGAGTCCCTTCTGAAATCTTGACACTACTAACCTAAAAAGATTGCAGACTAAGAGAACTTGAAATAACATGCATTTTCACAAGTAAAAAGAAACAAACTATAACAATTATTTACTACAGTTCACTGTCCTTTCTCAAAAAGGCTTTGATTTAAGGAAAAATGGGGCAAGATTTTGAACCCAAGTAAGGGGCATCCCTGAAAATCAGGGATATTTAAGAAGTATGTAATAAACTTAACAGATCTAAGACTTGTTGTTGTTGTATCTTTCGGCTTTTCCCAGTTATGGGTCACCACATTGATTGGCAGTAGATTTTTACGTACCAAGTTACCAGCCCTGACGCACAACCTTCAACGAAGGTACACCCATTGACGCATGACTCCACACAGAAGACGCTTTAGCTGAGAATCGAACAGGACAACGTCTACTGTGAGGCAAAATAATCATAAGAATTTCAAAATATAAAGTACGTGTCTAAGTAAAATATGAAACGCTCAAGGTCGTGTAAAATGGACCAAACAACAAAAAAAGAAGTTATGTCCTCACCATAACGTTCCATGTTTGTTATCCTTCATCTCGCCTTCCTTCTTGCTGGTTGGGTTCTGAGCTTATCCTTGGCTCCAACTCAGCTGTATACTATAGCTCGAGAGCTTTTTACTGGCTCGAGGCTAGCCCCTATCCCAACATGCCTAGCGGTAGTTACCCAGATCTTGTTTGTGATAACCCACCAGACTACATAGGTCCAAATATTACTAAACTTGCTAGGGAAAGGAAGGGACTGGCATATGAGTGTGTAAACATCAGCAAGATAAAGGTAGGAAAGACAAGGTCCAACCAACTGGTTAGAATAAAGGAAACTCAGCCAGTGTAGCCAAATGAAAAAGAAGAAAATTCCTCTCAATCCTCCAGGAGGGGGAAGGAGGGTGGGACACATGAAGGAAGGTGAGATGAAGGATAACAAAAATGGAACGTTATGGTGAGTTCATAACTTCTTTATGTTATGTTGTCCTATCTCACCTCCTTCTTGCTGGTTGGGACAGCATCCCCAGCACCTAAATTTTGGGTGGTTCACTGGAAAAACTCTTAAGGACCATGGAACCAAAGGATGCCCTGTCCCGGGAGGCTACATCTACTTTGTAATGAGAGATAAAGGTATGGGGATTAGCCCATGTGGCTGCCACACAGTTAGAATCTAAGGACAGTTTGGCTTGAAAGGCAATAGAAGTAGCCAAGGCCTTAGTTGAGTGTCCTTTAATTTTTCCTGGAAGTTCTTTATTCCGCAAAGCATAAATATAGGTGATAGTGTTTGACAGCCACTTAGATAAGGTCACTTTAGACACTGGACAACCTTTCTGTTGTCTGCAAAGGATATAAACAATTGGTCATATTTTCTGAAATTCTTAGTTCTGTATAAATAAAAATGTAACTGTCTATGAACATCCAACTGGTGGAGCTTATACTCTGCCTTGTTTCCATAATTGGGGAAGAATACAGGAAGCTCTATGGATTGATTTAAGTTATGCACTGAACACACCTTGGGTAAAAAGGAGGGATTGAGTCTGAAAGAAACTCTGTCTATGTGGAAAATCAATTACGGGGGATGAGTAGATAAGGCCTGTCACTCTGAAACCCTCCTGGCTGAAGTAATGGTGGTTAAGAAGAAGGTCTTCCAAGTTAAAAACTCTAAAGGACAAGAATCAGCTGGCTCAAAGGGAGGAAGAATGAGAGGCTCTAAAACTAAATTTAAATCCCAGGGGGAAGAGGTGCTCTTATTGGAGGTCTTAAGAGGGAAGTACCTCTTAGGAATGCTTTGCATAGTCTGTGGGACATGATGTTAGATCCCATTTCTCCTACATGGAAATTAGAAATGGCAGCTAGTTGGACTCGGATAGTAGCTGCTGCCACTCCTCGTTCAAATGTTTCAGCCAGGAAATCCAGAATCTTAGAAATGGGGGCAGTAAAAGGATCAATGTCATTCTTTTTTGCCCAACAAGAGAACCTCTTCCATTTACTAGCATAAAGTTTTCTTGTAGTGGGCTTATGGGATGAAATCAAAATGTGTTGAACTGCCAGGGAAATATCTGGAAGCCTGGCTAAGATCAGAAGTGGAGAAACCAAGCCATCAGCTTGAGAGTATGGATGGAAGGGTGGACAGCACCCAAATGATGTGTCAGGAGATCCAGAACTGGGTCCAGTATCCAAGGCTCTCCTTGCAGATGAGGCCAGAGGAATGGGAGCCAAATCTGTCGAGGCCAGTAAGGAGCAATGAGGATTAGCTTACAACCCAATGACTGAGCTTTATGAAGAACCTTGGGGAACAGAGGGTAAGGTGGAAAGGCATAAAGCAGTACCGGGGGCCGATCATGCACCAGTGCATCCCTGGGTGACTGTCCCAGTGGTGGGATTAGGGCAAAGTAGCTGCTGCATTTGTTGCTGAGGGGAGCGGTGAAAAGATCGCAGCATGGCTGACCCCATTTGTGAAAAATTAACTCTGCAACTTCCTGTGTCAGGGACCACTCATGAGGCATCAGAAGAGCCCTGCTGAGCTTGTCTGCTATCACTTTGAATTTCCCCGGGATGTGAGTTGTGACCAGAAAGCATTGGGAAGACATCGGCCATTGCCATACTCGTAGAGCCTCTCAGCACAAGGGATAAAACCTGGTTCCACCCTGTTTGTTGATGTACCATACTACCAACATATTGTCTGTCTGAATCGCTATAGTCCCTGTAGGTAGAGAGTCTTGAAGTGCTTGCAACGGCAGAAGTACCGTTCTCATCTCTAGGACATTGAAGTGCAAGTGATACTTATGTTCTTGCCAAGTCCCTTGAACAGTCTGTCCCAGATAATGCCCCCCCACTCTACCTGGGAAGTGTTCACTGTGGCTATGGGGGGGGGGGGGCTAGAAACAGCCTGCCCGTTCATACCAGAGAGGAGTGAAGCCACCATATTAAGTTCTTCTTGCAAGACTCCATGATCCATATCTGATGTGACACTGGCAAATTCTGGAATGACCACTGAGTAAAAAGAAGCCACTGCAGAATTCTAATGTAGAAGTGTGCTATAGGGACCAGAGTAATCGCTGCAGCCATTGAGCCCAAGACCTTGTGGACCAATTTTGCCTGAATTCTATTGTTTGCCAAGAGGATTGAAACTTGATGACGAATAGTTAAAACTCTTTTGATTTGGTCTGCAGGGACTTCTTGGATGGCTCTTTTTTCTGGCAACCTTTGAACTGCTAGGTTTGCTTGATCCCGAAGACTGGGGAGAACGTCTGGGATTGTGTTTTGATTTTTTGGAGGGGGTGGTTGGGAGAAGGTAAATTTGTAACCCCTGGATATTATCGACAGTACCTAGGTATCTTCCATGATTGTTTGCCAGGCTTTGGGGTACTGGGATAATTTGCCCCCAACTGCCTCCAGTGGCGGGCAGCCAGGCCTCCTTTCAGGAGTGCTGGAAAGGCCTGCCAGAAAAGGTATCTCTGTTGGCCTGATTCTGTGGACCCCCCCCCCCCCTGCTGCAGGGTCATCATCTCTCATTGTTTCCCCCTCTGCCCCTGGGGGAACTGTCTCCACGTGTGTCAGGTGAAACTCCTTGGGATTTTCTGAACCACATCTTCCCGCTCTTCTGACCCTTGGGGTAAGGTCTAGAGGGGGCTCAAAAATATACTCCCATGGCAGAGATAGTTTTGCCATCTCATTCACACCTGGTAAGCATCTCTTTTACCTGAGGCCTGAACAGCAATGAGCCGTCAAAGGGGGTGTTGGTAAAGGAAGACTTGAAGGGCTCTGCAAATTGACAAAGATGCATCCAGGAGTGCCTGCACAAAGCAACTCCTGTGACTGCTGCCCTACTCGCTCCATCTGCTGTGTAGGATATCAGCCACATGAAGGCGTTAACTACAGATGTCAAGGTCGCAAGCTGTGAAGCTGCTTTGCTTGCAGCTCCTTCAGCTGTAGGATCCTGTAGGGTATCTCCTTGCTCCTTCAGGAGATCCCTTTGAAGTCATGTAAAGTGAGACAAGTAATTCAGCGACCTGAGAGTAAAGGCCACTGAAGCAAACATACGCTTCCCATATGTCCATCCAACATGTCTTTGTTCAGTGGATGGACAGAAGAAGCAGTCTCCGATAACTCTTTCTTGGTGGCTGCCGCCACTACCATGGCATCAATAGGCACACCCTTTGACAGAAAAGCTCTATCCTCTGGAACAGTTATGAATTTATTAGGCCTCCTCAGAACTGGTTCCATAGTCTCTGGGGAGCTCCAGGCCTTTCGACTCACCAAAGCCAGTAGAGGGTCGAAAGGAGGGGGCACTCAAGAGCTGGAGGGTTAGGAACCAAATGCATCCAGGTACACAGACTCATCCTCAGAAGGGGCAAGGGATTTCCAGCCACCCCTCTGTCTAAGGATTTCCAGGATGTCTGAAAAGGAGACATCCTCAGGGAGGGACCGTGGGGACCCTTCTGAGTCCTCCAAGTCTGATCCGAAGTGAGGGACCCAGGGGTGTCCAAATGCTTCCTCTTGCATTTTCTCTTCCAAGGTACCTCCTCTGAGGGATACTCAGGGGAAGTTTTGGAAGAGGTGGGGGTTTCCCAAAGGAGTGTCCTGCAGCATGGTTTCCCTACGTTTGGGGGGGGATCGGAGGCAGACTCAGGCACCAAAATAGTAGGAGCCAATGGAGCCGAGGGTGGAGCAGTCTCAGGGGACAGCATGCTCCTCATCACATTGAAGGCACCGCGGTCACAGCCCGAAAGAGTCCCCGGTTCCAAAGAGTCTGGAGACCTCCTCCTAACCAAGTGTGATGGCTTCGAGGCTGATGTAGGAGCCAAGCTCACGTGCGCTGAAGCACCAAGACAGCGGGGTCGAATCTGATGCCACTCCCCCTCTCTGAGACAACGAGAGAGCATCGGCCCCCAGATCCTTTAATAGACTGAGACAATGAAGAGATCACAGCAGTGTGGTTGGAACCGATAGACCAGTGGTGATTCTGAGAGCAGGCAGTTCAACCACAACGACATCCATGCACTATGGCTCCGAACTCAAAGGAGTCAGAATCAATAACGGTGCGGGCTGAGGTACTGGCGCCAAATCTTTGTGGGCTGGGCTCGATAATAATTTAGCTAATGCCTGTGTCTTGAGAAGCCTCTCCACCACCCTCTCCACATCATGATCTGAAAGCTTGGATGATCGAGAGAAATGAGAGGCAGACTGATGACTGCCTGCCACAGACTGCAAGAGGTGGGGATTGTGGAAGAGACTTAATCGACTCCAGAGATGAAGACCTGGTTCTCTTGAGAATCCTGACTGGCTCCAAAACCACTGATGGAGCTGCCAGAGAAAGAGGTTTGTCAGAACCAATGCTGGGATCCGACAGGCTCACATGTTTATCCTTAGACCTTGATGGCTCTGAGATAGGAGCCGAAGAAGATGATGGCTTAGGTGACTTGTTTTTCTGCTGGCTGAGAACTCTCAATAGCCACATCAAAAGGGCTCTTAAGCAAGCCTCATATAATCAACTTATTCTTTCTTTCTTTCCTGCAAAACCCAAGAACTAAAGGCATGATATACAGAACATGAGTCCTGCAGGTGTACAGCTCCTAAGCAATTGACACAAGTCATGTGCCCATCCATAAGGGACATCTTCTGGCAGCATGAGTCGCACTTCTTTAAACCCGAAGGTTTTGACTCCTTAGGTTCCTTAGACATGCTAAGTAAAGGAAAAAACACCAACAACAGTGACAAAAGTAACTAAGGAAACTTTAAACTCTAAAGTATTTAAATTCAAAAAAACTTTTTTTTTTTTAAAGAGGAAAAAGAAAGGAGGGAAGGGAAAGAGCCTCTAAGCTAAATGGCAACTCCTCCAACCCAGGAGAGCCTCTAACTTAAATGGCTACTCCTATAAGAAAGAGAAAAAGAAGGAAAAACAAGCCCTTAAACAAAGACAGGGCTGATATAAAAGAGCAGAGAACCATCTACATCAAACGGGTTTAAGGAAGGGCTTAGGCCCGAGGGAAAAGAACAACGGCCATAACGACAACAAAAGGCAGCAGCGGGAAGGTTACAAAAGGCGCTAGCCTAAGGAGAACACACTCTAAGACTAGCTTAATATAAAAAAGCTATTTAACTTCAAAAAACTTTGACAAAAACCAAAAAGAGGAAAATACTTAGCCTGAGCCAGTACAAGCAATCTCGACACTGCAAGCAGAAAACAAGATCTGGGTAACTAGCGCTAGCCTCGAGCCAGTAAGAAAATCTCGAGCTATAGTATATGGGTGAGTCAGAGCCGAGGATTGGCTCCAAAGCCAACCAGCAAGAAGGAGGTGAGATAGGACAACATAACATCAACAGTTCTACTATGTTAGCATGAAAAGAGTCTCAGACACCATGCTAGACAGAGCTTTTTTGTTCTTTTTTAATGATAACCAAGAACTTCATCAGAATCTAAAAACTAACACCACACCAAGATTTAAAAATGGTTATTTGAAAATCACACGATCACAATAGACAAATCCACTCCTCCCCTCTGAAACACAAATGTTTAAAGATATAATGTTAAAATGAATCAAAAAGGTGGCCCCAAACAAATTGACAACCACACTGGACTGAATAACAGCTCCGTAAGGATGATCAATAAATGATCTCAAATTGTCATAAACTCTGCACTAACAAGAAACATGTCATATTTATTTATTGACTCATTTAAACCTGGACTCTTGCCAGCTCTTAGTCTAATCTGTCATTGAGATTCACAGCATTCTAGTAACGCATTGTAGTTCCCAGAAAAAAACTTTCATGCTGACATTAAGATGAAAAACTTAAATTTCTTAAAATTAGAACTGCACAAAGAGTGTTTAGCCAAAGCATTACTTATGTCACTGTTCCCTATGGCCAGGGTATATTCATATATCCTCCATGACAGTTTCCTAATAGTCTTGCCCACAGAATAACTTAGGCAAGACTCACACAATGCTAGGCAACCCCCTGAAAATTGCAATCATATCTTTCGTGGGACCACAATTCCATGTTAAGAGCCTTGACTAAAACATTTGAGCTATTACACATGCAGTGGCATTGTTTACATCTGCCGCATCTGTAAGTCCCTGGTGTACCAGTCCTAGTCAAACAAGCACGGGAATGACTCTATAGTTAAGTTTTGACATTATTCACTTTCTTATAGGAGAAGGTAGGATTGTCACCTAAAATTTTGGCCAGGTTTATATTTCCCAAAATAATCTTCCAATTATCTTTGAGTGTATTTCAAATCAATGACAAGTCCACAGAAATGGGGAGTGGAAATGCCCCTCTATAGTAAATCAAAGGAACGTGTAAGGGGGGTGTGTGAGTTGCTGCCAACCAATAAACTGTCAACAGAATGCTTATGCAGGATTGGTCTAGCCTTATCTGGTCTCCAGAAATAAACTTCCCCTATAATATTCATGAGTCAATCCGAATCGTAACCTCTGACAATAAACAATAGCTTTAGAGTGTGTGTCTCTTGTTGGAAAGTTTCATCATCACTGGTTAGCCTGCTGAGTCTAAAGAACTGGCCTTTCATGATACCCTTTTTATATGATGTGGATGCTGGCTTCTCTTTTGCAAGTATTGATTGACGAAAGTCTCTTTTCTGTAAATTTTAGTCCCAAAGGTATCACTCCCATGGTTAAGAGACAAAGTGATGTTCAAGAAATTAATGGTCCTCCAGAAGCCACTGATAGTGAACATTTCAAAGGAGGTTCTGCAGTTCACAAAAAGGAAGAGCTGGTTAAATTCCTCTTCCGTGCCTCTCCACAAGATGATCAAGTCATCTGTGAATCTCCTGTACAACTCAAACATCTTGAACAAAGGGTGGGGTTTTAAACATCTCTGTTCCCACCAAGACATCACAAGATTAGCAAACACAGGAGCAATCCTCACTCCCATGGCAACTCCTGATGTTTGAAGTGTTTGCCCAAGAAAGTAAACAAATTGTTGTTCAAAACAATCTCGAGCAAGGTACATATGGTGTTGACAAATGTGTTCTCGAAATTTGTGAACCTGGTTAGTTACTTCCTCACAACATTTATCCCAGATTCTTGTTCGATAAAAGTGTACAATGAGATTACATCCAAAGATGCTAAAACACGCTCGTCTTCCCTGACACAAATGACAGTCAATAATTCCAGGAGGTGCCACGAGTCCCTTAGATAAAATTCAGATTTATGCACCACTGGATTGAGGATATGATCCAGGAACACAGATATTGGTTCAGTTTTATAATGGTCAGCCATGACAACTGGCCTGAAGAGAGGATTTGACTTGTCTTTATGTAATTTGGCTATGCCAAATGCTCTATCTAGTTATCCTAAAAAAATGGGTGGTAGGAAAAATGGTTCTTGCTTTCAGATATCCAAGTTAACAACTAAAATATGCTTGTCCTTTCTTAAATCATGAATCCTAGTTAATTAAAAAAACTTCACAGCAAACTAGAGCACTTTAGAACTAGGAAACCCTTAAAAAAAGCATGAAATGGATTGCAAAGCATTCAGTGTGGCTGTGGAAATTGTGTGAAAGATCCTAAACCAGTGAGGTACATTTGTAACTGAGGATTCATCAAAGAGAACTTTTATCCTGGTTTCTTTGCACCGTTGTCAGTATAGCATTACCTCATAGAGCTGTGTCTCAGAGTTACTTTCAGGGTAAATTATATTAAGAATACTTCACCTAGAATGAAGTGTACATCAAATCAAGAATTACATATGTATAACTATAACGCACACACATACATATGTACATGTATGTCAAGGAATCAAACTATCTTACCACACAAAACATGGGAACCTACTGCATTTCACAACATCGAAAAAAAAATTAAAATAATAAAACATTTTTTCTGATGTGGCCAAGCCCCCTGTACTCACCCTCCTCCCTACCATGCATGTATACCAATTCCAAATTCTCACTACATTGGGAAAATGGCAGTTCACAATCCCCACTGTACCATGATTTCACAAATGCAAAGACAGGCAATGAGTGATAAAAGCATATTCTTGCCAGTCTCTACATCAATGAATATCTAAAAGTTTGAGCAGTTGAAAGACAACCTTCAGTTTCTCTCTCTCTCTAGATATATATATATATATATATATATATATATATATATATATATATATATATATATATACATACACAATCCCACAAACACATATATATTTTATAGATATAATACATATATAGCAATATAAAGATACACACACACACACACACACACACACACACACACACATATCAGAACAGTTTCTCAGAATGATATAAAATAATGTGTATACTAAGAACCACAAATTCACCAGTAGGACTAGTAGACACAAGTTTATTTTTCAGGTTAAGCACTTTCATCAAAGTAAAATTGACTTCCTCAGAACAATATACAAACAGTCATGTGGATTTAAATATATTACACTGTCACAGGATAGGTGAGGAATCCCACCAGTCAAACAAAAGATCTCTTGAATAAATTAATACCTTAAAGGCATACACTATAAACACTAAAAATACAATAAAAGAAATTATATAAAATTAAACCCTTTCTGCTCTTTCTTTTAAAGCAGGCAAGATATATATAATATCATTGTGGTTTTTAGTTTTTATTTTCACCAGTTTGCTACAATTATTTGGTTTCAGTAATGTATATACTAAGCATAAGCAGAACAGCTATATAAAACTGTATATAAAACTGTTGCTTTAAATAGTTAATATCTTTTTTTATTGGGCAGAAAAGATTCCTGCATGGTTCATTAATAGAATCATATTTGTATTTAAATGGTGTATAAAATATAGGGCTGTAACCATAGGAGGCATCTATATGCTACAGGCTAATTTCTGTTTTTTTTTCCCAATGCAAAAACAAATTACTAGACTGCTTTGGAAGTAATTGCTACCATTTTTGTGGAGATTCTGGAACTTTCTTTTTTGTGTGTGTTCAGAAAGTCTTGCAGTTGTTGGTGCAAGAATGAGTTTCCACCATTGCCTTGTGTTTTATCATAAAATAAAAACTGCACACTGTTGATAGTCCTTGGAATTTTGCTGCACGAATATAGAATAAAACAACATGTGAAGTTGAGAATAACCTTAAAGGGGGTTGCAAAACATAGCAGCTGACAGGAAGATGACACTAAAACAGTTCAAATGCTTGAAATGCATGATATCTAAAGTTGACAGAAAGGTGGACACAAATCCCAGTACATGTCATATGCAACAAACCAAGTGTCTCAACAAGCACATTTTACCAAACAGGTGAAAAACTCACTCACAGCCAGACCAAAACCATGTTAAAGGTGACTGAACTCTCTCCTGAACTTTTATCACTATAAAAGTCTACCACCATTGAACACTATGTTCAGGCAGTAGGAATGAGGATAAGCTGAAGGGGAAAGCCTTTTCTTTTATCAAGATGGTGCCAAACAAGGACACCCCTGCCCCAAATTGATCTTCCTGTGGAAGTTCAGAATGAGCTCCAGAGTGCAGCTGATAGGTGGCAGGGTTACAAAAACATGTAAAAACACTAGCACAAAATCCTTTCTAACTGCTTCTAATTAGAGCTGTGCTAATTATTATCTTGGTGCAAAAAAATTGTTTTAGTTCTTAACATATGTTCTTACTGTTATCTGAAGCTATCGCACTACAAGTCTCTGTTAAAAAATGGTCATTGTTTTGTCTTAGTGGGATTCCACACACTTACATGATAACTATATATCTTTCACTAACAGTCAAGAATTTCCCTAAGACAAAAATAAACAGGATAATGAGAAAACATAAAGAAAGCCAGTAGTTTACCATTTAAAGTAGTCCTGGTATAGAAGGTTATCATATTTTAAGTAAATAACTACAATGTCAACCATTGTTTCACAACTAATTGCAAGCTAGCACATAAAAAATCTTTTTGAGGCAATTGGGATCAATTCAGGATAACTCATATACATCAAACAAATATTTCTGCTGCTGCAATCAATTTTAAATGCATCAGAAAAGGCATTCCAAACAAAAAATAGTCACTTTCATATTAAAAGTATTCTACATAAAACTAGTGAAAACCCCAGTCTCATGATAATAATTGACCTTGTCACAGGTACCCCCAGCACACATTACCTTACTGTCATCTGAGGAATCACTTGCTATGCTTTTTTTAAACTGAACAAAGATGATAATCCATCAGCTAATGTAAAGTACAACGTAATCAAAATTGGGTTAAAACAGAACCTTATTGGACTTCCAAGACGGCTGCAGATTGAGTAACAGCCTAATTCTACATCTTCCAATGTGAAAACAGCAACTTAGCAGAGAAAGCCAGTGGATTAATATTTTTGGGTAAATTTCAGTAACTGGCTAGTAACTGCACTGGCTGGATCCCAGGAAAAAAAGAAATACAGAGGACCTGAAAGAAAATCAGCTACAAAAGGTGAGGAAAAACACTGTCTGGGAAAAATATTGCAAATGTTCAGCAAAAAAAAAAAAAAAAAAACACTGCAAGCTCCAGACATGACTTCCAGTAACCTAGAGGAAAGTTTAAAACAACTGCACACAGACCTGACTAAAATAAATGAAACACTGATGGAGTATTTCAACTTAAACAACAAAAGGTTGGAAAAAATGGAAGAAGCTTTAAACAGATATTCACATGAGATGATAAAACTGCAAAAATCAGAGGCCAAAATGAAGAAAAGGCTGACTGAATATGAGACTGATCAAGAAGAGATGTTTCAAAACTAATAAAATTAGAGGAGAGAGCACATAGGGAAAGCCTGAGATTTTCTGCTGTACCTAAGAAGCTGGAAGGAACAGATTGTATTCATTTTATAAAAGTACAAATAAGCAATTGAACTGGTATTCCACAGCAGGAGTTGTTAATTGAAAAGGCACATCATGTATATGCTCCAAACATGGATATCAGAAAGCAATGTAGACCTTTAATAGTAAAGATGCAATCCCACCAGCAAAAAGAGTTGATTCTGACAAAGCTGGGACAGAAACACAAACTACTAAGAGTGGGAGACAGCAGAGTGTTTGTGGAGAATGATTACTCATTGTACACCAGGCAGAACAGGAGTAAATGTATTCCACTATTCAGGGAATGTCAAGAAACAGGCATGAGATTCAAACTGCTGTAATCAGCTATGTTCAAAATATTCTTCCCTGGAGGAATAAAATTATTTTTAATGAAGTACATACAAAGGAGGAAATACAAAAGTTTGTCCAACAAAAAAAGGGAGCTGTGAAACAGGAGGAAATTCTGCTAGATCACAAAAAGACTGTGCCAGTGAAACCTCTTCCAGTGTTTCAAAAGAAAATCTTTGAGAAAAGGAAAAAGCATAAGAGTTGATTAGAAAAAAAATAAAGTATGTTGGAAATGAAGCAAAGACATGATTTGGAAGATGAAGATGAACTAGAGTAGCACCAGTAACTTGGAAATTGTCAAGTGTGGGATTGCAAAGCAATACTAATATTTATCAAGCATGACAAAATAAGAAAATCTGGAAATATTGGACTCTTTTGGGTTTTGCTAAACTTGTAGGGAACTCTAAAACATATGCCCTACTTCATGGCATTAATATCTGGAAAATACTTAGGAGAGGGGAAGAGGAGGGAGAAGGTAAACTAAGAAAATCACATTTTTTTCTAATGGTACTATTTTTATAGTGCATGGTTTTCTTTGCATGCTATAACGTTTTATCGGTTATTTTTAAGTATAACAGAGATACTAATAAGTGCTCCTGTTTTTTTTTTTTTTTTTTTTTTTTTTTTTTTTCTCCCTTCTCTCTTTTTCTTTGTTCAGTTTTAAGAAATGCAGGCACTACAATGTAAAAAAAAAAAAAAAAAAAAAAAAAAGAACAAATGTCTGGTTAAAAGAGCATTAAAAGAGCATGACAAAAAGAAATAGTGTGTTTTTTTTCTCATTCTTGTGTAGTGGAAAGACTGGATTAAGGCCCTTAGCTTGATCTAGTAACAAGTTTTAAGAGAAAGCAAGTAAATGAAAAAGAATATTATAATTTTTTTTTCCTAGCAAATAAATGTATGCTTAGTAGCAAGTCTATATTCGGTCCTCATGTCTCCAGAAGATGATCTTATAAACAAAATTGGCTAGGAGATAATGTTCTCTGAAAGCATTCAGGTGTTTACTTGGTTGAGAGAGCTATAAAGATAAGACAAAACCAGGCAGCACTTTGCTGAAGCATAGGCTGCACCATGCGTCCTACAATGATAAGCCTTCTTTTAGGTTAACTCAAGTCTTTGAGTGTGGCTGTCAGTTTAGAATGTTTGCTCTTATTAGGAGGGTAAAACTTCAGTATTTGAAAATGTACATAGTTTTGTGTGTTATTAAATTAATAGGTTTTAGGTAGTACTGGGGGTGTTTTTTTTGAGGGCGTTCAGTAAAGCAAAACATTTTGTAAGATGTAACATAGGCTCAAATGGATATGACATGAAACAGCTGTATAAAATATCAACCTGCCAAGCAGTGTATGCCTGTAACACAAAAGCCGGAACTAGTTATTTAACAAAATGCTGTTACATCTAGAAGGTGGGAATAATACCTTTTCAGTACAATGATGCTTTCAGTAATGTCTTTAAATATCAATGGTCTCACAGATAAATACAAAAAAAAAGAGTAGTTAACTATAGGGTGTAAATAGCGATGCTCTAGGAGACACACTTGGAAAGAACTGAACATGTGATTTTGATAAACAAAGGTTTTCAGGATGGTTATTCAGCAGAATATCTAGGACAAAGGAAAAGAAGAGTACTTATATTACTTTCCAGAGGAGATACAATAGTGATAGGAAAAGATAAAAAAGATAATATTGATTTGTAATACTAAGGGGCTACTGTCAAGGAAGGAGTATTGCACTGGCAGTATTTATATTCCACCTAAAACTGCTATGAAGGAGCTTAAGAATATTCTTGGAGAAATAATCAGCTTTCAGCAAAGAATATTACTTATAGGTGGAGACTGGAATTTGTTTTGCAACAGTGAATATGTGTCTAGGGCCCAGAAGAGGAAATATAACAAAGGAATGTAGACTTTGAAGAAATTTATGAAAATATGTGGCATGAAAGATGTGAATTCAGTACTAAGAGTTTGGAGTGAATTAACATATTATTCCCCAAGATACAAAAATTGGGCTAGGCTAGTCAGAGTTTACATTTCACAGGAACATGTGCATTTAATTGAAGGTCTTGATACACACCCAATAACTATTTTAGCTCATGCACCAATAATAACCAAAATAAAAATACATGGTAATGAAATAAAAATGAGACAATGGTACTTTCCCATCTATCTGCTGAAAACAGAGGAATTTAAGGAACGGGTAGTGGAAATTATTCAGGAGCTATTAGAGAAGATAGATATTTCTTCTGAAAATATAGCTAGGGATAAAATTAAAGTGGAGTTTAAAAATAGGGTAGAAATTAAAGAAAGGGAGATAGGGCTAAGGAGTAACAAGAATTATTTAGAGGGACTGGTAAATGTTAAAATACTGCAAAATAGGGGGACTCTCACAGAACAAGAGGAGGAGTAATTGCAGAATGCTAAACAGAAAATAAGGGATTACCTCAATAATAAGCATGAGTTTAGAAAGATTGCTGTTAAACAAATGTTTTTTGATAATATCTCTAGAGCACAAAAACTTTTTAGCACAATGACTCAGGCAACTGAAAGTAAAAAGGGTTGCCGCCAAACTTAAGGAGCCTATAACAAGGAAGATAACAAGAGATCCTGTAAAAGCATTAGAAATATTTTGGAAATTGTCTGTGCAAAGCACAGAAATATGTAACTCAAGAAAAGGTACAAATGGAAATGTTTATGGAAGAGTTAAATATGTGAAAGTTAAAGATAGATGAGGCTCAATTACTATCAGTTAAGATAGGAGGACATGAGCTAAAAATGGTGATGTATAACCAATCTACAAAAAATTTCCCAGGAATAGATAGTATTCTTCTAGAAGTTTGGAAGTTAGGAGGGAAAAAACTGACAAAGATCTAGAAGGTTTTATTAAACAATATTTTAGGTGGAGAATACCAGCATCTTGGAAGAAAGTGGTGGCAGCTGTAATAACTAAAGAGGGTAAAGTTCCATCAGATCCAGCTTCATATAAGTCCATTTCAGTATTGAACATTATTATAAAGTATTTATGTCTATAATGGCCAAGAGAATGGCAAAAGTGATGCCAAAATTGATAGATATGGATTGATGTGGTTTTGTATAGGGGAGGCAAACATTTGATAACATTAACGGAACACTGATGATCCAGTGAGAAGCAGAATGTAAGAAAATGCCACTGTTGGTGGGTCTTGATGCAGAGAAAGCATTTGACAGAGTAAGCTGAGACTTTATGAGCAGGGCACTGGAGTCATTTGCATTCCCCTGATATAATTATAAGGCTGATTAGGAGGATATATGAGGGATCTGAGGTGAAAATTAAAGTGGGTGGGGTCCTCTCTGATAATTTCTGCTTAAACAGAGGGTGTTCTCTTTTCCCTTTATTTGCATTATATTTAGAACCA
Source organism: Protopterus annectens (assembly GCF_019279795.1). Lineage (NCBI taxonomy): Eukaryota > Metazoa > Chordata > Ceratodontiformes > Protopteridae > Protopterus > Protopterus annectens. Next base: position 844,129,592 of record NC_056728.1, on the reverse strand, counting down.
CTGGCAAATAAAATAAGGGACTCAGAAATTCAAGGATATAATTGGTATGGCAGTCAAGAAAAGCTGGATCTATTCACAGATGATATTATTTTATACCTGATAAAAACAGAAAAGTATATTACAGTGTTGTGGAATATTTTGAGAGTTTCGCATCTTTTTGGGATACAAAATTAATGAAGCTAAAACAAAGGTAATAGCAGAAAAATATGTTACCATTCATGAATTGGTTCAGCAATAACAATATTTATGAGGACATGATAAAATGAAGTATTTAGGAATATGGATTAAAACATTATTCCAGTGTGGAGCTGATATGTGGGAAGAGACTAACCAAAAAATAATATAAAAACTGAGAAATTAAAAGCTCTGTTATATGGATATGGATAGTAAAATACAAGCAGTTAAAATGTTTTTAGTCTCTTAATTTTATACATAGGTCAGGCATATTTTCATCAACCAGAGAAGAAGTTGTGGATAGCAATTAATAAAGAGCTGAAGGATTTTATCTGGGAGGGGTGGACAACAACAGTCAAGTGGGATAACTTGATTATTCCTATAGAACAAGGCAGATTGGGATTATCGGATTTGAATGGGTATTTCAGAGCTACACAGTTAAGGCTCCTATACATAGCACAAGCAGAAACCTAAAACTCAAAATGAAAAGTGATGATTAAATTGAAGCTTAAGAAACAAGGACAGACTGGGATTTTGGATGCTGATGTTGAAGGAGAATAACAATAATCATACAGAATATTATATTCAAAAAATAAAAGAAAGAATTCTAAGAACTAAGCCAACATGGGAATGGAGCAAGGAGATTCTGATGATAGGGATGGATGCAATTAGGGATACAGACAATAGGCAAAATGGGGCTGGAATTTATTACAGAAAACTGGCAAAGGAACCAAGGTATTGGGGCAAATAATTAGAGAGGGAAAGGTAATAGAATGTGAAGATACCAAGAATTTATTTGGACAGCAGGTTAGAGATTGCCCTCCCTATCATAGTATCAGAGTACTGGCAAAAAGAAAGGAATAGGGGGGTCCTAAACAAAGGACAAGCACTGGTAAAGTTTTTAGTAGAAACTAGAACAGAACCTAGTATTAATAAAGGAATAAAAGAGCATATACAATATTCCATAACTATAAGAATCAATTAGAGGAGGTTAGAAAGGATTGGGAAGAGAGACTGGATAAGCAATTCAAAAAGAAACAAACAGTGGGGGGATATATGTTTGTCTCCCAAATATGCAACAAAATCTAGAAGACTTACAATGTTTGCTTGGAAATGTTTACATACATATTTTTATACCACAAGTAGACTCCAAAGAATTTTTCCTCAGGTAGACAACAAATGTTGGAGGTTTGATTGGGAAGAAAGAGGTAACTGGGAACACATTTTCTGGGAGTGTAATGAGCTGGCAGACTTTAAAAATTCCCTGCAGACAACTCACACAGAGATACTACTTGAGCAAATTGGTGTAACTAGGGAAATGATTTTCTGAGTTATGATACTGAATCGGAATTGCCTAGACATAGTAAGGCCTTGCTGAATCTAATTATGTTGGCTGCCAAAAAAGCAATTACTAGAAAATGGAACTCAAAGTCTAAATCAACTGTACTAGAAGTAGTGAATATAATAATACAGCTAAACAACTGGAATTGGGATCTTTAGAAAAGGGTAGGAGCAAATTTCATAGGAAAAATGGGAAGTGTGGGAACAATACATACAAGGCAGGAATGAGGTTTAAAAGAAGGCAGGATTTGAATGAGCCATGTAATGTTTGACTGACAATGATTGGGTAGATTATAAGTGATGTATAATGTTTGCAACTAAAATTATGTCGATATGGTTTGCGATGTAAAATGCTTGCAACAAAGATTATGTCAATATGGTTTGTTTTCATTTATATAAATGTATGATTGCCTATGCCATAAGTGATAATTTAATAAAGATGTTTATTGTTTAAAAAAAAGAAATTATGTACTTACCATAACATTCCATCTGTGTTGTCAATCTTCATTCATTCTTGATGAATGGAACTTGGTTCCAATCCTCAAAACTGGCTCAGCCTTTATAAAGCGCACGCCAGCCAAAAAACTCTTGAGCTAATACTCTACTCACAATGCCCCTCTCTCTATTACCTCAGATCAAGTTTGCAGCCAAATAGTACTGTAGAAGAACAGGTATACAAGGTAGAAGCTATGTCCAAGGTGAAACCTATAGGTTCCCAGAACAAGTGTCCAATCCTCCCGGAAATATGTAGAAAGGGGAAGGAGGGTGAGATGTCAAGAATGAATGAAGATTGACAATACAGATGGAATGTTATGGTAAAAATATAACTTCTTCATCTGATGTTGTCAATCTTCATTTATTCTTGATAAATGGGACAGAGTCCCTAGCTACTTTAGGTCCTGAGTGGCTTTATGAAAGGATATTCCTGAGAACTATAGAGCCAAAGGATGCCTTTCCCCTGGAGACCATATCCAATTTGTAATGAGTAATAAAGGTATGTGGAGTAGCCCATGTTGTGGCTGCATATATTTCATCCATGCAAGCCCTGGAGTGGAAAACAGCTTATGTGGCTATTGATTTGGTGGAATGCACTTTTACAGGTACAGGTAATTTGTTGTTGTTATGATCATGAATGAGGGTAACACAAACTGTTAGCCATCTTGATAAGGTAACTTTTGAGACAGGTTTTCCCAAAGTCAGACCTGAAAAGGAAACAAATAACTGATCCAATTTTCTAGACACATTAGTCCCGTCAAGGTACAAACATAATTGTCTGTGAACATCTACTAAATGCAAGCAATATTCACATTGTTTCAGAAATTGGGGAAGTAAACTGGCAAATCAATAGTTTGACTAATATTAGATTCTGAGACCACCTTAGGAGGAAAGGAAGGGTTGGTTCTCAACGAAACACTATCCTTATGAAAAATCAGATAAGGGGAGGTTTACATATAATGCTTGAATTTCAGAAAATCTCCTGGCAGAAGAAATGGCCACTAGAAAAAGAATTTTACATGACAGAAATTCAAGATGTCAAGTTACTGCTGGTTCAAGGGGCGGGAGTACCAAAGACTGCAAAACCAGAGTCAAATCCCATGGATCTATAGGGTCCTTGAATGGGGGCTTTACACGCAAGGCACCTTTAAGAAAAACTTTGCATAAAAGATGGGAAATTAAAGAATGATCATCATAGCCATTGTGGAAATAAGAAATGGCCGCTAATTGAACTTTAATGGTGGAAGTAGAAGCTCCTTGATGAAAAAGCGAAGCTAAAAATTCTAAAACTTTGTTAACAGGTGCCAAAAAGGGGTCTAGATTATTTGTATGGGCCCAAATTGAGAATCTCTTCCATTGGTAAGATAGAGTTTCCTGGCGGATGGTTTATGAGTAGCCAGAAGAATTATTTATACTGAGGAAGCTATATTACTATGCCTGGCAACTAATGGAATTGGAGAAACCAAACTGTCAGCTTGAGACTGTGAAGGTTGGGATGCACCAGTCCCTGCGGGTGAGACAGGAGGTCTGGAACTGGGTCTAGAATCCATGGACAGTGAATCGGGTGAGGCCAAAGAAAGAGGAAAAGACTTGATGGGGTCAAAAGGGTACAATGAGGATCACTTTGCTTCTCGACCTTTGCACTTTCTTCAAGAACAAGGGAATGAGGGGAAAGGGGGAAAGGCATAGAGAAGTTCCAAGGGCCAATCAAAAAGGACAGTGTCTCTTGGGGAATCCCCATGAGGGGGATTAGGGCAAAATAGCTATTGCATTTGTTGTTCATTGGGGAAGCAAAGAGGTTGCAGCAAGGCTGGCTCCATTGATGAAAAATGTCGACCACCACCTTGGGATTGAGAGACCACTCATGAGGCAGGAGAATGCATCTGTTCAGTTTGTCTGCTATAACATTGGAGCTCCCCGGGATGTGTGTTGCCACTAGAAAGCAGTTGGAAGATATTGCCTATTTCCATATCCTGAGAGCTTCCCAGCACAGGGGGTAAGATTTGGTTCCACCCTGTTTGTTAATGTACCAGACCACTGACATGTTGTCGGATTGAATTGTAACTGTCCCCAGAGGGAGGGCAGATTGAAAGGCTTGCAACACTAAGAACACAGCCCTCAATTCCAGGACACTGATGTGCAAATTGACCTCTTGCAGAGACCAAGAGCCTTGGACTGTTCTTCACAGATAATGCCCCCCCCCCCACCATATCTGGGAGGCATCCATGGTCACTATGGCCTTGGGCTGAGACAGAGTGAAGGGACAGCCAAGAAGAATTTCCTCTGACTGCATCCACCAAGATAGATCCTTCTTGCAGTGACTGGTTATTAAAATGAAATAAGTCATCAGATGTGTTAGGATGGACCACTGTGCAGTTAAGAGCCACTGAAGTAGCCTCATGTGAAATCTTGCCAGAAATACTAAAGTAATGGTCACTGCCATAGACCTTAAAGCTTGGAGGACAAGAAGAATGGGGACGTTGTCTTTGGATATGATGAACTGTACTTGAGACTTTATCTTTTGTAGTCCGTGAAGAGGGAGAGAGAAGCTACACAACAGATTGTACTGAGGGGGGCTCCTATAAACTCTATGTCTTGTGTTAGAGTCAGCTGGGACATTTTTGTTGACCATTATGCCCAAAGAGTTGAAAAGATGCAGGATGAAATTTATGGCTTGAAGCAGTAGATGCCTGGTGAGAACAGTAAGGAGCCAGTTGTCTAAGTACGGAAACACCCTGAATCTGTATAGTCTCAAGTAAGCCATGACTGCTGTCATGCATTTGGTGAAGACCTTAGGGGCTGTGGTGAGACCAAAGGACAGTCCTCTGAAATGGAAATGACTGGCTCCTAGCTGAAAGTGGAGAAAACATCTGGAATGCTTGTCCATTTTTATGTGGTAATACATGTCTTGAAGGTCTATAGAGCACATCCAATTGTTTTCCTCTAGAAAGGGAAGTATAGACTGATCCATGACCATCTGGAATTTTGTTTGCTGAATAAACTTGTTCAATAGGTTGAGATCCACTATTGGTCTCCAGTCCCCCTGTCTTTTTTGGCACTAAAAAGAATTGTGAGTAAGCTCCAAATCCTATCTGGTCTGGTGGGACTTCTTGGATGACCCTTTTTTCTAGCAGCTTTTGAATTTCCAAGGCTGCTTGATCCCTCTGATTGGGTGGTACATCAGGAACTCTTCTTTGTTATCTTGGAAAGAGAATAAAGTGGATATGATAACCTCTGGCAATGATTCTCTGCACCCAAGTATTGGAAGTTATTAGTCACCAGGCTGTCTGGTGCAGTGAAAGTCTTCACTTGACTGCTTCCAGAGCTAAGCAATCGGGCCACCTTTCAGGAGCGCTGGTAGGGTTGTCCAGAGAAGGAGTCTGTGAAGCCTTTATTTCATAGGCCACTTCTGCCATGGGTTGGGTATTTTTCATTAGAGCTCCCCTCACGTGTGTCCTGAAAAGGCCCTTGGGACTTCTAGAACCACATCTTCCCACTCCTCTGACTCTGCTGAGGAGTAGAAAAACAAATGCCCACAGCAGAAAGGGTCTTTCGTTGTTTTCACATCTGGCTAGTGTGTCTTTGACTTTGGGCCAAACAATGTTGATCCATCAAAAGAAGCATTGATGAAGGAAGACTTGAAAGGCTCTACAAATTCACACAAGTGAATCCAGGTGTGGCGCCTTATGGCAAAACCTGAATCTGCTGCTCTGGTTATCCCCTCGGCAGCATGAGCTCAATATAAACTCCAGAATGGCCAGTTCTGAGGCAACCTTACCGTGCACCTCGTCAGACGCAGCTCCAGCGAGGGTATCCAATAACTCCTTAATCAGATCCCTCTGACGTCTAGTAAAGTGTACCATGAATTCCAAGGACCTTAGAGTGAAGGTCGATGAAGCACAGACCCACTTTCCAAATCTGTTAATCGTTCTAGACTCTCGGTTAGGTGGGTGGACAGTGGGACTTTCACCTGCAAGTTCCTTCTTGGTGGCTGCTGCCACCACCATGGCAGCTGCTGCTAAACCCTTTGTCCAATATTGGTGATCTTCGGCTGCTGATAAGATTCTGTCTAGTGTCCAGGGGATCGGCTCTATGAAATCAGGGGCCTTCCATGCCTGCTGTGCGATCAATTTAATGAGGTTGTCAGTGGGTGTGGGATCACTCAGGAAGTAGATGGACAAGCACCAAAGGCTTGCAAGTACATGGATCCCTCAGAGAACGTATCTTTGGGCTTCCAATCATCCCTATGTTTTAGGATCTCCAGGATTTCTCCAAAGGGGACATCTTCAGGGGGTGACCAGGGAAACCCTCCCCTTCATCGAAGTCCATGTCTTCTGTTACAGATTTTTCTGGGTAATCTAAGTGCTTCCTCTTGGATGTCTTCTGTTGGGGTGGTTCCTCAGTGGGAGTCTCTGAGGAAGACTCTGAAGAAGAGGGGCCCTATACAGGAGTAACTTGCAGCATTGGTGCTTGCTGTCCTGATATGGAAGATGGTGGCAGGTCTGGACCAGAAGGTATAGACATATGGCACTCCAATACAGAAGGGGCCAGCTGACAGCCTGCAGAGGCTAATGCCCTCTCCATGACTTGGAACTCAGGCCTCCTTGAGGACGGATGGGAGCCCAGAACTGAGAAAGAAGGTCACACCCCACTCCAAAGGACCAACATCCGAAGCAGGAGCTGGAGAAGAGCCCACAACTGTCAGGGCTCTAAGAAGGATACTCTGGCCTTTCCAAAAATGGACTGGGTAGTTAACCCACAAACAGGTCTATGGAAGGGGAACATCTTGTCATGGGAACAAGAAAAGGTTCAGACTTTGGCACCAAAGGGGTGGGTAGAGTCTGCTGCAGTGCAGATGGTGAGGTCAGTACTGACTGAAAGACTAGAGAAGCTGGTGCCGATGTCGGCACTGAAGCTTTTGGTGCTGTAACAGAAGCCAGTGTCGAAGATTCTTTTTCCGGTAATTTTGTAACCTTAGCCTTTGGTTCCAAGACTGATGGAACCAAAGACTGGTGTTTATTAGTCTCCAGTGCCATAAAGGGGAACTCAGCACCAAATTACCCTCTTGTTTGTTTGGTCAGATTTTGAGGAGCTCATAGTATCTGACTTGGACAAGACTTCCTCGAAGGAAAATTTTAGCATCCCTTTTAAGATCAACGTATTACGTCTTTCTACCAAGGCTCTAGTACTGAAGGCCTGGCAGATTAAACAATCAATATACAGAGAAAAACAAAGATTGCTAGGATAGAAAGAAATACCAACAATGGTAATATAAATGGTTACCTTAAAAGGTAAAGAGGGAAAGGGGAAAGTTACCAACAATGGTAACGAGGATACTGCAAAGGTATTACGGGCAGAGAAGCAGAATCACTCAAGAAATATGAACGACAGGTAAATAATAACTAAGGGTTTAAAAGGAACAGACAGTTTTTAAAAAAGATTAATACATTTTGAAGTCAGCTGAAGAGTATCAGCTGACATGTCTTGCTATCAGAGCAGCAAATAAGATCAGAGGTAATGGAGAGAGGGGCACTGTGGGTAGAGTCTTACTCGAGATTTGTTTTGCTGGCGTGAGCTGTACAACAGCCAAGCCAGTTCCGAGGATCAAAACCGAGTCTCATTCATCAAGAATGAATGAAGACTGACAACATCAGATAAAGAACATTATTGCCAGCTTTTGTTGTTCACCCTGATCACAAGAATAAAGTATGCATTGAAGTATCTTGCTATTAACTTCATGTGTGCCAACATGAAAATCAGAGCCTTGTCTTACAATATTGGCATGCTTAGTGTTAGTTGTTTTTGTAACACTGACAATCAGTGTTTATGACTTACACAGCCCAAATTCAGAGATGAAAAGCAGTTGCATATGCAAAGCTCAATCAGGGCATAGGGAACCACCAAATATTAGACCAGTCTCAGTTTTGAGGTCATGCTTACTCAACCTGGTGGATTTTTTTTTTTGAAAAGGTCACCAAAGCAATGGATGAAGGCAAATGGGGCACACCACATACCTCAATCTAGCTAAAGCTTTTGACACAATTCCTCACTCAGGCATAGTATAAAAGCTAAATAAATTGGGAATACAACCCTATGTCACCCACTTGATTGCCAACTGGCTCAGAGATGGTATACAGAGAATCAAAATAGGGGATGTTACCTCCACAGAGAGACCAATCACCAATGGTGTCCCCTAGGGTTCTGAGCTGGGACCTCTCTTGTTTGGCATCTACTTTTCTGAAGTAAATGCTGATGATAAAGGGATCTGGGTGACTAAGTTTGCAGATGACTGCAAGCTAGGAGCAGTTACTGAATTCCTAAATGACTGAGCCATGCTGCGGAAAGGTTTGCCCCAAATAAGTAACTGATGCCAAAATCATGGACTGAAACTAAATTCCAAAAATGTGTAAATGTATCATTTGGGAAATCATCTACCTCAAAGAACTACCACATTGACAATATGCCCCTAAGAGTTGACACAATTTTCAAGATTTGGGAATTTACATGGACAGTGCCCTAACTTTTAACAAACATGTGTCCATTTTTATAAGGAAGTCCTGTACTCCACAGCATATAAATCAAGGGATTGTGTCTAGATCTAAGGATCTGATTGCTACCCCCTTTAATCAGCCCTCATTAGGCCTACCATTGAATGTAATGCCCCCTTTGCCATGAATCTGTTCGGACACATGCAACAACTGGAACACCCACAGAGGTACCTTACTAAAAGGATACAAGACCTAAACAACATGTCCTACATAGACCTACCCAAGCCCTGTCACTATACTCAGATATCCTACAGACTGCTAAGAGGCGACCTATGTCTGGCATACAAAGCATCCTCTGGCCCATTAGTCATGGATTTACTGCACATCAGAAAGTCAATTGGCACCAGATATACATGGTCTAGAGATCTAAACCTCTTCTGCAACACCAACAGAACAGTTTGGATAGACGAGTATATCTTCCAGAGGATAGCACTATGGAACAGACTGCCCATCCACACAAAACAAAATTCAACCCTGTCCATATTCAACAGCAATTTAGATCTATGGATAGAAAACAGAAAATTTACCCGAGGACTGCCCCCTGTACTACTAATGGGAAGAGGCAGCTCCCAAATGCTTTATCAAATGCATTAGTCCCTCAAATTATCTATGGTATGATTCAAGTTATTCTCATTAGGAGTAATATATAATTATTCATCATAGGATGGAAAAAGGCCAATCTATAACCAAATGCGATAGGTTATTTTGAAAAAAGGGAAATTGGCTAGGCTTAAAATGGCCTGCAAAGGCAACTAGTACTTACCTATGAATCTATAAACATACTGTAGTGCATGGAATGCTGTGATTACTCTCCAAAATTAAGGAAAAGACAGGCGTGTTAAGCACCTTTCTTATACCAGAAAGTTTGTTAAACACCTCTCATCTCTGTTAATCATTAGTGTTACTCTAGAGCATTAACGATGGTCAATGGTTTCCTCAGAAGACTGTCAAAAAGCTGTTAAAGACTTTATTTGGACATTTGTGTTCTGAAAAAGTCCACATAAAGTTTTTATAGGATCATTGGATATACAAGGCAAGTATAACCAGAGGTCATGCATTCCTTGACAGCATACACCCTCAGGTTATACTGCCTTTTGCAAGGAGAGTAGCAAATGTACTTTCAGGGGTCAAATTTGAGAGACCACATCCAGCTGACTAAGCCATGTTTGAAGGATGACAAGGAATCACATTGCTTTACATGCAGGAGGAGTCTGTCCCAGACCAAGGAAAGGCACTGTATGATGGAACTCTCTCTCTATCTAGCTTTATTTAGACCTTGATGGGAGCATGGCAAGCTAGGTCTTCCCTTAGAAGTATGCATGACACTGACTACAAAAAGGACTCCAGTGTCACTATATAGTAGACAAGATTTTTGAGGCCAGAGATAGTTTTTGTTATGAATCTCTGCATTTTTAGGGTTTTTAAATGTGTTAGACCTGAAAGATGCCAAAAGTTGCACTGTATGGTATGACTAGGACAGAAAATAGGGAAACAATAACTTCCTTGGTTTTAGAAAATATGCCATGGGTAACTGGCTGTGAAAAGTAGAAAGATGTTCTAATTACAGCTGTCATTTGATAGTCAAAGGAAAGGGAGTTATTAACTTAAGTACCCATATCTCTGATCACTGATTTGTATGGTAATGGGATGGTTTTGATGCAGTAGAATATAGAATGTTTCTGCTTCCTGAAGGGGATGATCCTACACTACATTTCTTGGTAGTTTAAGCCCTTTTATCTAAGCACTAAGACCTGAGTTTAGGTAGCTGTTTTTGGAAGTTATATGTATTCAAAGGGGATTTGACAACCAGACCCAATTTTCAGTCATCAGCAAACTTTTTAACCAATAATCATTATCAATTTGGAGATCCAAAACTGAAGGGCCCAGTACAGATTCCTGGGGGTCACCAATGGTCACCTTCTCTCTCGCTGCCTCTATCTAAGAAGGCATCACCAACTCGGATGATATGCATTCTATCCTTAAGCCAGTGAGCGATCCATCTTACCATATAGGAATTTATGCTTAAGGCCATCAACTGATAAATATGTCCTTCATGTGGTATGGTATCAAATGCCTTGGCTATACTGAGAAGGCAGCATGAATTGTTTAACCACTGTCAAACATCTAAATGATTTTCCTCAAAGAAACTCACAAGATTCAACAGGCAGGACCTGTCTTTGATAGAAACAAATTCCACTGGGTCAAGCTTAGTCAGACTTTTGATGTCATGATTTAGGTCAGTGATGATGCACTCCTTGACTTTACAGATAAGATTTGTAAGGCTGACAGGTCTATATTTCCTGGAGGGCTGTGATTATGGAGGGAATATTAGTACAGCAGTGTGTCAAGATTCAGGGATATAGGCTGTACAAGGCTTAGGTTAAACAGCTTGAGGAGAGGATCAGTGAGTCTGTGCTTAACATTGTTTATTAGACAACTGGATATGTCATCTGGGCCCACAGAGGAAGTGTTCTTGGATTTTGAGAGTACTTTAAGAACATGTTCCATAGTGATAATAAAGAGGGAGTGAAGTGAGGTTGGGTTGTTTAAAGGGGTGACAGTTCCAAGGAAGAAATTTACTGCAAACTTGTATTGAAAGTTATTTCTTAGTTCTCTGACAAAGCTGAAAAAAACTTGCAGCTATTCTTTGTGATGCTTTGTTGGTCTTTTTAGTTGCTTTTAGTTTCTCAGTAAGGCTGTTAATACAATTCTGATGCTGTGGGGTTCTGGCCCAACAAGGCAGTTTAAGGAATTTCATTCTTCTGGTATTCAGTTTGTTTATATTAGCAGACCATAAGTATTGTTTATGCCTGAATTCACCAACATATCTGGTTTTGGTAGGGGTTGCCAGGTCAATGCATTTATCTTTTCTAAGAAATGTTTTATTACTTTAACATATTTACAGTATAAACAAAAAAAGGAAGAAATTAAACATCACATACTATTATACAATGTTAGGAATACATTGGTCATCAAGGTAGTCTTATACAATTACCACATTAAGAGTCTTGGTATTTCACTAGCAACATTTCAAGGCTATCCCAACCACAAAAAGTCTTAGTAGGATTTATAGATCTTATTCTCATAACTTCCTTTTCAGTTTTACATAGTATTGCTGTTAAATGTAAAAATTCTTTGAATGCAGGAACTGAGTTGGATTTCTAATTTTTTATAACCTTTCTAACTACTGCCACAAGACTCCAGAACATTTTTGTTGTTTGGCTTATACAAATAAAGGCAGTTGAACACTTGTTAGTATTACTGATCTAGTTAAAGTACAATTATCAGACCATAACCTCTTACAAACATATTTATCTCTTCCCAATATACATTTATTTTTTTCACAATCCACAAACATGCAAGTCCAATCAGCGTTTATATTTTTACTATATCTCCAACAAACTGAAAAAGTCATTCTACTAAACTTAGAGATTTTATGGGGAGTAACATTCTATGCATATGTTTCCACATAAAAACTTTCCAGTATAAACTTGAAGTTTGACTAACTGACTTAAGTAACAAAGTTTTATTCTTACCATCTATTGAGACACTCTGTCTACTGCTACCTAAAAAGTTCCAAAAATTTGCATAAAATTAATATTTATAATTAACTTATATAACTTGAACAAGCTTCCTTTGTAAGTCAATTTAGCTTCAATGATTGAATTCATAAATTTATATAATGGAAAAGTAGTGTTCTGTTCCTCTTCACTCATGTCATCTACAAATTCATTTAATTTCTTACTGATGGATATTAACTGGTTAACAGAGTTATCCAACTTATAATCTTTCATTAAATGTTCTGATGACTTAACTTTACCTATTTTAAAGCGATCAGACCAAAATACTAATCTATTCCTTTTTAGTAAATTAATTTTTCACATTGTTCTGAGTTTCTTTAATTCTAGAGGTGTGTAAAATGAGAAAGCACAAAAATTTCAATTTTGATATTAATGGAAATATTATTATATAATATTTGATATTAATGGAGTTTTAAAAAACATATTTCTTAAATATTTTAAGAATTGATTTTATATATGTACAGTCTAAAGAGTGAAATTAATTTTCCTCTAAGGTAAATTTTATTAACAAGATGAAAGGATTGTTACATATTTCTAATTTATATTTTCTGATAAATGTATAAGAATTTAGTGTAATCTGCTCCTGAATGATTTTCCATTGACTACTGTAAGTTGAGTCTATCTAGAGTACAACAGAGCTAAAATTTGCAGCAAAAGAATATGTTTCTACATCAAGGAAGCTAATACCACCATACTCACTTAATCTCATATTATTTCTATAAGCAATTCTTGGCTTTTTAGGACATCATAGGAATGAAGTTAACATTTTTCCATTTTCTTTAAAAGTTTTTTGTCAGCTATTAAAGGCACTGAATGCAATATGTATATACTCGTGGGTAATATAATATTTTTTTAAGTACTAACCTCTCCAGAAAAGTAGAAAAAACACTCATTCCATTTTTAATAAGAAGTAACACTTCTTTAATTATTTTTCCTCAATAATCTTACTCACATCTTGATAGATTTTATTCCTAAATATTTTACTTATTTTCCTTCCCAGTTAGATTTAAATTTATCTTTAAACTTACTATCTAGTCATTTAACACTACAGTTTCAGTTTTAATATTATTAAATTTCAGCAGCAATACTTCTCAAAACTTTTCAATGTCCTCAATTATTTAATCAATGAATAATTTAAATCTCCTATAGTTAGTAAAATATCATCTGCAAAAAGGTGTATTTCAGATTCATAATCCCTGTTAGTTAAGAATCCATCAAATGTTCCATTGCTTCTTATACTATTAGCTAAGGGTTTGATGACTGCAAATAATAGAGGGGACAATACACCCTTGCTTTGTGACTTTATTTAAAGTGAATCCTTGAGAAATGCAAGATCAAATTTTAACATATGCTTTAGAGTCTCTGCACAGTTTTTTTTTAATATTCTAATAAATTGTTCCAGAAATGCAAATATGTCTAAAGTTTTAAACAAGAAAGTTCCAATCTACAGAATCAAAAGCTCTTTCAATATCTAAGGTATTTAGGGCCAATTTCTTGTGCATTCCTTTTGTTAAATCTGATATATTTACTACTGTTTTTATATTATCATATGTTAATCTTTTAACTGTAAATCCTTTTTTATCTTTAATTAATGTATGTACTATATCTATTCATCTTGTAGCTAAGATGGAAGTAAACATTTTATAGTCTACATTTAATAATGAAACAGGTCTATATGAGGAAACTAACATATTATCCTTTCCTTGTTTAAGGATAGGTGAGATTACATAAAATTTCCATGAAGTAGGAATTATTTTGTCACTCTGAATTATCCTGAAAATATCACTCAATAATTCTAAAATATTTAACAGAAGTAGACTATATAATTCCATACTTAAACCATCTAACCTTGGAGCTTTAGCATTTTCCCTTTTTTAAAAGTGTCTTTAACTTCTATTAGAGTAATAGGCTTATTCTACAGAGCTATCTGTCAGTCATTATGTTTATTAGCAACAGTTTTAAGTACTTGTCAATTTTGTAATCATCAGGATTATTATTTTTATCTTCATTAAGATCCTCATGGATTTTTTTTAAATATTAAGCATTTCGTCTTTGTCTGAAGTACATTTATTAGTGTGACGATTTTGTATATTATTGATTTGTGGTGTGAAGAAATTAGACATTGTCATCATATATACTATCATGCCTGTGCTAGCATGTCTGGCTGAAGTTTTTGTACATAATTTCAGATTAACCTGTGTATTATATGCCATCTTGACTAGCTATGATATTGCAAATAAGTTCGTACATGTTGATTTATAATCTGTTTGTACAGAATGTTTTAAAGACTTGAACAGTGTTCCTTTACATTTCTAACTGTAAATATTTGTGAAGAAAGTTCTAAATGCAGACTGTCTTAGAATCAGCTGATTGCAGATGATGTCATCAGAATGTCGACATTTGCTGTGTGTGATCGTCAGAGTCTAAAAGACAGGAAGGAACTTTTAGTAAACAGCTGTTGGTTGATTTTCAAAATATGAAATGAAAATAAGAAGTGGAACAGTTGTGACAGATAAGCTAGTCTATAAAAGAGCCTGCTGAAGACAGTTGAAGTCAGTAGTTTTCAGTTAAAAGCCAGTTACACTTGTCAGTTACCAGTTGTCATTTGTTCACAGTTGTACTGTACAATGGATACCCAAAAAGGACTCATCAAGAACTATAAACCTGCCTTTTCTCTGTTGTAATAACTTAGTTTAGATCAGTGACCATGTTATTTAGTCAGATAGGAAAATAATGACTAATAAGTTAGTTTTTTTCTAAATGTTATATTTCTATCCTTCAGTATTGATTTTATCTTCATGGTGATTGAGCTCTGTTTATTGGAAATTACTGTTTTATATTTTAATCAGTTTGCTCTTTATTAAATATTTTATAAACTTACATTGTGGCTGGTCAATCAGTCCTTCTTTAGTAATTTGAGAGTGCTTATATCTTATTTGATAACTTTCTGAGCCACTCCAAAAGCCTGGCTGCTTTAGGTCATTTGCTATCATTTGTTTTAATATCTAATTTTCATAATTGGACACCCATTTGAAAGGACATGTAGGCTCTCTGACTGGTGGCAGCTTTTTACCATATTATTATGGGGAAGGGGCACAGCTGGAAATCTGAGTCAGGCTTTCCCAGAAGTGTTTGGCTGTATGAATGTATCAGAGGTCTTAAACTGTGATGCATTCATCTGAAGTGTGTAATAAGGAGTTATATATGGAGTGGACAGAAGTATACAGTCTAGTCAGATTATACAGCATGTTCCTGTTGTGCTCTTTGGGGAAAATTGTGAAATTTTACTCCTGTTTAAGTGACAGTTTCACACTGGTGTCAGCAGTGAGGACTGAAGCTCCTTAGTTACTGATGCAGAATAGTGGAGGATGTCACATTATTGTTGGCAGTCCAGTGGGGTATTATCTGGATGTCACATGTGCCTTTTTGCTTAACATCTTACTTCTCTTAGCTAACATATGTAGATTTTTTGAAGTCATCACACTACAATTTATTGTTTCTAAAGCTATAACCTCTTTATGCATTAAACATTTTGATATTTTATTAATTTTGTATCTATTTTTTGTTTGTTGTTCAAACCTTGCTTTGTGTATTTCATCTTGTATTTCTAACAATTTTTTATCTCGCTCTTTCGTTTTACTACTAGCCCATCTTTCCATTCTTTCTTTAATATGCATTTGTCCCACAGTATGACTTACTAACCTGACCATTAATATTCAAAGATAAAAATGCTCAATTTGCTCCTTAAGATAACTTTTAATTTCTTTAATTTCATCACAATGTTTAGTGCATTATGATCAGATAAAGAACAATGAATAGTTTTAAAATTATTCACTTTTTTAAGTAAATCTGTAGAGACATATATCCTATCAGTTCTAGTTTGTGTCCCATATACATAAGAATTATGAGTCCAAAACAATGATTTATCTTCTGCATTTACTACTAAATCAACAAAATTATTATTCCTAATCCATCTTTTTAGTGCTTTAACTAATGCCAGAATTTTAGTTTTCTTCTGTTCACTTGTATCTTCTACACTAGACATGCAGTTAAAATCCCCTGCTAAAATTAAGCTAACCTTCTAATGACATTATAGTAAGTTTACAATATCTTTACCAACTCTTGCAACTATTCCAGGGATCCAGTAAAATTAGCTAGTATTTACCATTATATTTAATGTATATATTCCTTTGTGATCATTAAAGGATTCCATTACCTTAGGCATTACAGTAGATTTTCTCCAAAGTATAGCAGTTCCTCACTTCTTTTTCTTAAGAGTAGTGGATAACATTTCATAACTTAAGTTATTTAAATACTGTACATCTTTATCCATCAATTGAGCCTCTTGGAAGAATATAATGTCTCCTCTATTTAATTTTTGACATCTCATTAATGATTTCCTTTTATTGACATTATTTAATCCATTTACATTAATAGATAAAAGAGTGCAATTATCCATACTGTGTATTTTAAAAGATTTCTTTTAAAGGATAACATGACACATTTATCAGCCATATTAATTTAATTGTATATAAGATTATAATACATTCCCCTAATACTATCTTAACATTCCACATTTTTTAATTCTTCCTTTCTACAAACTAAACTACTAAACCTTATAAATAACAAAAATAAGTCTACAACTATAACTGTATATATTACTAATAAAACACAACCTACCATGGATATCTATTGAATAGACACATAACTATAATGTCTGTCTACCTACCAATTTCTAAAAATTTATCAATAAATTAGCCAAAAGTAACTGTGACTTACAAATATTTAATATATTATATATAAGTTAAAATAATAAGAGACTATTAATTTAGTTATATATTTAGTCATTTAAAACTATTCTATTACTAATAATCATTTTCTTTAAAAGTCTTTTGGCTTTTCCCAGTTAGGGGTTGACAAAGCGGAACTCCGGTCTGCTAATGATTGACAGTGGATGTTATGGTGCCAAGTTGCCAGCCCATCATCCGACCTTCAAAGAAGGCACACCCATTCATGCATGCACCTACCTGCATGTCTTTAAACATCATACGACTGCTGGGAGGACATGCAGACTCTACACAGAAGGCACTCCAGCCGAGAATTGAATGGGAGAACCTCATGCTGTGAGGCAACAACACTAACCACTGCACCACCATGGTCCATACTAATAATCCTCTTATATAAATAATAAATATTAACTAATCCAACAGTGTACTATACAGCTATTTATGTAATAGTAGCATAAATTATCCATTAAATATTCCTAAATTATTTGCTCATTCAACATTATTACAACGAAATCTCTAAATAAATAAGTATAACAGAATAGTACTTGGAGAGATAAAACATCTGTAAACTTACATGTGACAGGTAACCTTATCATACTAAACTATAATACAAAAAGGAAATCAGTGCACATATATATTTATCATGATAAAAGTTAAACACATATTTTATAGCTCTAACAGAAGCTCTGAATTGATTTTTAAAGTACAAGTGTCTATATCTCAAAATTGTGTAACACTCTTAAAATGATAAATATCAAAATATTAAAAAATCCTTTAACTTATTAAACAAAAATATGTACATTACTGTGGATAAAAAGAATGTCTTGCTATTTCTATGAAGTAAAAAAATTGCAATTTATATTGTATTCACAAGTTACAATGTGTTTAATTCAAATCCTATTCTCCCTTCCCGGGTTCAAATATATAGAAAAATCGACTTTACTTTCTATCAAAATGGATGGACTGATTCAGCAATATAACACTCAGATTTCATCTCTGACTTATGAAATGAGTTATTTCAGGTAGTATTAGTGAATCTGATAACATACAATATGCAGAAAACTTCAAAGTTCACATGACCAAGCTTCAAATTTCAGTTTTCAGGATACTTTCAAATATTGTTATATGATTTTCTGTGTAAATTATATGAAATATTGTGCACTCACATTTCTGCCATATGCAGATATATGCAATACATATATTTCTTATAAGCACTTCATTATTTATATTTATTTTTCTGTCTTATTTGCCCACTAATATTCCACCTTATTCTATATAACTTGTGTTTCTAAAATCTCCCCCATCAAAGAGCTATTTATCAGTGCTCTATTAGAGAATATAGTATGTGTACATATTTCTTAACTGACATAAAAAAATGAACAAACACGGGAATCTGTCTAGTTCCAACCTCACCACCATAAATGTTGAGGAAAAAATACAAAGTAGAGAAACTAGTTGTTTTAAAACATCATTGATGAGCTCAGTCACAATAATTTCCAAAATTCATGACACCCAGAAGTGTTCCAAAGCAACAAGCATTTATTTGTCACAAACAAGTAAGAAAAGAAAATCAGAAAAAAACAGAAAAAACAGAAGATTTTTCTGACTTTCTGATTTTTTGCTTGAACTATAAATACACACTTACATATGTTTTGAAGCTTAAAGTCTAATACAAACCTTTAATTCATTGTTTCTGAAAATAAAAATCCTGTAATCAGAGAATAAAAGTCATTTATTTTTAAGCTTTTTAATTTTAGAAGGAATTCAGATCAGTTTATCTCTTGTGGGGTATACTGTTCCAATCTATGTCTTAAGTATTATTAAGGATTTTATTTTTGTTGATGAAAGTGGATTTTTCCTCCAGTGTGTCAAATATATTTTTTCCTTCAGAAAGAAATAATTTGCAAGAAACACCAAAGTGGCTTTAATATTGTTCTTCTTAAGTTCTTTGATCAGCAGTAAGCAGGATTTTCTTTTACTGATTACTGGAATAATCACTGTGTTACCAATTTTAAGAGGAGGGCTGTACCATCTTTTTGTAAACTACTCATGCACTTAAATATAACTGAATGTGGTGGTGAGTCTTCAATCTTCAAAGATGATCTCACGGATCTATGTGCCCTTTTAATTCCAAAATATAACATTTCAGATAGATTTAATATTTTATGTAGCCAGGTTGTTAAGAAGCTTATTATATTGCCTCCCTCATCCTTTTCAGCTATACCATAAGTTTTTATGTTATTACATCGCAGTCTAATTTCTAAATCATCAACTTTATCTATGAGCCAATTATTTTGTTTTAAAAGAAATTTAGTCTCAGACTCACTTTTAACTATTCTCCCTTCATTGTAACAGTAAAGTGGAGGGAGGTAGAACCCAGCTGTAGTGCAAAGCCAAGACCTCAACTGTTGAATGAAAATCACAAATAGTTCAACTGCTGCATGAATCACTCTGCTACTTGATAAAATGAAAAAAACAGGTTTATTCCTTCCACGTTAAGCGCTTTCAGCTGTCCCCAGCCTTCATCAGAACAACTAACCATTGCAAACACAGAGCTTATATACATATCAAATTAACATCCTAATTACTAAATTAGTTAAAAAGCCGCCAAAAATGTTGAAACATAATTACAGCCAAGCTAAAGTCAGTTCACATTATGACTACTAAATCCTATTAATTTCCATTATGTATACGTGTGTAATAAAAACATTCTCATGGCAAGTTAGCATATATTAAGAGTTGTATTAAAAATTATGTTATAAACTGTGCAATATAATTAAAGTGTAAAAAATATATGTATAAAAATATATATAAATGTATATGTATAAGCCATACACTATTCCCACCTTTTTATACTGTCCTAATATGGTGTGCATGAATATTAACATTGACCTATTCAGATCAAATTTTGTCCCTATATGCAGTTCATAATATATCTTCTACATGTATTACTCTAAGGCCAAAAATGGTTTTAAACTAATAAAATCATTGAGACCAGGAGGTGTGGTAGAATCTGTCAAAATCTGCCACTTGCTTTCACAAAGAGCCAACTTAGTTTTCCAATCACCCCCAAACGGTGTAATGTCCACCTGGTCAATAATTGAGAAAAAGAAGCTATGTCCAACACCCCTATCCAACATGTGCCTGTATAATGCATTCTTGGTGTCACACTTCCCTATTCTGTATTGATGTTCATATATACGTCTATTTAATTGTCTCTCAGTTTTTCCAATGTAGTGGGCATTGCATGCTATACAAATTGCCACATATACCACCTGTTTGCTTTTGCAATTGCCTCTTTTACATCTGATTAAGGTGTGACATACATCGTCTAATCTAACTGTTTTATTAGTATTAATATGTTTGCATTGTTTACAGTTACCACATTTGGTAGTCCCTTTATCCTTGTCTCCTTTGTACTCAATCTTGTCATCTTTTTCCAATATTCTCTTGAGGTTTGGGGCTGTCTTAAACACACACCTTGGTTTGGTGCCCAGAATATTTTCTTTGTCTAAAATCTTCAAGGTGTTCCAGTGTCTGTCCAATATCTCTTGTATTAGGTACGTTTTGGGAGAGTACATGAGTACACAAACCCTCGCTCCTGGGGAGCCACAATTGTCCTCGATAGTACATGGTTTAAAGGTACCCAGCAATGGAATGTATTTTTTACCCCATTCTCGGGTAACATATTGAATAATCCCTTCAACCATCTTTACTGGATAGTCTCTCGTAGTGAACATCTCTTTTATAATGTCCATTTCTTTTTTCACCATACTTATATTGGACGTCATCCTGGCCACCCGGATACATTGACCTTTGACTATGTTCCTGAAAATGTGGGGTGGATGGTTACTACTGTAATGAACATAGTCGTTGGAAAATGTAGGTTTTCTGTAAATTCTGGAAGAAAAGTCATTGTCGTTCTTAGTTAATAAGACATCTAAATAAGACATTTCTTTATAACTGTAATCAAATGTGAATTTCAAAAAGTCCACCGTTTGATTGAGAGAGTTCATAAAATCCAGCAATTTTTCTTCCGATGCCCTCCACACAATAAAAATATCGTCTAGGTATCTGACGTATACTGCAATGTGGTTGAAATGAGGGCCTTTGAAGATGTATTCAGATTCCCATTCGGCCATGACCAGATTAGCAAAGATGGGGGCACAAGCTGCTCCCATAGCAACTCCCCTTGTCTGTCTGAAATATTCTCCTTGATGTAAGATGTAGTTGTGATCCAGAACGAGTGACATCATGTCACAAAGGAGACAGATCTTATCCCAAGAGAAGTCTGTGAATTTCCTTAGACTTCTTTCAAAAAATTCCAAACCTTCAGTTCTTGGAATGCTGGAAAAAAGATCCACTACATCTATTGTCAGTAAGATGGAATCACTATCATGTACTTCTTTCTTGATGGTCCCCAAGAATCTCCATGAATCCTTGATAACGTGAGGGATACTATCATACGTTTGTTTGAGCCAACCATCAATCAATTGCCCTATTTTAAATGTTTTCGATCTTGATCCGGATACTATGGGGCGAAAAGGAGGTTGTTCGATGGACTTGTGCACCTTGGGGATGCCCACCATCTTAGCCAAAACTGGGTGGTCAACTTTGAGAAAGGTGTAAGTCTCATTGTTGATCCTGTTATCGATAAGGTATTCCTCCAAAATTAGGTCTAAACGCTTGTGTCCAATGTTGACTTGGTTGAGAGATATATTTTCGTAGTTTCCTGAGTGATGCAAAATGTTGTTAATCTCTTGGTCATAATCCTTGGTGGAAAAAATCACAGCTCCACCTCCCTTATCTGGTTTCATGACTCTGATGTCTTTATTCAGGGAAAGATCCAGCAAGCATTTTCTTTCCGGCAAGGAAAGGTTGTCCCTAACATCCCCACGATGTTGTTTTTCTTTGTTGTATGTCCAATAAATGTCTTTGCAGACTAGATGTTCAAAGTTGGACACATGTGGATTGGCTGTAGGAATATATGTGCTCTTTTTCTGTAATGTGGTCCCTGCTATACCTGTCTTGGTGTATGCAGGAAAGGATGATTTGTCAAACTGTAGGGCCAAGTTCAACTTCCTGCAGTATTTCTTGACCTCTTTGATACTGTCTATGATGTTCCAACCTTTCATAGGTATGAATTTCATACCTTTGCTGAGTAAGTGGGCACAATTCTCATCTATATCCATAGTTGTATAATTGAATACCTTGAAACCAGCGTGGGTTGTTATTCTGGGAAAGGTGTCAGATGTCCTGGTGTTAGTGGGGTGATCAACTGGTGTGGTCTCCCCCTCAAAAATAACCGGTAACGTAGGCTCTATCAAAGTCGAGTGGCGTGACCCATGTTGTGGGGATATCTGGCCTTGGCATCTCTCCATGCCAGATGGTGCCTCCCCCCTAGAAAATTTTCCTCCTTATCAATGTTGCCCATGTCGTTCTTCCTAGCTCCAAATCCTCTATGTGTATCTGTATCCTTCTGTCTAGGCCAAATGTATGCTCTCCCTCCTCTGTATGCCTCTACATCCCTTTGAAGTTTCTTATCCTTTCTATTCACACTCATCCGCACCGATTCCTCTGCATGTACAAATTGCTTGGCATATAGTTCCTTCATATCATCATACTTATTATGCTGTAGAATAGTGTTTTGCATCGTTTCCAATGTCCCCACCAACATATTCATTTTGTCATCCATACACTTGATTAAAAGCTTCATATATTCCTGCCCAAATCCATCAAATAATGTATTGAATTCTTTTTCCACTTCCACAGTATGCATAATGCCTAGAGGTAATTTAAAAAATCTGATCCCTTTGGGTACTATGTTAAGTGATAAACATTTCGACAAATAGCTACAATCAATTTTTGTTTTTTTGTATGTTTGTAGTTTTTTACCAAATTCAGAAATGTATTCATTCAATGGTGCACAATTATTGTTTGTATAATTGCAACTAAACATCTCTCTTACATCTTTACAAAAATATTCATTGTCATCATTTAAAAAACATTCCAACAAACCATCTCTATTTTTGTTAATTTTGTCATTTGTTACATTGTCCTTCTCCCTAACATTAAACTCTCTGTTAATATGGCAATTAACATGAGGGCGGCTCGAAGAATCGTGCCTTCCTCTAGTGGGTACAGTACCTTTATTATCATGTCCATTTGAAGTGTGTCCTTGTGTATAAGCTTTAGGGCGGGCTCCACCGTACTGGTTGCCCATCCTTTTCTTACACACACTAAAGTCGAAGGTGCAATCCTGTACTGAAAACTCGTGTTTTTCATTAAGGAGGTGATCATCGTCCGTATGTACTAAGTCAAGTACATGTAGTACATCCGCATGGTTTCCAACATCGGTATCTCCCTTATCCTCCGTTGTATGTGCTGCTGCTTGTATATCCTCCGAATCTAATAACATTTTCGGATAACCGCAATCCGGCGTGCTAACTTTGTTCAAGCCAAGCAGTCCCTGCCGACACTTCCGCATCTGCATACCTTGATCCTTGTTAGCTTTAAAGACTTCCGCTTCGTCTTCTGACGTAGTATGTACCAACCGTGCTACTACGATCTCCGAAGACTCTCTTAAGTCCGTTTCCTCATTAACCTTGTCCTTATCGCTGGTAGCCGATACCAATTGGTTAAACATAGAAAGGAGTTTGTGTACTTCTCCTTGGAGTGTAGTCAGGTCAGATCTCAGCTCGAGCAACAGGTCCTTGGAGATGGACTCAGTGGGTTGCTGTTCTCCTTCCATCCGAAACAACTCAGCGAACAGTCACTTGAAAACAACACTGTAACAGTAAAGTGGAGGGAGGTAGAACCCAGCTGTAGTGCAAAGCCAAGACCTCAACTGTTGAATGAAAATCACAGATAGTTCAACTGCTGCATGAATCACTCTGCTACTTGATAAAATGAAAAAAATCAGGTTTATTCCTTCCACGTTAAGCGCTTTCAGCTGTCCCCAGCCTTCATCAGAACAACTAACCATTGCAAACACAGAGCTTATATACATATCAAATTAACATCCTAATTACTAAATTAGTTAAAAAGCCGCCAAAAATGTTGAAACATAATTACAGCCAAGCTAAAGTCAGTTCACATTATGACTACTAAATCCTATTAATTTCCATTATGTATACGTGTGTAATAAAAACATTCTCATGGCAAGTTAGCATATATTAAGAGTTGTATTAAAAATTATGTTATAAACTGTGCAATATAATTAAAGTGTAAAAAATATATGTATAAAAATATATATAAATGTATATGTATAAGCCATACACTATTCCCACCTTTTTATACTGTCCTAATATGGTGAGCATGAATATTAACATTGACCTATTCAGATCAAATTTTGTCCCTATATGCAGTTCATAATATATCTTCTACATGTATTACTCTAAGGCCAAAAATGGTTTTAAACTAATAAAATCATTGAGACCAGGAGGTGTGGTAGAATCTGTCAAAATCTGCCACTTGCTTTCACAAAGAGCCAGCTTAGTTTTCCAATCACCCCAAACGGTGTAATGTCCACCTGGTCAATAATTGAGAAAAAGAAGCTATGTCCAACACCCCTATCCAACATGTGCCTGTATAATGCATTCTTGGTGTCACACTTCCCTATTCTGTATTGATGTTCATATATACGTCTATTTAATTGTCTCTCAGTTTTTCCAATGTAGTGGGCATTGCATGCTATACAAATTGCCACATATACCACCTGTTTGCTTTTGCAATTGCCTCTTTTACATCTGATTACGGTGTGACATACATCGTCTAATCTAACTGTTTTATTAGTATTAATATGTTTGCATTGTTTACAGTTACCACATTTGGTAGTCCCTTTATCCTTGTCTCCTTTGTACTCAATCTTGTCATCTTTTTCCAATATTCTCTTGAGGTTTGGGGCTGTCTTAAACACACACCTTGGTTTGGTGCCCAGAATATTTTCTTTGTCTAAAATCTTCAAGGTGTTCCAGTGTCTGTCCAATATCTCTTGTATTAGGTAATGCTTTGGGAGAGTACATGAGTACACAAACCCTCGCTCCTGGGGAGCCACAATTGTCCTCGATAGTACATGGTTTAAAGGTACCCAGCAATGGAATGTATTTTTTACCCCATTCTCGGGTAACATATTGAATAATCCCTTCAACCATCTTTACTGGATAGTCTCTCGTAGTGAACATCTCTTTTATAATGTCCATTTCTTTTCACCATACTTATATTGGACGTCATCCTGGCCACCCGGATACATTGACCTTTGACTATGTTCCTGAAAATGTGGGGTGGATGGTTACTACTGTAATGGACATAGTCGTTGGAAAATGTAGGTTTTCTGTAAATTCTGGAAGAAAAGTCATTGTCGTTCTTAGTTAATAAGACATCTAAATAAGACATTTCTATATAACTGTAATCAAATGTGAATTTCAAAAAGTCCACCGTTTGATTGAGAGAGTTCATAAAATCCAGCAATACAAACCTTTAATTCATTGTTTCTGAAAATAAAAATCCTGTAATCAGAGAATAAAAGTCATTTATTTTTAAGCTTTTTAATTTTAGAAGGAATTCAGATCAGTTTATCTCTTGTGGGGTATACTGTTCCAATCTATGTCTTAAGTATTATTAAGGATTTTATTTTTGTTGATGAAAGTGGATTTTTCCTCCAGTGTGTCAAATATATTTTTTCCTTCAGAAAGAAATAATTTGCAAGAAACACCAAAGTGGCTTTAATATTGTTCTTCTTAAGTTCTTTGATCAGCAGTAAGCAGGATTTTCTTTTACTGATTACTGGAATAATCACTGTGTTACCAATTTTAAGAGGAGGGCTGTACCATCTTTTTGTAAACTACTCATGCACTTAAATATAACTGAATGTGGTGGTGAGTCTTCAATCTTCAAAGATGATCTCACGGATCTATGTGCCCTTTTAATTCCAAAATATAACATTTCAGATAGATTTAATATTTTATGTAGCCAGGTTGTTAAGAAGCTTATTATATTGCCTCCCTCATCCTTTTCAGCTATACCATAAGTTTTTATGTTATTACATCGCAGTCTAATTTCTAAATCATCAACTTTATCTATGAGCCAATTATTTTGTTTTAAAAGAAATTTAGTCTCAGACTCACTTTTAACTATTCTCCCTTCATGATAATTTAAAGCTCCTTCCAAACTGTTGATTATGCACTTTGTTGTTCCTTAAGAATTTCTAAATGTTCTATTTTCTTTCTGGTTTCCTCTTTGAAACTTTTTATTTTGTCATATAGTTTGTTCATTTTAAGTTATGCATCCTGCATACTAGATATTATTGACTGGATGTCTTTTCAACACAAAAATCCTGAGTACCATTTCTTGAGTGACTCATGCTGAAATCTCTTCTTTCTTAACCAATCAGTTGAAATTCTGATAGGAAAATACAGTTTTTGAAGAACTTGACACTATAAATCTTTTTTCTGACTATTTGTGAATAAAATTAGCTAACAAGTATCTCCACATTTTACTTTTTTGATTATACTGTCTGTCAGAGAAACATTTTTAGTCACAGAGCTTTCACCAGTTCTGTTCTCACTTAGCCATTTAGCCATGACCCTCAATATATTTATCTTAATGGCATAAAACTCAATAGTGAAGCTGGCTGCATGAGTCAGATATGGAGCTGACTTGGTAAATTTAGAGATTCTGTCATACAGCTGTATAAAGTTTGCATTTCAGAAGTCTCTAATGAGGGTGGCTATGTGTTTCCGAGGAAGTGGATGTTCTGGTGGTAAAGGTGACCAAATTATGGTTAGACTTTATTAATGAATGACTGACCATGGGAGAGGAGCAGACAGGACCCAAGTTTGTGAGTACCAAGTCAAGAATGTTTACACCCCTGAGGTGTTTGAAGACAATCTGATCCACAGACTTTTTATTTACCTTATCCAATAATTCTTAAGCATACCCAACATTGGAAGTGTAGATACTCCAATCAATATAAATAGAAGTTATGTTCTTACCATAACGTTCCATGTTAGTTGTCTTCTTCTCGCCTTCTTCTTGCTGGATGGGTTCGGAGCCGACCTCGGCTCCGACTCGGCCACTCTAAAAGCTCGAGAGTTGGTTCCACCGGCTCGAGGCTCCCCTTATATCCCACAATGCTAGGCATGAGTTACCTCAGATCTCGTTTGTAAGCTAGGCCCAGCTTATAATAGTAACAGAATAACTATAAACAAAGTCCACCTCTATAAACCAGGGAGAAGAGAAGGGTGACCTACATCCTGATCCAGGAATATATGCACAGCAGCATATACCTAAAGTAAGAGGTGGTAGAAAGAGAGGTCACAATCAAAACTCCTCTAGGTCTGTCCAGGCCAGGGGGAAGGAGGGTGGGACGCAAGAAGAAGGCGAGAAGAAGACAACTAACATGGAACGTTATGGTAAGAACATAACTTCTATATGTTAAGTTGTCTATCTCGCCTTCATTCTTGCTGGATGGGACCGCGTCCCTAGCACCTTGTCCCGGGTGGCCTAACGGAACAGACTCTTAAGAACAGTGGTACCAAAGTTAGCTCTATGCCTAGAAGCTAAATCCAACTTATAATGTGAAATGAAAGTGTGAGGAGTAGCCCAAGTAGCCACTGCACAAATGGTGTCAATAGGCAGTCTGTCTTGGAAGGCTATAGAAGTAGCCAAAGCTCTGGTGGAGTGGGCCTTAGGTTTGATAGGCAGCTTTTGGTGTCTAATTTCATAAACAATTGAAATCAGAGATGTTAGCCATCTAGACAGCGATACCTTTGAAACAGAAAGTCCCTTTCTGCCTTCTGCATAGGAGACAAACAGCTGGTCAGTTTTTCTGAATTGTTTGGTTCTATCCAAATAGTACCTTAACTGACGATGAACATCTAGCTAATGCAATTTCTGCTCAGACCTGTTAGAATATTCTGGAAAAAACACAGGAAGGTCAATGCTTTGATTTAGGTTAGATGCCGAGGCTATCTTAGGTAAAAAGGACGGGTTGGTTCGTAAAGATACCCTGTCCTTATGGAACAACAGATAAGGAGGTCGACAGCTGAGTGCATGAAGTTCCGAAACTCTTCTAGCTGAAGTAATAGCTACCAGAAAAAGTGTCTTCCATGATAGCAATTTTAAAGAACAGGAGGCTGCAGGTTCGAAAGGGGAAAGAATCAAAGAACTAAGAACTAAATTTAGGTCCCAAGGAGGAGGAGGATTTCTTATAGGAGGTCTGAGAAGAAAAACTCCCTTCAAAAATGCTTTGCAAAGCTTGTGGGACATTATGGCAGACTCTGAAATGCCCACATGAAAGTTAGAAATAGCTGCCAATTGAACTTTAAGAGTAGATGGAGATGAACCTGCATGGAAGAGTTCAGATAGAAAATCAAGGACCATTTGGATGGAAGCAGTGAAAGGATCTATGTCCCTTCCTTGAGCCCAATAGGCGAAACGTTTCCACTTACTCAAATAAATCTTTCGAGTGGAAGATTTATGGGAAGCTATCAAAATATCTCGGGCAGAGTGAGATATTTGAGGAAGCCTAGCTAAGGTTGGAACTGGAGGAACCAAGCAGTGAGGTTCAGAGAGGGAAGGGAGCGATGAAACTGACCCGACTGATGGATCAAAAGATCTGGAGCTAGGTCCAGATGCCAAGGTCGCTCCAACAGAAAATGATGAAGAAAGGGGAACCAAACCTGTCGAGGCCAGTAAGGAGCAATGAGGATCAACGAGGCCTTCTGAGCGATAGCTTTCTGTATCACTTGAGAGATTAGTGGGAAGGGAGGAAATGCATACAGAAGTCCCCGGGGCCAAACTTGGACTAGAGCGTCTCTGCTGGGTTGGCCTGGTAACGGGAATAGGGTGAAATAATCTCTGCACTTGCTGTTTTGGGGAGTAGCAAAAAGGTCGCAGCAAGGCTGACCCCACTTGAGAAAAATTTCTCTCACAACAGAGTCTTTCAGAGACCACTCGTGAGGCATGAGGATAGCTCTGCTCAATTTGTCCGCGATTTGATTGGACTTCCCGGGGATGTGCATTGCTATCAGAAACCGCTGAGAAGAAATCGCCCACTGCCACAGTCTGAGTGCTTCTCAACACAGGGGGTAGGACCTGGTTCTGCCTTGTTTGTTGATATACCACACTACAGACATATTGTCCGTCTGGATTGCTATCGTTCCCAAGGGAAGAGAGTCTTGAAGGGCTTGCAACGCTAAAAGCACTGCTCTCATCTCTAGAACATTTATGTGCAAGTGGCATTCGTCTGGTTGCCATGTGCCCTGGACAGTTCTGCCCTGATAATGCCCCCCCACCCGATCAGGGAGGCGTCCGTTGTCAGAGTAGCAACCGGAAAGGAAGGGACAAAGGGTCTTCCCAACAAGAGCTGAGGGGAAGACATCCACCACAGAAGATGATTTCTGCATGTTTGCGTAATCATGATGGTGTGGGACATCGGAAGTTGCTGGTATGACCATTGTGTGAAGAGCATCCATTGAAGGATTCTCATGTGGAATCTGGCTAATGGAAGCAGAGGTATGGCAGCCGCCATAATCCCCAACACTTTCAGAACTAACCTGGCTTTGATTCTGTTGCTGCTGAAGAGGAGCGAGACCAGTTTGTGTATGTCTGTTATTCTCTGATCTGTTAGTCTCGCAGACATGTTGACTGTGTCTAGATTTGCGCCTATGAAGGTAATAGTACGACAAGGCGACAAAACAGACTTTTCGCAATTTATTGAAATGCCTACATTTTGACAAATGCGAAAGGTGTAGTTCCTGGCCAATAGAAGAAGATGGTTGGTGGGAGCTGTGAGGAGCCAGTCGTCCAAATATGGAAACATCTGGAATCCTTGACGTCTCAGGTGAGAAGCTACCACTGCCATGCATTTGGTAAACACCCGGGGGGCAGTGGTGAGACCAAAGGGCAGGGCCCTGAATTGAAAATGACTGGTTCCCAGCCTGAAGCGGAGGAATCTTCTGGAGCGTCTGTTCATTTTTATGTGATAGTACGCATCCTGAAGGTCTATAGAGCACATCCAGTTTCCCTTTCCCAATAGGGGAAGGATGGACTGCAGCGTGACCATCCGAAATCTTGTTTTCTTGACTGACTTGTTCAAGATACTGAGATCCAAAATTGGTCTCCAGTCGCCTGTTTTCTTTGGAACTAAAAAGAACCTGGAGTAGATTCCGGATCCTTGCTGGTCTGCTGGAACTGGCTGTATTGCTCTTTTTGCAAGCAGCTTTGAAATTTCCAAAGCTGCAAGATCCCTTTGAGCGGGTGGAACATCTGGAAGGGATTTTTTTGATTGGTTTGGAATGCGAACGAAGGGAATGGAATAGCCTTCGGAAATGATGGACTGTACCCATTTGTCTTGAGTCAGGGATAGCCAGGCTTCTGGGTACAGTGACAATCTTCCCCCGACTGCCTCCGAAGGTGGGCAGTCGGGCAACACCTCAGGGATGCTGAAAGGGCTTATCAGAGAAGGCTTCTCGGTTGCCCTGATTCTGCGGACCCCCCCTGCCTCTAGGGCGACGTCTGCCATTGTTGTTCCCCCCTCTGCCTCTGGCGGGGAACCGACTCTGTGCGTCAGGCGAAGTCCCTTGAGATTGTTTGCGGAACCACATTTTTCCACCTTTCTGGCCTTTGGGGTAAGGCCTAGAAGGAGTGGAGAAACGGACTCCGACGGCAGAAAGAGTCTTGCCAACTGTCTCGCACCTAGTCAAGGTTTCTTTCACTTGAGGACCAAAAAGAGATGATCCATCAAACGGGGAATTAGTGAATGACGTTTTAAAGGGGTCCGCAAAGTTGCATAGCCGCAACCAGGCATGCCTGCGTAAGGCCACACCTGTCCCTGCGGCCCTGCTCGCTCCATCAGCCGCATAAGAGAGGAGGTGCATGGAGGAGTTAGCTATGGAGTTCAGGGTAGCCAGCTGAGTGTTCATCTTGTCCTGAAAACCCGCAGCCGTAGGATCCTTCAACATGTCACTCGCTTCTTTGATCAAGTCCCTTTGAAGACGAGTAAAATGGCATAGGTAATTCAGCGAACGCATAGCAAAGGTCGCTGATGAGAACATCCGCTTCCCGTACCTGTCCATAGACCTAGATTCTTTGTTAGGGGGATGAACAGGCACTGAAGGATCAGCTAGTTCCTTCTTGGTGGCAGCAGCTACCACCATAGCATCCACAGAAACACCTTTTGTGAGAAATTGCTTGTCAGTTGGTGCTGTTATAAATTTGGAAGGTCTCCTGGGGTAGGGTCCACTGAATCAGGAGCCGTCCAGGCCTTCTTTGCAACCACCTGCATGAGGGGATCAAAGGGGGGGGACACCCAGGAGGTGGAAGGGCGAGAGCCAAACGCCTCAAGATACACAGATTCATCCTCCGAAGGGTTAAGGGCTGGCCAATTTCCCTCTGTTTCAGGATCTCTAGAATGTCTGCAAAGAGACATCTTCAGAAGGGGAACGGGGAACCCTCGAATCCTCTAAATCTGTGTCAGAGGTGACAGACTCAGGTGAGTCTATGTGCTTCCTCTTACACTTTCTCTTCCTAGGGGCTCCCCTGCCAATTCAGGGGAGGCCTCGGAAGAGGATGAGATCCCCACAGGGGATTCTTGAGGAGCTAGCTCTCTGCAGTCTGGGATGAGGGAGTGAGTCGACATAACCAAAGGCACCGAAGAGGGAGGGGCGGACGGAGCCGACTGTGGAGTCGAACAAGGTTCCAACACACTCCGTATGACCTCGAATGCACCCCTGTCCGGCAGAGCCAGAGGTCCCCGCTCCGAGAAGCTGAGAACCTCCCACGGCACCGACAGAGATGGCTCCGAGGCCGATGTCGGAGCCGAACTCACCAGCGCCGAAGCACCAAGAGGGAGAGGGGGGTCGGACAAGGGTCCGATGCCACTCACCCCCTCTGAGCCGACGAGGGAAGCCCGGCACCGAGATTCTTCAAAAGAAGAAATCGGAGCCAACGACGGAGCCGAAGACAATTGTATCGGCTCCGACGCTACCACAGTCTCGGTCCAGAGACGCCCCGGCTCCGAGCTCAAAGGAGTCGGAGGAGGAATATTTATTGGAACTAGTTGAGGCATCGACTGATGAGTCGGACTCTGGAGCATTTGGGCCAGTGCCTCGGACTTCAAAAGTCTACTCACTACCCTCTGGAGGTCGTGATCTGAGAGCCTCGATGACCTGGAGGAGTGAGATCTGTGGCTCCGTTCAGACAGCAAGGGAGACGCTGGAGCCGAATGAACGGAGCCAAGGGACGGTGACCTCGATCTCTTTCTAGATGTCGGCTCCGATGGTCTGATCGGAGCAGACACAGGAATCTCTAATGCCTCGGCTCCAGCCGGAGCAAAGGAAACCACAGATACTGCAGTAAAAGACTCATCGGCTCCAGCCGGAGCCGATGAAGCAGTAGGCTTCGAAGCCTTAGGCCTCGACCCTGAAGCTGGAGCCGAGGTCTTGGAAGCCTTAGAAGGTTTCCCCGATGACACAGAGAGGGAACCTTCAGGCTTGATTAAACCCCTCAAAATGAGTTTATTTTTTCTCTCCTGCAGGACTCTAGGGCTGAAGCCATGGCATACAGCACAAGAGTCCTGCAGGTGTAAAGGTCCCAGGCAATACACAAGAAGTGTGACCGCCTGTCAGAGACATTTTCTGACAGCACGAGTCACACTTCTTGAAGCCTGAGACCTTTGTATCCTTGGACATACTCAAGGACCCTAAGTGTAATTACACACAGAAAAAACACACACACACAGATTACACTGATAGGGATTCAAAGGGAATATTTAAACTAAAGGTAATTAAGTTAAACTTCCTAATCAACACATACACACCCTAAGGATAGGGAAGGAGGGCCCGAAGGCCTTAGGAAAGAACTATAAGTTCTTTAGAAAAAAAGGGGCTGGATAAAGGATATGAAGGGATAATATCCACTACACTAAGGGGAAAGAAAAATACACTAAGCTAGCTTAAGTCTAAAGAATTTAAACTAGTCTAACTTTCACTAACCTGGAGCCGGTAGAAAACACACCTCGATAGCTGTAGCGGCAAACGAGATCTGAGGTAACTCACGCCTAGCATTGTGGGATATAAGGGGAGCCTCGAGCCGGTGGAACCAACTCTCGAGCTTTTAGAGTGGCCGAGTCGGAGCCGAGGTCGGCTCCGAACCCATCCAGCAAGAATGAAGGCGAGATAGACAACTTAACATGGATAGTTGAAGGATTAAAGAGCTTATTAGAGATATCCTCTAAGAATGCCAGGAAAGTAGTTGTGGTCATCTGGAGCCATGCAGAGTGATCAGTAGCAGACTATGAGTTGGACATTTGATTTTCCCAAAGTAAGCTGGGGGGGGGGTCACTTGGTAAGCATTTTGAAAATATATCACAGATTAACACAGAAACTTTTTCACATTTTTCAAATTTTCTGCTGAGTCTTAAAGTATTGCAGGCACAAAACCCAGGCACAAAAGGAATGAACCCTATCTCGGGTGCAAAGCAAACATATATATGTGCTCCTGATGCAGAAGTGCCTTGACATGAAACAGTTTATTGTTAAGACTCTTTGGCAATGAGGAGAGCCACCTTGACATTGTCTGATATGGGAATTGTAGTGTTTGTCATGTTGGGATGATTAGATGAACTCTGCCTAAAAAGGGTACAATGGGAGTAGCAAAGGCTTTAGCCAGTATTTGGAAGCCCTTGAATGAGAAATGTAGACCATCATTTACAAAGCAAGTTGAACTGCCAGTTATGTAATCCCAGGGTGATACATACTGGATCCCCCTGGAAAGATAACAGCAACTTGGCCAATTGTTGAACCCAATTATTTTTTTCCCTGTATCTTGGCATCATGCCAGGTGAAAGGAGGATTCCACTTAGAACCCCAGTCTTACTCCTAACTAAAGCTCCCTGCCATTTGTCTGTGGTGACAGCTCTCTGTATGGTAGTGGTAAGTATGTTAATAGCTTTTAAAGCTGTAGAACACTTGACATTACTATATTTTCTCCAGTTTTTGTAGTACATTGGAAAAAAAGTAAAGCTCTATGCATTACAAAGAATTATGATTGAGTCACGTTTGTTATGCATTCTCAATAGGGATGTTCAAGATTCACCTCTCAAGTTTTGTTTTCAAAGTGAATTTGTTGACATCTATGTCTCCACCAACTAAAACTAAGAAGAGGGATAGATTTGTAAAACAGCACCCACCCTTTCTCAGTAACAAACTTCCTCTCCAATTTAAGCAATGTGACACTGTCTGCATTTCAACAGCTAGAAAACTGGATGGGTATTCTCCAATAAGATTCCTTGAAAAGACAGGCAAGGCCTAAGGGTGGGTATTGGCAAGGAGGTTATGGCATCATGGGCTATGTTGCCTTGTAACTGCTATGATCCTATGATAATAATGTGGTTATTAATACAGACTAAGAGATAACTGTCTATGTTCATAATGACATACTCATTAAATTAGACTGTACACCACAACAGCACTGATTGATTTCTATGTATGAAGTACATGCATGTTAAACAGACAGGGTATGTTTAGTTTATTGCTTGATTTTCTATTGAGATTATTGGGCACATTTTGTTGATTCTTGTTAAATCAGACATGTACTGTTTAAGTGATATTATGCAACAATGGACATTTCTTCTTTTCCTTTTAGCCCTTCTAGCCAGTTCATTATAATCTCTAGCTCCCATAACCTCCAATGAAATTCCTTCATTAACATCCAGGCTCCACACTCTCTGCCACCCCAAAAATCCATAATCAGCAATTACTCTCCAGACCTCAGCACCAGCCTGTCCTGTTTCATCCATGCTGTCCAGTTCTTAACTCCATTACTTTTTTTTTTTTTTTACTTTTTATAGTATATTTTTAATTATGTAGCTATTTATTAAGTACTAGATAGGCACTTCAACCACAAACTATAGCACTGGTTGTCAAACATACAAGTGCAGTTTTACTATAAACAAATATCAGCAGTATTTTGTTTAAAGAACTTGTATCACACCTGTCTCAGTGTTTTGAGTGTGCTTTTCAATGACAGTAGAAACTAAACGCCTCGCAGGTACGGTATGCTCGGCCAAACCATTACTTCACAGAACACCAGAGGCCAACATATACAGCGTATAAACACTTGAATGACAAATATAAAAAGATATGTATTTATTTAAGCATGAGATGCAGCAAAATGCATTAATATCAAATCATGCAGTCTGACTACCACTCCCTGATTTAGTGACTGCAATTCTCACTACTATATCTAGTTACTTGCTGGGATTAAAAAAAAAATTCCTTCAAGTTAAAAACTTATTAGAGATAAGCAGTCCTTCCACTTTGCTATACTGTTTAATATCTGAGAGCATTCATTTTCCCAGTAAATCATGTGAAGGCAAGAAACAGAAAACTGCAGCACTTTCAACAGGATCACCACTGGGCATTTGTTTTATTTATTTTTAAGTAAAGAAACATTTCTTTACTTAAAAATGAATAAATAAAGCACCCCATGGTGAACAGCATTACTGGTCCATGCTATGTTAGCAGCACAAATTGTAGGAATTGCTACCCCACCTTGCTTATTACATATATTTATTTACTGTTTATTTTTGTCTATTATATATACACTTCAGTGTATTTAGTGTATGCTTGCTAACCTGATCTGTCTGCTTTTAGTACAGAAGTATTGGAGACTTATCAGTGCATTTCTGTAGCTCTAAGAATGTTGCAGCAGTAATGCAGTTTCACAGCCATTGCCACCAAAGTATTCTAATAAATTCTGTTTTTTTTTTTTGTTGTTGTTAATTTGGTTTGTGAGAGAAGCTACCACCCCCTTAACACCTGAAAAACACTTTTGTATTAAGTTGGATAGGGTTAAGGGTTGATAGGCCCCCCTACAAATGGAACTAGCAGAACAACCTGTTACTTTCCCTGTTAAAAAAAAACTGTCATAGTCACTTCTTTTAATGTGAGGATTCTGAAACTCAGTGTAACACCAATAGCAACACAATGCAGTACAGGTATTGGCGATTACAGATAACACAAGATCTTGCATAATGTTGTTACTTGGTATTCTGGAACAATGTTTTAAATAATCACCACCTGTCTTCATATTGTTATTCTGATATGCCACATATTTATAACTTGTGAAACTCTTTAGTTTTGTTATTTCTGAAAGTTTAAAAAAGAAAAAATGCCACAAAAATGGAGAACATAAAAATATACCTCTCATTTGTACCACATTAGAAGGAATGTTTCTCATTTTGAGTTTTGAAAATTCTATGCCCCACACTGTTCCAAACTAAATGGATATGGAACACATTCATTATTAAGAACGTGAAGGTGAAGGATACTAACAGAATCATATTAATCCATTGAAATAGCCTTTTTAAGCATGAAAAAACAGTTACTGTCTATCCAGTGAACTAGCTAGCTGAAGTCATTAGTAACATTTCCATATTTTGCCCAGTTGTTTCACATAGTGTGAGGCAGTATCCTTTATTTTGGAGATGGAAGTTTGTGTGAGGTAGTGTTCCATATTTTGGAGATGAAAGGCTGAAAGCTATGCTTTCATCTGTCTATGATTGTGCAGAACACCTCCAATACTTTTTCTTGCCATATATTTTTTGCCATTCTTCAAAAAAGATTTAATTTGGAGGATTATTGTCAGTCAGTAATGCTAGGAGTTATCAATTCATATTCTTCATAAAGATGTACACTGATACAACGTGACACACCAAGTGAATAAAACAATAAATAATTGTTCTTGATTTGGGGTCTTTGTTCCCACTCCTCAACAATTTACTTGTTTGTTTCTTTATTTTTGACTTGTCTGATTCTTGAGCAAAGACATGTAGAGATGCACAAAAGTTAATGACTTTCATTTGAAACACATTAGCAGACTTTTTATGTAAGCTAGCATTTTTGGAATGTCAGTTTGACTTGTATACCATGTTATTCAGGCCAATCTATCTGAAATCTCTGCAGCTGAAGAGATGGTAATAAAATGAACCTCAAAAGGATGCTCTGTTATCCTAGGGACAAATATGTGTCTTCTGATGATGGATACACCAAATCATGTGGGCACTGTAACTTCTGTATATATATATATATATACATATATATATATATATATAGACAAGAGTAAGAGCTTTTTTCATCCTGACTTACATAGAGAGTTTAGAACTTCAGCTACAGCTGATTGTTTGACATCTCATCTTGTCTATTTGGCTTTATGTCAGAAATGCTCTTCTTTCTATGTTGGTAAAACCAACAGACCCTTTAGGGATAGAATACGCGAGCACATCTATCACATCAGGAAACATTTGGAACATAATGCTCTAGCTAAGCACACTATGCAATATGATGAAATCCATACTTTCCTTTTTAGAGCCCTAGACGTCATTCCACCAAGTATACGAGAAGGGAACATCAGGAACCATACTGAGTTCAGGGAGAACAAATGGATTATTATGTTAAGGGCTGATAGAGGAGCAGGACTTAATGAAAGGGCATCTATAAAACCCTCACTTGGGAAACGTTGTAACATCAGATAATATTAGATATTCTTAAGGACGTGGCCATAGATATATCATATATACAATATCCTTTTTGGTATATATTTTACTTATTGTATAAATAATTTATAGACTGTTTTCATTTTTCATTTTTTACTTTTTGTACTATGTACATATCAATTGTCTCACATATACAATATTGGCAATTATTTATTATGTTTATTATGTCTATTACCTAATTATATGCATGTGAGTATCTGGACATGTAGATAATCATACACTAAGAGAATAATGTTTTCACTTAGATGTCATCTCTACATGCACTGTGTTACTGAGTTATGAAGTCATATCATCTATCAATTTTAACAGGATATATATATATATATATATATATATATATATATATATATATATATATATATATGCATATATATATTTTACATTCATGATGACATTCCAATAGGATATACATATATATATATATATATATATATATATATATATCTTTTTATATCATATATATTTTATATATATATTTTCTATTTTTATTTTTACATATTCTACATGTATATATACATATATTTTTTATCGTTTTCTATATATGTCTATCACTCTATATTTTTGTATTATTTGGGAAACCAAAGATATATATGAATTATCTAGTATATGCCTTTGATATATGTTGTTCCTTTAAGGCATTAATTGATGTAGAAGCTGGATTGGCTACTCATTATTTTGAATTTCTGTATAAAATGCTTTGAGTGAATGATATTTATTCATGGGTCTGATGAAGCTATAAGCGAAAGCGCGCTTATCCGTTCTTTCTGTTTTTATTGAAGAATAAATTAGAATTGAATATTATACACTTCCGCTTTTGCTCTGTTTCTACTAATTTTTATTATTTTATTAAACTGGAATTAAAAACTGGGAGAATGAAATAAGTGTTTTATTATAGGCTTATTAATGTAGTGCATTTTATTAAAAAAAAGTTATGTACTCATCATAACATTCCATCTGTGTTGTCCATTTTCTCTTTTCTTCAGCTGTTGGGTTTGGATCTGATTCAGCCGCATTTTCCAGATAATAGAACACTGAAACTCTCGAGCTCCTCCATTACCCATAATGCCACAGACATCTAACATACCTCAGATCTTGTTTGCTGCCCCTTAAGCCTGTAAGCATAACACAATAAAGAGAGAACAGCATCTGGAGCTCATATAAAGGAACATTGGTTCCTTCAGCATCTTTCAATCCTTCCAAAAGTTAAACATGGAGGGGGTTGGAGGGAGAGAAGTTGAGGAAGACTGAAAATGGACAACACAGATGGAAAGTTATGGTGAGTACATAGCTTTTATCTGATGTTGTCATTTCCATTCATTCTTCAACTGTTGGGACAGAGTCCCCTGCTATCTAAATCCCAGAAGGACTCTAAGGAAGGATATTTTGCACCACTGAGCCAAAGGATGCTCTTCCCCTAGAAACCAGGTCCAATTTGTAATGAGAAAAAAATGTATGAGGATTAGCCAAGTTGCAGCTGAACAAATATCAACCAATGAGGATCAAGACAGAAAGGCTGAAGAAGTTGCCATAGACCTGGTGAAATGAGCTTTTGGTGGTTTTGGTAAAGACATCCTCAGTTTTTTGTAAACAAAGTAATACAATCAGTTAACCA
Source organism: Protopterus annectens (assembly GCF_019279795.1). Lineage (NCBI taxonomy): Eukaryota > Metazoa > Chordata > Ceratodontiformes > Protopteridae > Protopterus > Protopterus annectens. The sequence goes on along the minus strand of NC_056728.1, from coordinate 844,090,497 downwards.
TTTAGCTAAAGTCACTTTAGATACTGGTGTGCCCAATTCTTATTTTGAAAAAGAACTAAATAACTATTCTGATTTCCTCAAATCTCTGGTTCTTGTAGATAAAACCATATTTGTCTATGAACATCCAAAAGGTTGAATGTATACTCTCCTTTGTTGAAAAATTTGGAAAGTTGATAGCTGATGAATGCTGGATTAAGACACCACCTTAGGAAGAAAGGAGGAGTTGGTTTGTAAGGATACCTTAACCTTATGAAAAATCAAATAAGCAGGTTTGGAAGACAGGGCCTGAAGTTCTGAAACTATTCTAGAGGAGGTAATTTCCACTAAAAAGACAGTTTTCCGGCTCAAAAAACTTTAGTTTTCACTTAGCTGATGGTTGAAACAGAAATTGTGTCAATGATTGTAAAACAATATTTAAATCCCATGGAGGTGTGTGGTCTTCTTATGAGGGTCTAAGAAGAAAAGTTTCTCCTAGAAAGGTTTTACAAAGTCTGGAAGAAGCTAAAGATGAATTATTTAATCCTATATGAAAATTGGAAAATGGCAGCAAATTGTACCTTAACAGCAGAAGAGCTAGTACCTCCATTCAAATTTGCAGCTAAAAAGTAAAGAAGTTTAGGTACTAGTGCTGAAAATGGATCAGTGTATTTTTGCTGCACCCAAAAAACAAATCTTTTCCATTTGCTTCTGTAAAGTTTTCTTGTGGAAGCTTTATGGGAAGATAAAAGAATCTGGCAGACAGGAAGACGGTCTGGGCTGTCTAGGAGTCAGTGGAAGCTGAAAAACCAAGTGGTCAACTTTAAGCCTGGAATGTCCAGATGTATCATGTCTGTCGGGTGAGAGAGAAGGTCTGGAACTGGCCCAGAAACCATATGAGGACAAATTGGATAACACCAAAGAAAAGGAAAGCAAATCTGATGACGCCAATAAGGGGCAATGAGGATAACTGTGCTCTTCAATCAAAATGCTTTCTGAAGAAATTTGGGTGTTAGAGGAAATGAGAGATAGGTGTAAAGGAGACTGGGGGGGGGGTAATTGTGAAGCAGAGTGTCCCTTGGTGATTCCCCAGATGGGGTGATCACTGCAAAGGACCTGCTGCACTTCTTGTTGAGAGGAGATGCAAATAGATCAAAGCATGGTATCCCAATCAGCAGAAAAATTCTTTCTACAACCTTCATATTGAGGGACCATTCTTGAGGTGTTAGAATGGACCTGCTTAACTTGTCTGCAATCATGTTGGATTTTCCCAGAATTTGTGTTGCTATCAGAAACCGACTGGATGAGATCACCTATTGCCACACTCTTATGGCTTCTCAACACAGGGGGTAAGATTTTGTTCCCTCTTGCTTGTTGATGTACAAGACTACTGACATACTGTCCACCTGATTTGCAATAGTCCTGGATGGGTGAGTGTCCTGGAAGGCCTGCAATGCTAGGAGGGCAGCTCTGATTTCCAGAACATTGATATGTGTATTGGCCTCCTTTGGAGACCATGTGCCTTGGACTGTCTTTCTCAAGAACCCCCCCCCCCACAACATATGGGAAGCATCCATAGTTACTATGACTTTGGACTGAGGGAAAACAAAGGGACGGCCTTCTATTATCTGACCAGAGTAAATATACCATAGGAGGTAATTCTTGCAAACTCATGTTATCTTGATCTGGCTGGATAAAGGTTGCTGAAGAATGGACCATCAAGTTGCTAAAATCCACTGAAGGATTCTCATGTGGTACTTTCCTATCAGCAATAAAATGATTGCAAGAGAAATTGAACTCAGTGCTTGAAGGATCAGTTGCACTGAAAGAGAAGAACTATGAATAACCTTTTTGACATGGAATCGAATGGTTCAAATCCTTGATAGGGGGAGAGAGGCTGTCATAGTTACCGTACTGAACTGGCTGCAATGAACGCCAATATTTGAGTTGGTTCAAGTTCAGATTTCTTGTGACTGATGGTAATTCCCAGGTGGCAGCATAACTGGAGTACACAGTCTCATGTTTTGGACAGATGATGTCTCACTGGAGCAGTTATGAGCCAGTCATCCAAATATGGAAACACCTGGAATCCCTGCAGCCTCAAGTGAGCTCATACTACTGAACACCATGGAGGCTGTGGTGAGACCAAAGGGCAGAGTGCTGGTAATAACTGGCTTCCAGCTGGAAGCATAGCTATCTCCTGGATAAAGATGAATCTAGAATCTTCAGATCTGACTGCTCTGAAACTAAAGGTTGGATCAGAGAAGAAGCCAGTATTGGTGGGGTAGTACTAACAAAGGACTCCAGACTTGAAAGGGTCAGAGATGGAAAAGCCCCCATCTGAATTTGCTCATTATCCTGTTCACATCAGCTTTGCTCAAACTTCTGGAGGAACAAGTGGAAGATGCTGTCAAAGGTGCTCTTGAATGATGGTGCCTTGGAGACCTATCCAAGAAGGGAGAAGGTGGTCAAGAGGAAACTGGATCCAAGACCAGTGGTTGAGATCTTATCTGAGGAGGCTTTTCAGGCTGAAACTTTACAAGGAGATTATGAACCCAGTCAAAGAGGAGGTTAGATCCGGGGAATGCTTTTTCACATTTTTTGCCTGATTTCTTGGAGGTTTGAGCCCCAGATGATGCTTCTAATGATTTGAAAGGCAGCAAACCTCTTAAAATCTATTTGTTTTTCCAGTCTTTCTGAGCTCTAGAACTGAAAGCTTTGCAGATGTCATAACCCAAGTCTAGATGTGCAGAGCCTAGACAATAGACACATTTATTGTGCGCATCTGACAGTGCTGTTTTATAGCCACAGGCCGTACATTTTTTTAAAACATGAAAGCTTCTCAGACATTTTCAACTAACTCTATAATAGAACTAGAAGGGTATAAAAAGATTTATTTTTTTTAATGTGAGAAAAAAAGAAAGGGTTACGAATGATGTTAAATAGAAAAGTACTAGATTAGTACAAGGATATTGAACACCAGCTATGGTAATAAGAGTTGCACTAAAAATCTAATATAAAAAGGGAGGATAGAAGAAATTCTATGAGAAAAGAAGTTTTAAGGCAAATTTTTCTGAAAAAGACTTTTCACCCACAAAATCTAGCTAACCCAAGAGTTTGTAGTGAGAATGTGTATATCTAAAGGCAGCAAATGAGATCCGAGGTATGTTAGGTGTTTGGGGCATTATGGGTCAGAAAGGATCTCAAGAGTTTTAGTGCTCCATGAGCTGGAAAAAGCAGCTGAGTTGGATCCGAGGGTCAGAGTTGAACTCAACAATTGAGGAATGAATGAAAATGACATCAGACAGTTATTTATACAGAGGTAATTTTGTTGTTAATCTTTCTGAAGAAGTCCTGTATATTTTAATGGGATGAAAACACTAACCTGTATTTTAATAAATGTGTTAAATTTGCATATCTGCAGTCCTACTGATTTTATATATATATATATATATATATATATATATATATATATATATATATATATATATATATATAGGTTCATACTAGGCTATCTACCCTAGGGCATTTATAAGCCTAGCCAGAGTGTGTTTGGCTTTCGCCACCCATTTTAAATTAATTTTGCTATGCCCTTTTTCGAGGTTAGTATACTATGCCTCTGTCTAACAGTGACACAGAAGTGATACCTGGGGTAAACCTACGATCTCCCATCCACTCATCAAGATTCCTCTTGAAGAGAGTCAATGAGGGACTCTGCCTAACCTGGACTGGGATTTTATTCCAGAGTGAAGGGAGCCTCTGGGTTATGAATCTGTCCCTCCAGCATGTCCTATTTATTTCAGTGCTGAGGTTCAAGTCTCTCGAGCGCGTAGCTCGATGGGATTTGGATTTTCTGAGGTGCAGCATGTCCATTAACTCCGGGTTGGACATGGGTTTACACATCAGGCACAGATCGCCTCTGAGCAGGCTGTATGCCACTGAGTAGAGCTGGAGTTTCTTTAACCGGGCAGCATATGGCATCTGTTTGAGCCCTTTGATCCTCTTGGTGAGGTACTTTTGGGGTCTTTCCAGTTGCTGCAGGTGTCTGGTAAGGTACATCCCAAAAGGGGCATTGTACTCAATTATGGGCCTGATGAGGGATGAGTAAAGAGGCACGATGACCTCCCCTGATCTAGATGTGAATCCCTTCATGATTAGGTGGGCTATATAAAATGTTTTTCTAACCACTTTGGCCACGTGGTTGTCAAATGAGAGATTGCTATCAACTTGGGTCCCCAGGTCACTAATTACTTCTTCTGTAATTAATGAATTACCACCTATGTGGTAATTTGTGGGCACTTTGTTTTTGCCAAAGGGGAAGACTATACACTTTTTGGCGTTTAGCTTGAGGCCATGGCTCTGGCACCAGTTGTCTGTTTCTATGAGGCCCTTTTGGAGGATGCTTGTGTCGGCTGGAGTGTTGATTATGGCACCCAGTTTGCAGTCATCTGAAAACTTGGTCAGCCACAGTCCTTCCGTGTTGGCCTGTACCTCCAAGAAATATATACCGAGCAAGAGAGGTCCCAGGACTGAGCCTTGTGGGATGCCACTTGTAACTGGTTTGGAGTCTGACATGGCTCCAGCAATTCTAACTATGTGGATTCTGTCCTTGAGCCAGTTTGCAACCCATCTAGTGACATAGGGGTTTATATTTAAGCTGGTGAGCTTATCTATAATGCCCAAGTGGGGTATTGTATCGAAGGCTTTTGCGAGGTCCAGGTAGGCTGTGTGGACCACCTTCCCCTCGTCAATGGCCTTAGTGACTGTTTCAAAGAAATCAACCAGGTTTAAGAGGCAGGATCTGCCCTTAACAAAGCCAAACTAGGTAGGATCCAGTGTCTGTAGGTCCCCAATATCTTTATTTATGAGGTCTATAATGATCTATAATGCCCGAGTGGGGTATTGTATTGAAGGCTTTTGCGAGGTCCAGGTAGGCTGTGTGGACCACCTTCCCCTCGTCAATGGCCTTAGTGACTGTTTCAAAGAAATCAACCAGGTTTAAGAGGCAGGATCTGCCCTTAACAAAGCCAAACTGGGTAGGATCCAGTGTCTGTAGGTCCCCAATATCTTTATTTATGAGGTCCATGATGATCCTTTCCATAGCTTTGCAGACCAAGCTAGTCAGGCTTATGGGGCGATAGTTTCCAGAATCCATTGAGGCACCACCTTTGTGGAGAGGGACCACTGTTACTGTACGCCACTCTTTAGGAACATATCCTGTAGTAAGGCTGAGATTGAACAGTAGTTTTATGTTTGGGTTTAGCTCTTCTTGGAGTTCATGTAGGACGCAGCCCGGGACACCATCTGGTCCCATTGATGCTGTGTTTTTTGCTTTGGAGAGGGCAGCTCTTACCTGAGCATCCGAGATGTCAGGGGGGCAGCACTCTGCTGGGATAGATATTTGCCCTTTTGGTGGGGAGGGGGGGGAGAAGTTTGTGCTGGACCTGTCAGCTAGGATGTTGGCAATGTCTGTGGGTTCGGTGTATTTTTTGTCATTTTAGACTAATTTTGAGCATATCTAGGAATTCCCACCCAGGTTCCTAACATAACTAAAGAAAGCCTTGTGATTATCCTTAGTGTCCTGTGCAATTTTTCTCTCGAAGCTGGCCTTAGACGATTTTATGAGTGCCCGTAGTTTTTTGCTAATACTGATCAGAGATGCCTTCCCTTTTTGGGATTTTGCTCTATCATGTAGTAGCTTCCTCCTTCTATTGTATAGTTTGTTTATGGCTGGGGTCCACCAGACAGGATGTCTGCCTTTGGAGGATTGGGACTTGGTTTTATTTGGGATTGCATGATCCATGCATTCCTGAAGGTGTTCATAGAATGCGTTTATAAAGGAGTCTGCGGTCTGGGCCATATTTTCCACAGGCCCGGGGGCTTTGAAGGATTCCACCTCGGTTTTGAGGAGTGTGAAATTTGCATTAGAGAAGTTTTTCAATGTGGTTTTCAGGGCAGGGGGTGGAGTCGGGATGTGAATATCCAGTGAGATTAGTTTATGGTCTGATCTTACCAATGAGGGATACACTTCTGGTCTGGAGCACAGAGTCCGCATGTTGGTGATGATCAGGTCCAGTATGTTTTCCCCTCTTGTGGGAGTGGTAACAAGTTGTTCCATAGCATTTGAGTTTATAAATTCTAGGAACCTTTGGGCTAGGGTGTTGGAGCTAGAGTAATGCTCCCAGTCTATGTTTGGGTAGTTGAAGTCGCCCAATATAATGGTATTTGGAGAGACCTTCATATTTTCCAGTGTTCTCAGGTAGGCCAAGTGGGGTTCCTGGATTTGGGAGGGTGGTCTGTAGCAGGCTATAAACTGGAAGGCAGTTTTACCCACTGTTAGTTGCACATGGATAGTCTCTGATGCTTCGTGCTGTGCCACCAACCTGGAGGTGTGGGTATCTTTGACGAATATTGATACTCCCCCCTCCTTTTGTGGTTCAATCCAAGTTTTGGGGCTGAAAAGCATGGTATGAGGTATAACCTGGTAGTGCTGGGGTGCTCGCGGGAGCCTTGAACCAGGTTTCTGTTACTGCACAGATATCAATGTTCTCCATGCTAAGGAGAGTTTCAAATGCGTGCATCTTGAGGTTTAGACTTCTGGTGTTGAGTAGCATTACTCTTGGTTTCTTATCCCTTGTGATACCTATGGAGGTGGGTTTGTCTTTTGAGCCTTGCCTAAAAAAGGCACTATGGGGGTAGCAAGAGCCTTTGCCAATATCCGATAGCCCAGGGGTGACAGGTGCAAGCCGTCCCTAGCGAAGCATCGTGGCTTGTCGAGCATGTCATCCCAGGCTTACAGGCATTGGATCCCCTTTGAATGACACCAATACTTAAGACAATTGTTGAAATTGATCATCTTGTCTTCATATTGTGGCATCATTCTTGGTGAGGGTAAGATGCTACTCAAGGTCAGGGTCATACTGGCCTGGGCTACATGCTCAGAGAGCTCCTCTATGTCTCTTTTCATGTAGTCCAGGGAGGTACGTCTCAGGTCATTCACACCAGCATGGACAATGACCGAGTCATATTTGTACTTGCCTTGGAGTGACCTGAGTGCTTGTGTTATGTGGCGGATCCTAGCGCCCAACAGGCAGCTCACCGTGACCTTCTCCTTGTTCAGCCTGGTGAGCGGGATGTCAGTGTGCCTGATGATAGAGTCACCTATTACAAGTGTATCAGGTGTGTTGTTTAGCCTTAAGGGCTGTGACTGTTTGGCACACTGGCTTTGTGAGCTATGTGTTGTACGTGTTTTGTTTTGGGGTAGCGGTTGCTTGGGTGTCTGTTTTGGAGGTCTCTGCTTCTTAGGCAGATTTTTATTTAGAGCCTCTGAGTATGTTTTTGTGTGTTTATGTGTTTGGTTTGCTGTCGTGGTAGGTCTATGTGAGACTGGAATTGTAGTGAGTGTGGTTTCCTTCTCCTCCTGACTGGTTACGCCAGTACTGAGTTGAGAGAGCTTAGCCTCCAGTATGGCTATATGGTTGCATCTCTCACATGTGTTGGAATTTGTTGGGAGGAGGAGAGGGTTGTCTGTGTACATGAGGCAGTTGTAACATTGCCTCAAGATTCCCATATTCACCAGCTGGACCGGAGAGGAGACTGACAACTGACCTTTGGACATGCTAGAATAGTATTGGGAATTCCTTTATAATTTAAAAAAAAAGGGCTAATGGGGAACAAGGTACTCAAGGGGAGTTTGTGAGGGTGTAGTGCTTTTAATTCTTTAGTGCTGACATATAATTGCTTTAGTGAGCAAGTGCCAGGTAACTTAAATGCAATGTGTTACAGGTAACTTAAATGCAAAAACGACAAACAGTAACTTTCTTTCAAGTGAAACAAGGAAATAAGTACAGTAAGCAATGCAGATATCACTAGGGATCCACAGAAGTGCTGAAAAGCCGTGTTTTAGGTGGCATTAGCGTTTCAGGGAAATAACAAGCAAACAAACAACAAACATACAAACAAAGCTAGATTCAGCAGGCCTGGATCTAGTCTATGCTGCAGCAAATAAGGTGTACCAATTTCAGTAAGAAACAGTTCAAATATGTAGGCACTATAAGCCTTTAACCAGAAATTCCCAGCTCAGAAGGGCAGAGTCCAGCCTCTCCTCCCACAAGAGTGCAGACCACGAACCTTCTTAATGTAAAATAACTGGCCTGAAGCCCAAGTGCTTAAACCAGAACTAATATACTTTTAGAATAACAGACACTGAGCCCTCAATCAGCAGTTCCCAACTTAGAAAGATGTAAGCTACCTGTCCTGCCACCGCAGTGCAGGCCACAAACCTTCCTAATGTAAAACAACTGATCTGAAGCCTAAGTGCTTAATCCAAAAGACTTAGAATGATAGCTACACATTAATCAAGTTACTACCAAGCAGTAATAAATACAATTGAATACTTTAAAGAATGCCTGGATTAGTGCTCAAGTTATACAAACAAAGCTAGATTCAGCAGGCCTGGATCTAGTCTATGCTACAGCAAACAAGGTGTACCAATTTCAGTAAGAAGCAGTTCAAATATGCAGGCACTATAAGCCTTTAACCAGAAATTCCCAGCTCAGAAGGACAGAGTCCAGCCTCTCCTCCCACAAGAGTGCAGACCATGAACCCTTCTAATGTAAAATAACTGGCCTGAAGCCCAAGTGCTTAAACCAGAATTAATACACTTTTAGAATAACAGACACTGAGCCCTCAATCAGCAGTTCCCAACTTAGAAGGATGTAAGCTACCTGTTCTGCCACCACAGTGCAGACCACAAACCTTCTTAATGTAAAACAACTGGTCTGAAGCCCAAGTGCTTAAACTAAAAGGCTTAGAATGAGATACACCAAGCAGTAATAAATACAATTGAGTACTTTTAAGATGACGCAAAAGCAAAATAAAGTAGGAAGAAACACAAATACAGTAAAAGCAGATAATTTTTTTTTTTTTCAGAAAAGTAGCAAAAACAGTAGTAAAAGCAATTCACATGCAGTGCAAGCTGGCACACTTGAGTATGTAGCAATATTAGTCCACACACAGTTTGAAAAAATGTAATTAAATTAAAAAGGACTAAAAGCAAGTGCAGAAAGGGTTTATTAGGTAGAATGCGGTAAAGAGATGGGACTGGGGGAGTGTCCTAGATCAAATCTACAGTGGGGCGGGCACTGCAAAAGCCACCAAATTTAAACTACAACCAAGAACAGGGAGGGGGGGGGTCGGGAAACCAGTTTCAACAGAGATGTGAGGAATCAGAGTGCAAATTATAAAACCAAAAAAATATATACTGATCTCTGTATATTTGCAGAACAGTAAGACAACAGATATCTAATCAACAATTTAGCTCTATAGTACAGAATAATACAGAAAAATATACTCAGCTCTATATATTTGCAGATAGTCTTGTAAGGCTGTCTCTCAACACACAGGTTCCACTTTAAAATGTTAAAAGAGGCAAAAGCAAAATAAGGTAATAAAGTAGGAAGAAACACAAATACAGTAAGGCAGATGAAGTGCAAATTTTTTTTTTTTTTTTTTTGAGATGGAGGAAACAGAGAAGATTAAGATACTATAGGGGAATGCCCTTCCCAAGTGCTCTCTCTGAACACTGCAGAGGAGATGGGACTGGTAAGAGTATCCAAAATCAAAATATGATCTCACTGTACTCAGCTGAGTGAGCGAATGAGATGGGTCCAGGAGGAGTGTGCAAAAAGAGATTTACAGCAGGGGTGGGCAATTCCAAAGCCACCCAAGACTAACACCACAACAAGAAACAGGGACGGGGGGGGGGACTACTGTAGAGATTCAGAGACACACACAATATTTACTGAATGCAAGACACACAATATTTACTCACTCAAATCTTAAATAAGTGCAGAAAATATACATAGGCTAGACAGATAGAAAGGCACACATGTATATGTGTTTAAATATGTCTACTTCACTTTATCGAATTAACACAATGCCAAGTCTGAAATCAACAGGATGAGAACATTGAACTTTTAGAAGAATGATAGTGCACAGGATGCCCACCTGCAAAACCATACAAAATGGTAGATTATATATTTCATATATATATATATATATATATATATATATATATATATTATATTATATATGTTATGTTTCGTTCATCGAACGCCCACTCCATCGAAACCCACTTCTACGACACAGCATAACATCGACAACCAGAGAGCCACTGTTTCCCACACAGTAAGTAACTGTTTGGCCATCCAGAAGTCGAAATCTACCCTTAAAACAAGCACACAGATGTGGGGAGCTATGCCCCCCACTCCCCCCTTACTTAATATTCCAACTCCGAGAACGCACTACCGTGGGGGTACGGGGCAAAGTTCAGGTTGATGGCTAAACAGTTACTTACCGTGTGGGAAATGTTGGCTCTCCAGTTGTCGATGTTAGGCCGTGTTGTAGAAGTGGGTTGCGATGGAGTGGGCATTCGACGAACTAAAGGTAACCCATATATATATATATATATATATATATATATATATATATATATATATATATATATATATATATATATATAGATATATATATATATATAGATATATATATATATATATATAGGTAACCCATATAACACAATGTTCAACACCGGAAGTATACCCCTCACTGGTGAGATCAGATCATAAACTAATCTCGCTGGAGGTCCTCATCCCTCCCCCACCTGAAATAAAAAGACCACAGTGAAAAACTTCTCAAAAGCCGACTTCACACTTCTAAAAACTAGTGTGGTCTCCTTTAAGGCACCTGAGCCAGTGGTAAACATTACTCAAACCGCTGAATCACTTACAAATGCCTTCTACCAGCACCTACAGGACTGCATGGATCAGGCAATCCCAAACAAAACTAAGACTCTTTGTACCAAAGGCAAGCGCCCAGTCTGGTGGACCCCAGCCATAAACAAGCTCTACAACAAAAGGAGGAAGCTACTACAAGATAGAGCAAAATCCTTGAAAGGTAAGACACCTTTGATCATTATAAGTAAGAAACTAAGAGCTCTCATAAAATCATCCAAGGCAAATTTTGAGAGAAAAATCGCCAAGGACTCAAAAGACAATCATAAGGCCTTCTTTAGCTATGTTAGAAACCTAGGAGGAAACTCCCAGATATGCTCAGAATTAGTTCAAAATGATGTGAAGATTACTGAACCTACACACATTGCCAACATACTGGCTGACAGGTTCAGTGCAAACTTCTCCCCCACCTCCCGCCAAAAGGAGAGATATCTATACCAGAGGATTGTAGCCCCCAAACATCTCCAACGCCCAGGTGAGAACTGCTCTCTCCAAAGCAAAAAACACAGCATCCATGGGACCGGATGGTGTCCCTGGCTGTGTGCTCCACGAACTCAATGAGGAATTAAACCCGCAGTTAGGACAGCTGTTTAATCTTAGCCTCACCTCAGGATACGTACCCAAGGAGTGGCGACGCGACTGTGGTCCCACTTCACAAGAGCGTGCCTCCACCGACCCTGGAAATTACCGTCCCATTAGCTTGACAAGCCTTATCTGCAAAGCCATGGAGAGGATCATAATGGAACTCATAAATAAAGACATAGGGAACTTGCAGACTTTGGATCCAACCCAGTTTGGCTTTGTCAAAGGCAGATCATGCCTTTTAAACTTGGTTGACTTTTTCGAGACAGTCACCAAGGGCATTGATGAGGAAAGGCAGTCCATACAGCCTACCTTGACCTGGCAAAGGCCTTCACACAATACCCCACTCAGGTATCATCGAAAAACTCATCAGCTTGAATGTAAACCCATACATCACAAGATGGGTTGCAAACTGGCTAAGTGACAGAACCCACAGGGTCAGAGTTGCTGGAGCCATGTCAGACTCAAAGCCTGTCACAAGTGGTGTCCCACAGGGCTCAGTCCTGGGTCCACTCTTGTTCGGCATCTACTTTTCTGAAGTACAAGCAAGCACAGGAGGGTTATGGCTGACAAAGTTTGCAGATGACTGCAAACTGGGCCATAGTCGAAAACACATCTGACACAGATATCCTTCAGAAGAGCCTCACAGAAATGGATAACTGGTGCCAGAGCCATGGCCTAAAGTTAAATGCCAAGAAATGCATAGTCATACCCTTCGGGAAAAACAAGGTTACCCCTAGCTACCATATAGGTGGCAATCCACTGAGCACAGAAGAAGTCATCAGGGATCTGGGGACCCAGGTTGACAGTAGCCTTTCGTTTGACACTCATGTTGCTAAAGTGGTTAGGAAAACCTTCTACATTGCCCACCTGATCATGAAGGGATTCACATCTTGATCAAGGGAGGTCATCGTCCCCCTGTACTCATCACTCATTAGACCTATGATTGAGTACAATGCCCCATTCGGAATGTATCTGACCCGACACCTGCAGCAGCTGGAAAGGCCCCAAAAGTTCCTCAGCAAAAGGATAAAGGGTCTCAAAAATATGTCTTATGCTGCCCGACTGAAAGAACTCCAGCTCTATTCAGTCTCATACCGCTTGCTCAGAGGTGACCTGTGCCTGACATATAAGGCCATGTCAAACCCTGATTTGATGAATATGCTTCACCTCAAAAAATCTAGATCCCTCAGAACCACAAGGGCGGGAGACTTAAACCTTGACACGGTTATTAATAGAACGTGCTGGAGGGACAGATTCATCACCCAGAGACTCCCTATGCTGTGGAACAAAATCCCGGTACATGTGAGGCAGAGCACCTCGCTGGCCTTGTTCAAGAGGAATCTTGACCAATGGATGGGGGATCGCAGATATACCCCAGGGATTACTTCAGTGTCACTGCTTGACAGAGGCACAGCAAAATAATAGGCATAGTTTTATTCAAACTAAAGGGGTGGCGAAAGCCAAATAACTATGGGCTAGGCTTATAAATGCCCTTGGGCAGATAGCCTAGTATGAACCTATGAACCTATGAACCTATGAACTGATAGGTTATCAGTTCCATCCTCGGAACTAAGCCAGACAAATATCAAGCTTGCGTAAGCCAAAAACTTTCTAGCCAAGGTCCTACCCAGAATGCTCTGTTCCCTGTTACCTCACATCGAGTTTGCAAGTTGATAGATAAAAGTAGAGACTACCTCTGGTCATAACAGACCTACAATAAAGGAGTATATGAGATCAACCAGGAACCTCGGGAGGGGGACGGAGGGTAGGAAGTAATGAATGAAAATCAACAACACAGATGGAACATTAAGGTAAGACATAACTTCTTTATCTGATGTTGTTAATCTTCGTTCATTCCTTACTGATGGACAGAGTCCCCAGCTATCTGTATCCCTGGTTGGCCCTCATGGAAGGACATTCCTGAGCACCATGGAGCCAAAAGAAGCTCTACCTCCAGAGGCCAAGTCCAATTTGTAATGAAGAATAAAGGTATGACGTTTGGCCCAAGTCGCAGCTGAGCAAATATCATTGAGGGAAACCTTAGTATGGAAAGCTGCTGAAGTTGCCATAGATCTTGTAGAATGTGCGTTTACTCTGTGTGGCAAAGTGATGTTGTTTTTGTTGTAGATAAAGGTAATACAATTTCTCAACCATATAGCCAATGTAACTTTTGAGACAGGATGATCTCGTCTAGGTCCAGAAAAGGCCAGAAACAATTGGTCTGATTTACGGGTGGATTTTGTTCTGTCCAGATAAAATCGTAATTGTCTATGAACATCCAAGGAGTGCAGGCAATACTCTCTCTTATTAGAGTGGTTAAGAAAGAACAGTGGGAGATCAATAGATTGGTTAATAGACTGCTCTGACACCACTCTTGGTAAAAAGGAAGAATTAGTTCTCAGTGATACCCTATCCTTATGGAAGATAAGGTAGGGAGGTTTAATGCATAAGGCTTGAAGTTCTGACAGGCGTCTGGCTAATGTGATTCCAATCAGAAATCAAAGAGAGATATTTCACATCACAGAAGACACAGGTTCAAAGGGTGGAGCTGTTAGAGCCTGCAAAACCAATGCCAAATCCCAAGGTTGTACCGGTTCTCTAAAGGGAGGTTTTAGGTGGATAACCCCCTTCAAGAAAGTTTTACAGAGTCTATGTGACATAAGTGAAGAATCCTGAAAAAACACTGTGAAAATCTGAGATGGCAGCTAAATGCACACGAATAGTAGAGACAGACACCCCAAAGTGAAAAAGATGTGATAAGTAATCCAAAACCACCAAAACTGGGGCTGACAAGGGTCTAATTGTTTATTTGCTGCCCAAAGAGAGAACCTTTTCCATTTATTAAGATAGATTAGTCTAGTGGATGATTTATGAGATGCAATAAGAATATTGCGCACAGGGGATGGGAGGTTTTCCTGCCTGGCAATCATTGGAAGTGGAGAAGCCAAGTTGTAAGTTTCAGGATTGTTAGATGGGAGTGAGTCAGACCCTGCGGATGGGAGATCAACATTGGGGATGGATTGAGGATCCACGGTTGATCTAGCAGGTGAGGCCAGAGGAAGGGGAACCAACTTGTCGAGGCCAATATGGAGCAATGAGGATCACTTTGCTCTTCAACTGTCGTGGTTTCTTCAGAAATTGGGAGAAGAGGTGAAGAGGAGGATAAGCATAAAGTAGACCCGAGGGCCAAGCATGGACTAGAGCATCTCTCAGTGACTGTCCCCAAGGGAGGATCAGGGTAAAATAGTTGCTGCACTTGTAGTTGGTTGGGGAGGCAAATAGGTCACAGCAAGGCTGGCCCCAGCAGTTGAATATTCTTGCTGCTATCATAGGATTGAGGGACCACTCATGAGGTTGCAGAATGCACCTGTTCAATCAATTTGTCTGCTATCACGGTGGAACTCCTGGAAATGTGCATTGTAATTAGAAAGCAGTTGAAAGCTATTGCCCATTACCATATTCTCAAGCCCTCTCGGCATAACGGGGAAGATCTGGTGCCCCCTTGCTTGTTGATGTACCAGACCACCGACATGTTGTCTGATAGGATCACAATAGTCCCTGACAGAAGGATGGAATGAAATGCTTGCAACGCTAGTAGTACCGCCCTCAGTTCCAGGACACTGATATGCAAAAGGGCCTCTGTCTTTGACCAGGTGCCTTGGACCGAGTTTCCATGACATAGCCCCTCCATCCCATCAGGGAGGCGTCTGTGTTCACCATGGCTTTCGGATTATGGAGGCTGAAGGGACAAGATCATTGTTGAGGATTTCGAGACGTCCACCAGAGTAAATCTTGCTTGCATCTCTGAGTTACACTTATCTGAAAAGACAAAGGATGTTGTAGAGGGTACCACTGAGTGAGAAGTAACCACTGAAGGAGCCTCATGTGGAATCTGGGTAGAGGAACAATGCTGATCGTGGCTGCCATTGACCCCAAAAGTTGGAGTATAGATCGAGCAGGAGAATTGTGGTGACAGAGCAGTGGTTGAACTTGTTGCCTTATTCTTTGAAGCCTGTGGTTTGGAAAAGATGCTGTGCAATTTCTCATGTCCAACAGAGCCCCTATGAATTCCAGAGACTGAGCTGGGGTTGTGTTGGACTTCTCCCAGTTGACATTGATTCCCAGGCTTTGTGCTGTGAGGAGAGTATAGTGCAGGCTTTCTTACAGTAGATGATTGGCAGGGGCAGTGAGGAGCCAGTCATCTAGATATGGAAATGCCTGGAATCCTTGAGTCGCAAGTGAGCGATAACCACTGCCATGCATTTGGTGAACACTATGGGGGCTGTAGAGAGACCGAAGGGCAAAGCTCAAAATTGGCAGTGACTGGCTCCTATGTGGAAGCGGAGGTATCTTCTTGAGTGTTTGTCCATTTTTATGTGGTAATACGTATCTTGAAGATCTACAGAGCACATCCAATTGTCTTCTTCCAGGAGAGGGAGGATAGACTGAACCATGACCATCCAGAATTTCTCTGTTTTTACAAATTTGTTCAGTGTGCTGAGATCCAGAATTGTTCTCCAGTCCCCTGTCTTTTTTGGCACTAATAAGAATATTGAGTAAAAAAACGGATCCTATCTGGTCTGGGGGGACTGTCTGGATGATTCTCTTTTGTAGCAGCTTTTGGATTTCGTGTGCTGCTGCTTCCCTTTGACTGGGTGGAACATCAGGTAATACTCTGCATGAGACTGGGCAAAGAAGGAAGGGGATATGATAACCTCTGGATATTATCCATTGTACCCAAGAGTCAGTGGTTATATTTCACCAGGCAGTGGGATACAAGGAAAAATGACCCCTGACTGCTTCCAGAGGTGAGCAGTCGGGCAACGCTTCAGGACCGTTGATAGGGTTGGTCAGAGAACAAATCTCTGGAACCCCGGTTTTGCAGACCTCCTCTGCCCCAAAGGGGCAACTTCCATTGTAGTTTCCCCTTCTGCCTCTATGGGGACCTCGGTATGCGCACCTCGGAAACAGCCCTGTGATTTCCTGTGCCACATCTTCCCACTCCTCTGATTTCTGGAGTAGAATCATTGAGGAGTGGAGTGTCTGACACCAACAGCAGATAGGGTCCTGCCATCTTGCTCACACCTTGCTAGCGTATCTTTCACTTTAGGGCCAAACAAAGAAACAGCCTCAATGGGGGCATTCATGAAGGAAGTCTTAAAGGAGTCCACAAAGTCACAAAGGCACATCCAGGCATGTCGTCTGGTGACTATACCTGCGCCTGCCACTCTAGCCACTCCTTCTGTTGCGTGAAAAATAAGACGCATGGAAGAACTGGAAATGGACTCTAGGGTGGCTATCTGAGAAGCTACATTGTCACAGAACTAGTCAGAAACAGCTCCTGCCAAGTTTTCTGAGAGCTGGTTGATAAGATCCCTCTGAAGCCTGGTAAAGTGTGCCAAATAGTTCAAAGATCTTACGGTAATGGTCGATGAAGCAAACACATGCTTCCCTAGTCTGACTATCACCTGGGACTCCTTGTTGGGCGGATGCCAAATCCTTCTTAGTTGCAGCTGCCACCACCATAGCATCTATTGGAAGACCTTATGACCAATGTGGGTGCTCAGCTGGGGGCAATAATATTTTATCCAGTCTTACGGTAATGGTCGATGAAGCAAACACATGCTTCCCTAGTCTGACTATCACCTGGGACTCCTTGTTGGGCGGATGCCAAATCCTTCTTAGTTGCAGCTGCCACCACCATAGTATCTATTGGAAGACCTTATGACCAATGTGGGTGCTCAGCTGGGGGCAATAATATTTTATCCAGTCTCCTTGGTATCGCTTCCAGGGTGTCAGGAGTCTTCCATGTGCACTGGAAAATGAGCTGGATGAGCTCATCGGCTGGCAGGGTGACCCAGGAGGTAGGGGACCGGGCAAGAAAGGCCTTCAGGAATATGGATTCCTCAGAGAAAGGATTAGAACACATCCCCTCACCTCTCTGTCTAAGGATCTCAAGGATGTCACCAAAGGACACCTCACCAGAGGGTGACCATGGGGACCCTCCCCCGTCATCAAAATCCGTATCTTCAGTCAACGACTCCTCAGTGTAGTCCATGTGCTTCCTCTTGCACAACGCTTTGCAGGGCACTTTCTCAGTGGGAGGTTCTGGGGAAGACTCCAAAGAGGAGTCTCCTGCGGAGGATTAACCTGAGACCCTTGTGTCCAGTGTCTGGTGGTTGTGGCTTGTGACAGTTGTGGCACAGTGGGGGGAGAAGACTCCAACATGTGAGGTTTGCCAGCAGAGGCAAGGGCCCTCTCCATGGCCTGGAAGGCCAGCCTGCCCAAGGAAGGATGTGAGCCCAGAACCGAGCATGACAACCTCGGAACTGGGGTCACACCCCACCCAGATGAGCCGACCCCCAGACCAGGAGTCGCAAGAGGACTGTGAACCATGAGAGAGGAAGGATTCCTGGAGGGTGCCATAGAAAAAATCAGCATGGAAGCAGGAATGCTCTCCCCCATGGCACAGCCACTGGCCTGAGAAGAGCCCAATGCCCAGTGCACCGAGGGCCACAAGGATGACTCCGGTTCCAAAGTGAGATCCACTATTGGAGTTGGAGGAAGGGAAGCTACTGTCGGAGTAATAGGCTTCGATACTTGGGTGGAAGTCGAAGGAGGAGTGTACATTGGAGTTTGAGGAGATATACGTTCACCTGAAGGAGGGAACGTGGACTTCGACTGGTGAGAAAGACCTCTGGCCACAAGCAACTGGTCAACAAGCTGCAACAAATATTGCTCAGAGAGGCTCCTGGTTGACCTCATAGAGAGACCTGATGGCGATTCTGGCCTTTCTAAAAAAGGACTATATTGGTTACCAACGAATGGATTCAAGGAAGGAGAATACTTGGTCCTTGCTAATTCAAGAGGTGCAGAGCCTGCAGAGCCTGGAACTGTGTGGAAGTAGTCTGCGCCAACGACATCAGTGCCATAGAAATTGAAGGTACCTGCACCGTAAAGGCAAAAGTCTGCCCTGATGGATACGGTGCCATCGAGGAAATTGTCTGCACCAGTAACAAGGATGTTGCCAAGAAGGACTGCACAGAAGAACATGTCAGTGCTGAAAATGTCTGCGCCATGGTGGACAGTAATACTCGGAGCCAAAGGGGATTGTACCAACTGTGCCGAAGAGGACTGTACCTGCATGGACGGTGCCAGTAAGGGCTGCGACAGAACTGTCAGAGCTGTAATTGTCTGCACCAGGAACTCCGGTGCCGGTGTCGATAAAGATGACATTGCTGGAGCCAGAATCATTTGGGGTGGTGCCGAGCCTGAAGCCAACAGGGTCACAGGTGGCAATGCCAAAGTAATCAATTTCACCTTTTTAAGAGTCAACTCCCTACGATCTCCAGAGGGGGGAGAAGAAGAGAGCAACCTCGATGAGGAAGAGGAAGAATGCCTCTTACGGGGTTTTAACAGGAGGGGGTGAGCCCTCCAACCCAGAAATAGCCTCACAGAAAGGAGATTTGAAAAGACCTTTCAGTATTCATTTATTCTTTCTCTTGTTAAGAGCCCTGGTCGAAAAATCTCTACAAATCCCACACGGGGGATCCACAGTAAGGTGGGAGACATTCAGACAGTAGACACATAAGTCATGGCCATCGGAAAGTGGTAACTTACAAATGCAATCCTTACACTGCTTAAAACCAATGCTACTTTTCTTATTCGACATATTGATGTGGAGAAGAACAGTACCAAAAAGTAGAGGAAAGGCTACCCAAAGGGGTAAGAAGAGGGAAGGAAGGATTACCAATGATGGCAATGAAGAATTACCTCAAAAGTAAGAAAAGGGTAATAAGGGAAATAGACTAAAGGGAGCGAGTCTTAAGTATATGATAGGGTAGGAAAATATTAGTAGAAACTGTTTGAAAAACTTTAAAGTACGAACAATGTATAAAACTTTCAAAAAATTAGACACTTAGCTGAAGAGAGTGGCTTGACACGGCTGTACAGGAACACGGCAAAAGAGATCTGAGGTAACAGAGAGCAGAGCATTCTGGGTAGGACCTTGGCTCAAGAGTTTTTGGCTGACGCGATCTTGATATTTGGCCGGCTCAGTTCCGGGGACGGAACCGATAACCCATCAGTAAGGAATGAATGAAGATTAACAATATCAGATCATATATTTCTTTACTAAAGTTCTCTAATACAGTTCAGTGTGATATAAGAAACAGCACATGGCAGCGAACATCTCACAGCTCAAGGCTGTAATAGCAGACCCGTTTCCCTCTGGTGTCCTCAGTGCAGGCAATACTACACTGAACTGTATTAAAGAACTTTAGTAAAGAAATGTATGTTTGCATCGTTTGTTGTTGATTTATTTTCTACTGCATTCATTTTTCTCACCTCGGTTCCACAGATTGTTGTTTGGAGTGCTGTTCCATATTTGTGGTTCTTTATAGTTAGTTTGGAACATAGCAGCCTATTTTGGGCCTGTGCACCTGTTTTCTTTTGTCATTTTCCATACATACAGTGGATATAAAAGGTGTACATACCCCTATTAAAATGCCAGGTTTTTGTGATAAAAAAATGAGACCACAATAAATCATTTCAAAATGTTTCACACCTTTAATGTGACCTATAACCTGTACAGTTCAATTGAAAAACAAATCTGTTAGAGGAAAAATATAAAAAATGTACAATAAGCTGGTTACATAAGTGTGCACACCCTTAAGCTAATACTTTGTTGAAGCACCTTTTAAGTACAACATTCAGTCTTCTTGGGTACACACCTGCCATCAATTAAAGAGACTCTGATTAACACCAAAGTTCAGCTGTCCTAGTAGGATTTTCCTGACATTTACTCAATTGCTTGCTACAGCAAAAGCCATGGTTTGCAGAGAGCTTAGAGCTTATAAAGTATCAAAGGGATCTCATTGGTGAAAGGCATCAGTCAGGAGAAGGGTACAAAAAAAATTTCACAGCATTGAATATACCATGGAACGCAGTGAAGACAGTCATCAAAAAAGTGGAGAAAATATGGGACAACAGTGATGTTGCAAAGAACTCGATGACCCTCCAAAATTGATGAAAAGACAAGATGAAAACTGGTCAGGGAGGCTGCCAAGAGACCTACAGCAACACTGAAGGAGCTGCAGGAATTTCTTGCAAGTTTTGGTTGTGTACTACATGTGACAACATTCTCCTGTATTCTCCATATGTCTGGACTATGGAGTAGGGTTGCAAGACGGAAGCCTTTTCTTACACAGAAAAACATCCAGACCTGGCTAAAATTTGCAAAATAATACATTAAGTCTCCCAAAAGCATGTGGGGAAATGTGTTATGGTCTGATGAGACCAAGGTTGAACTTTTTGGCCACAAATCTAAAAGGTACGTTTGGCACAAAAACAACACTTCGCATCACCAAAAGAACACCATCCCTACAGTGAAGCATGGTGGTGGCAGTATCATGCTTTGGGGTTGCTTTTCTTCAGCTGGAACTGGGGCTTAGCTTAAGTCAAGGTGGAGGGAATTATGAACAGTTCCAAATACCAGTCACTTTTGGCCCAAAACATTCATGCATCTGCTAGAGAGCTGAAGATGAAGAGAAATTTCAGCTTTCAACACGACAATGACCCCAAGCATACATCCAAATCAACAAAAGGATGGCTTCACCAGAAGAAAATTAAAGTTTTGGAATGGCCCAGTCAAAGCCCAGACCTAAATCCATTATAAAATCTGTGGGGGTGACCTGAAGAGGGCTGTGCACAAGAGATGCCCTCACAATCTTTTTGCAAGGAAGAGTGGGCAAATATTGCCAGGTCAAGCTGTGCCATGCTGATAGACTCCTACCCAAGAAGACTGAATGCTGCAATTAAATCAAAAGGTGCTTCAACAAAGTATTAGTTTAAGGGTGTGTACACTTACGCAACCAGCTTACTGGACGTTTTTGACTTTTTATATTTTTTCCCCTAACAGATTTGTTTGTTTTTCAATTGAATTGCACAGGTTAGAGGTCACATTAAAGGTGGGAAAAGTTTTAAATGATTTATTGTGGTCTCATTTTTTTATATCACAAAAACCTGGCATTTTAACAAGGGTGTGTACACTTTTTATATCCACTGTATATAGATATATAAATAGATATAGATAGATAGATATAGATATATAAAATATAATCTACCTTTTATGGTTTTGCAGGGGGGACAAGCCCCTGTGCCCCCCACACCCCTACAAATTATATATACAAACACTACAGTGAGGAACAGGCTAAATTTCCCAATCCCCTCTGAACTGCAGTCTCCATTCAAAATACATATCTAGTTCGATCTTCTAAGTTTCAATCTTGTGTACTATCTTTCTTGTAAACGCTCGATGTTCTCATCTCGATCATTTCAGTTTTGGTGTTGTGTTAACTCAATAACATGAACTAGACCCATATAAATATACATACATACATAGCTAGAGATAGATATGGAAGTTTAACCTTCCATCGAACTAGCAAACCTACAACCATTAACCACAAACTGTCAAACCAATAATTGCCCATTTTTTTTGCAAGGGGGCAACCCCCCACACACCCTCTGCTAATTATATATACCAACTCTGTGATTGAACTACAGTGGGGAAAGGCATATTTCCCAATCCCTACTGTACTGTAATCTCATAGTAAAAACATTGGCACTGGCTCCTTCACATGTTAACAAATGGACTTGCAGACAAAAGATTCCACTCATATCTCTCTCTCTCTCTGGATAGGGATATATATATAAATATATATATATATATATATATATATATATATATATATATAAAATATATATGTAAACACACACACACACACACACACACACACACACACACACACACACACACACAAGGTCACATGTAGAAAGTATTAGGTCTAACTTAGACCATTCTGATTGGAGTCCCAGCTCAGGGCACACCTTCAATCAGTCCTGTCCCATCCTCCAGCCCTGCTCCCTCTCATTATGTTGCCTCCTGCACTTGAAATAGATTATATTAGAGGAGATAGCTAAAATAGATAGACACACACAAACACACACACACACATCCATCATACATACATATATACATACATTACAATACTCCAATTTTTACTCCATGATTTTGGCTGTGAATAGAACACAATCACAACTGACATTACAGATCAGCTCATAAACCATTAATGTAGACACCAATATTACCATTATGCATCACTTCTGAATAGTTTTGTTATAAATATTTGATTGAATGCCTACCAAACGTTTGAGCTAAAATGCACTGCCTGCAAGGAGTGGGCTGTCCAGCCTTACAATGCTATTCTGATCTCCATTTTAATTTTAAAAAATGTTGTTCGTCATTAAGTTCAAATGTAAAATAAGAATAAAAATGTACCCATGTGATCTGTAGTCTCCTAAAAAGATACATTTAGCGTCCCCATATTTAACATATACTCTACATTCTCACCAACTTTCTGAAGCAGAGTTTAACATTCCTAATATGATGTCATTTAAAGAGCATCAGAATACAGTGGTGTTGCTGCCTGAATTATTTCCTATAAACAGTAAGACAGCAATTTCTCCACGGTTCTGGTCATCACAGTGCCTTAGCTTGATTACCTCTTTGTAGTGCCACGGGTTTCAGTAGTACTGTCTCATCTTTGACTATATGAAAATTTTAAATGTTAAAATATATACATTTGGGTTGGAGTTTGAGGAGTCCCTCTGATGACCAGTATGTGGCATATTAGAATATAACTCCGTTTAAAAATATCCATAACATTTTGCTATACATTCCCAAATAATGTTTAAGAATCAAAATCAGAAAAAAGTAAGAGCTGATCAGCCTTGCTCACGTTTGAATTTTGAAGCAATAACTCTGTCTTAGTGTGTACACATTTTATTGGCATCATTGCTATTGAAAGAGGATTCAACTGAAAATATGTTAGAATCAATTTCAGAAATCTTCAGAGGTCTATGCAACAAAAGTACCAGCTCATCTGAGTGTTGACTCATTACCTTTGTCTTACAGGAAGTTTCTCAGTCCACCTAGAATGGAGCTAGTCCTGTTACTGCAATTGTATCAGCCTGATGTGAAGTTACTAAAAACCGAGTTCAACAAGAATGAAAATGTAACTATAGCAAGTCAAATTAAGAGGCTTATTGTGCCAAAAAGAATGGAAAGTTTGTTGCTGCTTTCTGGCTCACAGAAACAATGATCAATTTACTGGGCCTACAGTTTCATCAGCCTAGAGAATAATTGTTACTGAATGTAAAGTAACTTCTTCACTGTTACATAATGTTAATTTTTAATATATTTACTAAGGTGGGCAAGTGACCTAGTCCATTTTTCTCCCTTTGGCTATGACAGGCAGCCCCAAAGACAAGGCTAAATGCAGTATAGCATATACATGGGCAGTTTAGTGTGGTAACTACCATGTTTTGGGGATGTGAGAAGAAACAGGAAAAAACAGACAAAATGTGCCCAGAGACAATAACCTAGCCTTGAAACCTATTCACTTTTTAGCTTGTCTTAGACTGCACAACAACAATCCTAATTAGTAGAAAAAGTATGCATCTAGGTTTTATATGTCTCATCTCTTATTCAGCATTCTTAATACAGTACATTTTCTTCACAAAGTTAACAATTATATCACTGCAATAATTTAATATGATCTCCAGTCAGATGTGATGCTATTCAACTCCAAAAACTATGCCATTAGAAAAAAACTCTTTGAGGTCGATGCTTATAATAAATAATCTACATTAAATGTAACAATGTCTCGAATCACTTGCTTTTCTTTATGAATAAAGTGCAGTATAGTTTCACAGCCTCCACAATGTACGTATAATAACAGAAGCAGAGACATGCAGGGAAACTATATCATAATTAATTATTTACAGGCAGTAATGTGTGTCACTCGGTTACAGTATTACACAGAGAAAAAACTGTTTGTAAGCAGGTCTGAATGCCAAGTAACAAAGTGCTGCATGGTCAGGTAATGAGAAGCATTCCAGCATGTGTATGGAGTACAATGTCAATATGAAGTATTAATGATCTGATTCAGCTAGACGCTTCCTTGGTTACCACTGTATAATTGTTAACATTTATCTGTCTCTTGTCAGGTCGCAGCTTTCCCTTCTCTTAGGCAAAACGTAGCTTGTTACCTGGAATTCATAGACTAGGAAATACAATATTCTTGTCTTGATTATGGCTTCTGCGTCCTGTCACCTGAAGACAAAGAGCTTAAATATGTGCACTGCTATATGAGCAGTCTGTCAATGGTGGATGAAATAACAAGTTTGACAGATACCTGAAGAAAAGTTTCAAACATACACACAAAAAGGAACTTGCACCATTGTTCTTTAACCTTCAGGCATGCAGATTCACATATTATTATTATTACTGTGAAATATGCTCAAATAGTCTACTCAGAAATTATTACACACAGTTCGGCTTCATCAAGGGCAGATCATGCCTCCTGAACCTGGTGGATTTCTTTGAGACAGTTACTCAGGCTATAGATAAGGGAAAGGAGGTACACACGGCTTACCTTGACCTTGCTAAAGCATTTGACACCATTCCCCATTCAGGTATTAGTGATAAGCTCACCAGCCTGGGCATAAACCCTTACGTCACAAGATGGATCGCAAACTGACTCTCAGACAGATCCCATAAAGTAAGAGTAACGGGATCTATGTCCGAATCCAGACCAGTAATGAGTGGTGTGCCTCAGGGCTCTGTCCTGGCGCCTCTCCTGTTTGGCATATACTTCTCAGAAGTACAGGCAAGCATGGAAGGGCTGTGGCTGACTAAGTTTGCGGACGACTGCAAACTGGGTGCTATAATAGAGTCTCCGGCCAACATGGAGATCCTCCAGAAGGGCCTAAATGAGACTGATGCATGGTGTCAATGCCATGGTTTCAAGCTAAATGCAAAAAAATGCGTAGTAATCCCCTCTGGAAAAAACAGAGTACCCGCAAACTACGACATAGGAGGTAATCCCCTGAAATCTGTAGAAGAAATAAGGGATCTAGCGACCCAAGTAGATAGTCAGCTTTCCTTTGATAACCATGTTGCCAAAGTGGTTAGAAAATCTTTCTATGTGACCCATCTGATCACGAAAGGGTTCACATCAAGATTTAAGGATGTAATGGTGCCCCTCTACTCTTCCCTCATCAGACCCATTATTGAGTACAATGCACCAATTGGAATGTACCTGGCTAGACATCTCTAGCAGCTGGAGAGACCACAGAGGTACCTAACCAAGAGAATTACTGGCCTCAAACAGTTGCCCTATGCAGCACGATTGAAAAAGCTAAGACTGTTCTCTGTTGCATACCGCTTTCTCAGAGGCGATCTCTGTCTAACGTACAGAACTATGTCCAACCCAGAATTGTTGAACATGCTCCATCTTAGCAAAACCAAATCTACTTGAGCTACATGCTCTAGGGATATAAACCACAATACAACAATGAATAGAACATGCTGGAGGGATAGATTCCCTTCGCAGAGACTTCCCTTACTATGGAACAGGGTCCCAATCTACATAAGACAGAGCCCCTCACTATCACTCTTCAAGAGGAACCTTGATGAGTGGATGGGTAACAGAAAGTTCACACCGGGGATCACACCAACAGCACTACTAGATAGGGGCCAAGGGTACTAGCTGCTAGTACAAGGGTCTAGGGAACTACTAAAGGGGCGGTGAATACCGCACAAAGTGGCTGGGCTAACATATGCCTTTGGGCAGATAGCCCAGTACCAACCTATGAACCTATTAACAAAACAGCTCTTACAAAAATGTTTTTATTCCCTTTAGTTTTATACATAGGTCAGGCATATTTTTATCAACCAGACTAGAATTTGTGGATAGCAATTAATAAAGATTTGAAGGATTTGTATACCTCTCACAACTGTACAGATTTTTGCCGAATGTCCAGATTTTTGCCTTATATTTTTGGTCTGTTTTTCATAAAATTGTGTTTTTCTGACAAATTAGTAGCAAATCATTAAAGACGGAAGTTAGAACATAATGATAGACACTTGAGTTTCAGACTTCATACCCTGTGGAAAATTCATGCTAATGCAAAACCTGTTATTCTATCAACTTTCTAAGTTTGTAAGAGCAATATCTAAAAAAAATTTTCCTATTTTTTGGGCCTTTGTCCCACTTTTATTTATGGCTTTGTTGAGATTTCTTACTCTAAGAGATTGAGAGGTATGCTGGGAGGGGAAGACATTAAGAGTCAAGTGGGATAATTTGATCCTTCCAGTAGAACAATGTGGTTTGGGATTACGTGATTTGAAGGGGTTTTTCAGAGCTATACATTTAAAGCCCCTGTACATAGCACAAGCAGAAATCTATAATTCAAAGTAGAAAGGGATAATGATGAATCAAAGGGGAAGCTCAAGGAACAAGGAAAGACTGTGATTTTGGATGAAAATCCTTAAGGAGAATAATAATAACCAGATAGAATATTATATTCATAAAGTAGCAGAAAATATTCTAAGAACTAAGCCAACATGGGAATGTAAAATGGAGATTCTGCAGATAAGGATGACTACAATTAGGGATACAGACAATAGGCAAGAGGGTGCTGGAATTTAATGAATTAAACTGGCAAATGAACCAAGTTATTGGGAGCAAATAATTAGAGAAGGAAAGGAAACAGAATAGGAACAGGCCAGTAATTTATTTAGACTGCAGACTAGAGATAGTTTTCCCTATCAAGTTGATTACTTTTATATAAATGCAAATGTGCCTATGTCATAAG
The DNA here is from genome assembly GCF_019279795.1 of Protopterus annectens. NCBI lineage: Eukaryota > Metazoa > Chordata > Ceratodontiformes > Protopteridae > Protopterus > Protopterus annectens. Next base: position 844,063,423 of record NC_056728.1, on the reverse strand, counting down.
TGATAATTCAATAAAGATGTTAAAAAAGAGTATATGCAAAGAGAAAGAAATAGGGGGATCCTAAGCAAAAGACCAGCACTAGTAGAGTTTCTAGTAGAATGTAAAACAGAAGCGCTGTTAAAAGAAAGGGACAATTAGTACAGTATATAAAAGGATTAAGAAGAGAGAGTGGATAAGCAATTCACAAAGAAACAATTTAATTGGAGATATATGTATGATTCCTAAATATGCAAAAAAAGTCTAGAAGATTTAGAATCTTTGCTTGGAAGTGTTTAAATTGTTATTCTTATACATCAAGTAGACTCCAAAGATTTTTTTTCCTCAGATAGACAGCAAATGTTGGAGGTGTGATGTGGAAGAAAGTTGTAATTGGGAAAATATTTTTTGGCAGACTTTAAAAAATTCCCTGCAGACTACTCTGTTAGAAATATCGGGTGAGGGAGGGTATGGTCAAGATGGCTAACTGATAGAAGCAACTGGTGAAAAGCTCTGTGACTGAATACTTTTCTCTGACAGAAAATGTAATCAAAATTAAAATTTGAAGATACTAGCTAGCTAATTTTATTCATTAATAGACACATTCACGGTCTTCAAAAGCAATATTTTTCTGTAAGAATTTCAATTGTTTGGTTAAGAGAGAAGAGATTTCAACATGAGTCACTGCAGAAATGCTACTCATGATTCTTGTGTTAAAAAGACATTCAGTCAATATTATCTAATATACAGGATATATTACTTAAAACAAGCTGGATACAAAATTGGAATGTTTCAAATAAGAGACCAGAAAGATGATGGAATATTTTGAAGCTATTATGAAAAAACAACAGGCACAAATCAGCAATATGGAAGAGACTTTGAATGATCATAAAAGCAGAATAACTCGAGGTGAGTCTCAGACTGAATTTCTTTTAAAACTAAATAACTGACTCATAAAAAAACTCGATGATTTACAAAACAGAATGACAAAATAACATTAGAATTTATGGTGCACCTAAAAAGTATGAGGGAGACTATAATAAACGTCTTAACTACCTGGCTATAAAAAAACATTACATTTACCCAAATCTTTATCTTTTGGAATTGAAAGAGCATATAGATCCCTGAGAGCACCTTCTAAAAAGGGAAAACTCAACACCATCCTCAAGTATAGCTAAGTTCATGTCTAGCTTAGAAAAAGATCAAATATTAAAACCAGCATGGTCCAGCCCATCTATTAAAATAGGTGAACATGTAGTCAGATTTGACAATGACTATTTAAATAAAGTAATGAGTAACAGAAAATCCTGTTTACCACTGAGCAAGGAACTTAAAAAGAACAATATTAAAGCCACTTTGGTGTTCCCTGCAACAATCAAATTATTCATTTTTTGAAGAAAGCAATAGCATCTTTAATAGTGAAGAAATTGAGTAGAAAAGTATATATCTGAAGAGACAGATTGAGCTGAATTCTTGGAAAACTGCTTTTAAAACTAAAAAGACTAAAAACTATTTACTCTGACTGATTTTTGGACTATTATTTTCTGAAACAATAGATTTACCTTTTAAGTAAAAGATTTGTACTAGACCGTAAAACATATGTAAGTATGTGTTTATTTTAAGCTAAAGCATTTTTTCATTATGAGAAATACAAAGGGTTAGTTTTACTGTTTTACTATATTTGTAGTGAAAGACTTAATATACTTCATTTAACCAAACATATAAGTGTGTTTCTAAATATTAAACAAATACTTTTTATAAGAAAATGTCATTATATTATAAGCAACAGAACTGGTAACTTTAAAGCTATATAAGTTAAGAAATGTATTTTATTTATTCAACATCACTTACTATGTGCATTGCTGAGTTAACTGAATATCAGATCTACGCAATCTGCTAATTCAAAGTGTTACAGTGCTGGTGATTTTGTTTTCCTTGATCCTGTGTAATACATTTCTTTCACAAGTCATTTATAAAACAACAAACACACTGAAAAAGCTTGAGAACAAAAGAATGTTCCATCTTTTCAGAATGCTACAATTTTCCCACCTTGAGCTGTGCTGAAGAAAATCTAGGACAAGGTTCATTACCGATGTCTTTGAATGAAGAAAAAGAACATTCTATTTTTTTTCTCAAGTATATATGTGAAAAATCTACTCAAAATAACACCTCTTTTCTTTCTTAGTGAAGAATTGATAAGACAAAAGCTATAGTAATATTTTAACTTTATATAATATATAGTAATGTAACATAATCTGCTGACATTGTACATGTTAACATCTTATACTGCAGTGTTATTAACTTTAACCATACATATTAACTGTATATATTAACTGAAGGAAGTAAAGTTAGATGTTTGTTACTGATTAGAACAGTTTAAAAGAATGAAGAAGAATGAGAAACGTACAGAGGAAATTAGCAGCTGCTGTGTACTGTGATGTGTCATTTTCACATGCTGTAGCCAGATTCTGATGTCAGTATGTAAGGCTTAGATCAGAACAGCAGTTCACAATGGCTGAACACAGATTTTCGGATTAAATAAGCAGGAATTCTTTTATATATAGTCAAGACTGCTTGTAATATTACAATTAATAAGAGTAAGCATCTTATGAGTATGCATATACACAAAGAATGCAGTATCTTCTATGCAAGACTAATTAAAGAGCAGTATCAGTAAATTAAGAAATATGTACACATACTATAATATTTAATAGAAATCTGATGACTGAACAGCTGTTTGTTGTGAGATTTTAGAAATACAAGATATACAGAATAAGATAGAATACTAGTAGGAAAATAAGGCAGAAAAATATATTTAAATAAAAAACGGCTTTTAAGAAGGATGTCTGCTGCATATACCGGTATATGACAGAAATGTGAATGTACAAGGTCTCTTATACTTTACATAGAAAATCATATAAATTGTTTCTAAAGAAAATGAAAGCTGAAATTTGAAGCTTGGTCCTGTGAACTCTGAAGCTTTTTATATGTTGAATGTTATAAGATTCACTAAGACTACCTGAAATAACTCATTTCATAAGTCAAAGTGGAAACATGAGTGTTTTATTGTTGAGTCAGTACATTCATTTTGATACAACCACAAAACTAATGAAAACCATAAGAAAAAACAAACTGGGAGTTGAAAAGATGCAAGACACACTAATATAATATACAAATTAAGTGATTCTAATGAAGTCCGGATACCAGAATGAAAGTGCTTAATTTGTATATTAAAGGAGTGTGTCTTGCATCTTTTCATCTCCTGTTTTTCTTTTTTATCTTATGGTCGTCATTTTGAGAGAAAGTAAAGCATATTTTTCAATATGTAAGGAGAATGGAATTTAAATTGAACACTCTGTACTTTTTGTAATACAATATAGACTGCAATTCTTTTTTCTGTTTTTTTTACTCCATATAAATAGTGCGGTGGTGCTGCTGCAGTAGCATTGTTGCCTGACAGTAAGACGTTGTCTGGTTCATTTCTCAGCTAGAGCATCTTCTGCGTGGAGACATGCGTGAATGGGTATACCTTTGTTGAAGGTTGTGCGTCAGAGCTGGCAACTCGGCATGTAAAAATCTACTGCCAATCATTAGCAGACCGGAGGTTCCGCTGTGGCGACCCCTAACCGGGAAAAGCCGAAAGACACTTACTCCATATAAATAGTAAGACATTCTCTTTGACCTCAGTAATATGTATATTTTAATGAAGTATTTTAATAAGCAGCACTTTTTAAAAATATTTTGATATTTGATGTGTTAAGAGTATTACAGACATTTGAAATATAGGCATTTGTACTTTAAAAATAATTCAGAGCTTTTTGTAAGAGCTATAAAATATGTGTGTGTCTTTTGACATGATAAATATATATGTACATTGATCTCTCTTTTGTATTATAGTTTAGTATAATCAGATTACCTGTGGCCTGTAAGTTTACAGATGTCTTTATCTCTTCAGGTACCACTCTGTTATACTTATTTACCTAGAGATCTAGCTATAATAATGTTGAATGAGCAAACAATTTAGGAATATTAAACAGGTAATGTTATACTATTTTATTAATAGGTATATAGTATGCTATTTGTTAGATTATTTAATGTATGTGATTAATAGAAGAGGATTATTAAACTTGTATATAGTAATGGGGAGAATAGTATTAAATGGCAAAATATGTAACTAAATTAATAGTATTATTTTGATCTATATGTAATATTATGTTATTTTTAAGTCATTGTAGCTTTTAGCTATTTTTTATGAATTTTTAGATGTTACTAGAGCAATAGTTTAGTAGTTTGACTATTCAATAACCAGACTAAGAACTTTAGTATCCATGGTAGGTTGTGTTTTATTAGTATTATATACAGTTATAGATGTAGACTTGTCTTTGTTTTTATTTTTGAATTTTAGTAGTTTAGTTTGCAAAAAGGAAGAATTCCAAAGCATATGGAAATCAAGACAGTGTCTGAGGAATACATTAGAGTCTTATATATAATTAAATTAACATGGTAGATAAATGTGTCATATACTCTTTTAAAAGTAATATTTTTAAATTCATAGCATGGATAGTTTCAGCCTATTATCTATTAATGTAAATGGACTAAATAATTGCAACAAAAATAAATTATTAACAAGGTTTCTAAAATTAAACAGGGGAGACATTATATTCTTGCAAGAATATACTTTTTTATCTACTTGATAGATAAAGCTATACAATATTTAAATAACTTAGGCTATGAAGTGTTACCACCGGCTTGTTTTAACAAAATGAGGAGAGGAAATGCTATACTTTGGAGAAAATTCACTGTAATGCCTAAGGTCATGGAATGCTTTAATGATCCTAAAGGAATGAATACATCTGTAATAATTAAATACAGTGGCAAGCTCTAAACATTAGCTTATTTTTACTGGATCCCTGTAACAGGTGCAAGACTGGCTAAAGAACACTTAAATGTACTACAAAGTCATTGGAAGGGTAATTTAATCAAGGGATTTTAACTGCATAACTAGTATAGATGAGAAAAGTAAACAGAAGAAAGCTAAAATACTGGCATCAGCTAAAGCACTAAATAGATGAATTAGTAATGATAATTTAGTTGATTTACTAGTTAAACAGAAGATAAGTCATTGTTCTTCACTCATTAATCTTATGGGCATGGAACGCAAACTATAATTGATTAAGATTTATGCCTCTATATATTTACTTAAAGTGAATTATTTTAAAATGATTCCTTGTTCTCTGCCTGATCATAATGCACTAAGTATTAATAAAGTAATGGATATAAGGAAATTTCAGGTTATTTATAGAATCCCAATATATGATGAAATTAAAAGAATTTAAGAGTTACCGTAAGGAGCAAATCGAGGATTTTTTATCTTTGAATGATAATGGTCAGGTTAGTAAAGTCATACTATGGGACTCCTTAAAAACGCATATTAAAGATAGAATGGGAAGATGGGCTAGCAATAAAATGAAAGAATGGGATAATGAGTTGTTTGAAATACAAAATGAAATACACAAAGCAAGGTTTGAACAACAAAGAAAGAAAGATATTAGATAATACTGAAATCATTAAAAAATAATGACAAAATATCAAACAGTTTTAACACATAAAGTGGAGACAGCTTTAGAAAAAAAATAAAATGCCATTGTTATGTGATAACTTCAAAAAATCTACATAGATTAGCCAATAGAAGTAAGATGTTAAGCAAAAAAGCAAAAATCAATAATATCCAAGATCCTCATACTAATAAGCTTAGTTCAGATATACAGGAAATGCTTAATTTTTTAAAAAACTTCCTTGAGGACTCCACAAGGATCTTAGTAAAGATAAAAATACTAATCCTGATGATTACAAATTTGACAATTATTTAAAGAAAAATGTTACTTGTAAATTAAATGGCCAACAAATACCTCAGCTGAATAAACCTATTACCCTGATAGAAGTTAAAGAAACTTTAAAAAAGGTAAAAATGGTAAAGCTCAATGGTTAGATGATTTAAGTATGGAATTATATAGTCTGGTTCCATTAAATATTATAGGGTTACTGGGTGATGTTTTCAGGATAATTCATGGGGACAAAATAATTCCTCCCTTATGGAAATTTTCTATAATCTCACCTATACTTAAACTAGGAAAAATTAATAAGTTAGTCTCCTGATATAGACCTATTTAATTATTAAATGGAGAATATAAAATATTTACTTACATTTTCACCACAAGATTAAGAGATACAGTAGACAAATTAATTATTAAACATCAACCAGCATTTATAGTAAATAGATTTACACATCATAATATGAAAGGGGTAGCAACTATCTTAGACTTAGCAAATGAAATGAATAAGAAATTTGCCCTAATTAGCTTAAACATTGAGAGAGCTTTTGATTCTGTAGATTGGAGCTACTTGTTGAAAACTTTAGAAGCATCTGCATTTCCAGAACAGTTTATTAGAATATTAAAAAACCTGTATGGAGACTCCAAAGCATATGTCAAAACTGGATCTTACATTTCCCAAGGATTCCCTTTCATCAAAGGCACAAAATGAGGGTGTCCCTTGCCCCCTTTATTATTTGCATTTCTTATTGAACACTTAGATAATAGTATAAGAAGCAATGGAAAATTGATGGATTATCAATTAATAGAGATTGTCAATCTCAAATACAGATTTTTGCAGATGTTTTACTAACTGTTGGAAATTTTAATTATTTGATTGAAGAAATAGATGAGGAAATTGAAAAGTTTCAAGAAGTATCACTGCTTAAATTTAATATCAATAAAACTGAAACTTTACTGTTAAATCAAATATTAGTTAGTAAGTTTTAAAGGACAATCCCAGTGTTAAAAATTAGGGTCCAAGTTAAGCTGACAAAAGTCATGCCCACTTCGACATGTCACTTTCATTCCCACCCACATTGTCATTTTACTTTTAAATATCCTGTAAATGTACAGTTCCAGTCTTGTTTCAGCTCCCAGGCTAAACTAATCTTTGGATTTGTGTTCCTCTCCAACTTACATTGGATTGGGGAACTATATCCCTAGCTCCTGGTTCATATTTAAAATAAAGAAAGCTGTGCCAGTGAAAGGGACATCTGTGTATACTAATTTATAACTTTTATTAGTGGCGCATACAGCCAGGACCAAAGCACTTAAACTTCTTGATTTTACTTTCATTGAACTTTGGTTCTTCCCCGAGCTGTGTGCACCACTATTACTATTTTTTATTCTTTGGTTCTTTGTTTTAATAAAGTTTTTCTCCCTATTGGACTAATTTTTTATATTTTGCATCACGCATGCTTCTACAGATGTAAAAGCAGCCCGCTCATACAAAATAGGGCATTTGTCTAGTAGTACTCAGAAATCAGCACATATCAAACTAGAAGCTGAAAAAGGAACAGAAGAGTGTGTCTACTAATGTTCCAACCTTCTGTTACAAACTTGCTTTCTATTGAATTACTAGCAGGTCTGAAAGTCACTATACCAGGCTAGTATTCAAAAATCAGAATATAGTAAAATACGAAAGAAAGAGAAATATGGTTTCCACTATTGTTTGCCTGACTCAGATGCTTTCTATAGGTAGAAGCTATGTCATAATATTGTTGTAGATGGCCAGGATTCATAATCACCACAGAATAAAATATGAAATGAAAGAAACAAAAAACTCTTGTTTACTAATGTTTTAAAAGCCTTGCTTTACTGATGTGCTTTCTAGAGTAGCAGCAGCAGTCAGGTCATAAAATGTCTGAAAGGCTATTTTTCTCAATGGGTAAAATGCACAGATTACACTAAGGAATGGCTTACAGGGCGAGCTGTTGACAGTACAACTGCAATTTGAGATGGAATTTGGCTAACACCTTCAAAACCTCCTTTGGGTACTCTTCCCCCATCCCCCTCAGCCAAAGGTGAGCATGCTTAGAAATGCAAACCTGAAAGGTAAACAAAGTTGAATTAAAACAAAACATCCCTTGGATACTACTAATTTTGAAAAAGTAATTGAAGAAGTGTTACTTATTATTAAAAAATGGAATTAATTCTTTTTTTTCCCTGTTTGAGGATAGGTTAGTGCTTATTAAAATGATTACTCAAGATTTACGCATATATATATATATATATATATATATATATATATATATATATATATATATAGTATTCAATAGCTTTAATACCTGACAAAAAGCTTTTAAAGAAATTGGAAAAAACATTAACTTCATTCTTATTGTATCCTAAAAAGCTGAGAATTGCTTATAGAAATCATATAAGATTACGGGAGTATGGTGGTATTAGCTTCCCAGATGTAGATTCATACTCTATTGCTGCAAGTTTTAACTGTATTATACTCTGGATAGTCTCAACCTACACTATTCAATGGAAAACTATCCAGGAGTAGATTATACCAAGTTCATTAGAAATATGTAATAATCCTTTTATCTGGTTAACAAAATTTTCCTTAGAAGGAAATTCATTTCAGTCTTTAGACTCCGCATATATGAAATCAATTCTTAAAACAGTTAGGAAATATGTTTTCCTATTGAACATACCTGAAGATGTAAGGAAACCTCAGAACAATGTTAAAATAAATTTCCTAAAAAGGAATGGATTATTAATATGTTCTGATTGCTTTGAAAAATGAAAAGCTAAGTCCCAATAATATTTAATGAAACAATATAAGTTGGATGGATATGCTAACCAGTTAATGTTATCTATCAGTAAGAAGTTAAATGAATTTGTAGATATGAGTGAAGAGGAACAAAACATTATTCCCCCTATAACATGAATATATGAATGCTTTTATTGATGGTCATTTGACAAAGTTTATCCAAGCTATTTACGTTAAATATAAATAACAATAATAACTCTGATGCAAAATTCTGGAACTTTTTAAATAGTGGTGGATGAGTGGCACAATAGATGGTAAGAATAAAGCTTTGATACTTAAACCAGTTAGTCAAACTTCAAGTTTATACTGGAAAGTTTTTATGTGGAAATATATATACTTATAATGTTTGTTACTCCATATAAAATCTCTAAGTATTCTTCAGTTTTGTTGGAGATGTAGTAAAGTCATGCGTTAGTGTGCTTTTGTTTTGCAGTGTTGAATGTGCTGGAAGGATATCCCCACCCCCACTTACTCGCCCACACTCACAGGCCTTTTACTGCTGAAGGTGAAGCTACATTAACACTTCACCATATTTTACTCTTATCAGTGTAATATATTCCTGGAAAGACTTTGAAAAGCCCATAACTATAAAATCAGATGCTGTGACTTGAGTCAAGTATTTATAGTTCACACACCTTCACCCGGATTTACTAATCCTTCGTGTAAGACTTAATAAGTCTTACTCGGAGGCTGCAGTTGAATGGATTGATGTCAGTGTGCCATGAATATTCAAGAGGGCACGCTAACTCATCAGTAACTCTTACGCGGACTGAGTAGGAAAGCAGGGGGAGTGTCCAACTGCGGAGCAGTCTAAAAGTCCACGCCCCTGCAAGGTTTTAAAAAGCATTGTGTCAACAGACAAGAGCGAGTTCGCTCAAATGTACTTGCACCCAACACCACACTCCCTGACAATGTAAACCCCCATCACAGTTATAAAACGTAACAAATAAATTTTATTTTTTTTAAATCCACGATATAGCTGCCCGTATTTGCGCTTGTTTGCGCGGGTGTGCCCATTGCTTAACCACAGTTAGCAACTGTGACATTGAAGAGCATATAAGAACTACTTATGCAAATTAATCCAAATAGCAATAGCATAATGGTAGAGCGTATGCCCAAAGAGGAGGCATTCACGGTTTGATTCCCACCACTCCCCTTCTTATTTATGTTTTAAATCAGTATTTTAAATAATACCAGATATATATGATTAAAATATTATTAAAAGCAGTGAAATGGCTAATGTATCAGTGAAGAAAATATATATTTTTAAAGGATCCAGATATATAATAGCCTGCTCTTAAGCAGCACTTTACCCAGCTAAACAGAGGTGCCCATAGTTTAACAGCGCTTTACCCAGCTAAACAGAGGTGCCCATAGTTTAATAGCGCTTTACCCAGCTAAACAGAGTTGCCCATAGTTTAATAGCACTTTACCCAGCTAAACAGAGTTGCCCATAGTTTAATAGCGCTTTACCCAGTGCAGTGTGTTTGCGCGGACGTGCGTGCCATGCCAACCAGGGCACTGTAGGGCACCGGGGAGCAACGTAGAGCTAAGTTGCTTAAACGCAGCCACACCCCCTAGCCTGTCTAGACAGTAATAAAATAGAAGAATGACACGGTTCAAACCCAGGACCCTGTGCATCATAATCAAAGTACAGAACCACTAAGCCATGACAACATAGGAGAAGCAGCTATTATTAACATTCATATACTTACGAATGGTAGTTTAACCATTACTAAGTAGGTCTGCAGTCAGCCGAGAATTTTACAAAATGGCCAATGACAAAAAAGTGTGGGAAATGTGGCATATTTAAGCCCCATAGGCGGAAATACTCCCCATAACTGATTGTAGCACACATTTGCAGTCAGAATGGCAGGTGTAGGAGAGGGTTCACGCTTCCGAGCGCAATGTTGGGGCATCGAAGAGTCCAAATACATGGTTTGGCTCCTTGTCCACCATCATGAGTCAAGACTCCTGCAGGGCCAGTTCCAAGGGATGCAGTACAAGGCAGAGGCTTGGAACTGGTTAGCTCGTGACCTCACCAGTGCCACAGGCATTCCCCGGACTGGTGAGCAGGTCCGTCACCACCATGCAGACCTGAAGAGACGAAAGCAGGACCACCTGAACCAGTGGATACAGGAGGACCATGGGATGCAGGATGCCCCACAACTGAGTATGTAGCCATGGAATGCAGTATGTAAGAATGGATAATAGAGTATGTATAATGGATAGGTATGTTTCAATATCCCTTCATTTACTTTACAGCTGCAGGTGACCGTGTTACAAATCAGCAAACCTATGCTGATAGGCTGTTAAGGTCGCACCACCAGGCAGGTTAGTGATTATTCTGCATGTATTGTTATATAAAATATGTTTTGAGAGCATGAAAGAATGTGTTGTAGTCCAATAAAACAGCCATAGAATTGCCTGAATAATTCCTCTGTATGTACTGTCAGATAAAAACGTCAGAGAGGCAGAAAAAGAGTGTAGTAACCCATTAAGAAAGGTAACATATGTCTGGAATAATATCTCTGCAGGCACTTTCATATAACATAAGTGAGTGAGCCTGAAAAAAGATTGTGCTAACCTATTAATAAAGGTATAATATGTCTTGAACATGTCTGCTATAAACACCGTTAAAACAAATAAAGGAGTGAGCCTGTGGAAATGTGTGCAATGTCATTAATAAAGGTCTAAAACCCAGAGTGTGTCTGTGTCACAGAGTCTGAAATGTAGTAGTACCCTTGCATTATACAAACAGTACTGTTTGAAAATGTGCTGGCAACCCAGAGTTATGCAGCCTAATATAAAGTGGGTGATGGAAGTGCTAGTAGCTGTGAAACATATATACAGTCCACAATAGTCAGTTACTGGCTGGCATGAATAAGTAAACCTGGCACACATGTAGCATGTAATTATTCACCAGAAATGTGAGTGTGTGTTAAGAAATGCAGGGTTCTGTACAAATCGAAGTGAAAATGTCATGTGAAAACATCACAGATATGTAGATAAAGAAATATAAATGCAAACAAGAAATATGTAGCAGTAACACCTGAATCCTGGACAGTTAGTATGTCAGATATGGGTCAGGCATATATTGAACTAGCCAAACCCATGACACAACCTAATGTATGGTGGCAAGTGTAATAATACAGGTAGGGGATATACAACTGCAGTCACTGGGAATGTAGTGCAGACTAAAAGGTCATTATAAGATGTTAACTGAGGTTTTTTCTACACCCTACCATATGTGCATAAACCATGCAATTCCACACCTCAATGGGTAAGTGTAACCTTAAATATTTGTTGGGACATATGTCCTAATGTTTTATAAATATTTGCATTGATATTGATGCATGTGCCCTGTTCAAACACCACGTTCATGGTGGCCTGTTGCTACCAAACATCCCTGCATGCTGTTAGAATATCCACTGTCATTCACTATATGCATGTGTTATGCTTGCTGTTCAACTGTTGGAACCTTGGTGTGCTGGGTTAATGGGAATATTACTGCATGCTGTTACAACTAATCTGGAATGCTGTTGTTTATGTTGTAATTAAACACACCTAATGACAGAACGTATGGGAAGGCCAGTCCCAGCGGACCTACCTGTCCCTCCTTAGTTGGCGAGTGCACCTGGCACCAGCAGCTCCGGTGCCCAGCCCGGGCTCCCCTCCTCCATTGGTCCTGTGCCATCTTTGGGTGGAAGTGCTGCAGCGGTTTGGGGCTCGTCCAAGCATGGGTGGAGAAGGGCCACCCGTCACCCTTCAAAGGGTCCGGGCTGTGGTGCGTAGGGAGATCCAGTGTTCAGTCACTGATCCCCTACGCCAGCTTGAGGCGAGAGTGGCGCATCTCTCGGGTGAGCCTGCCTGTCCTGCTCAGCCCCCAGCACAGCCACCCTCGGGGCTGTGAAGGTGCAGTGGTGACTGCCCATGGGTGGGGATCTTAGTTCCACTGTTACCATCTGTGGGCTCATGGGCTTGCGATTTCCAAACATCCTTCCCCGTCAATTGTGTTCACCCACCCCATGTGTCAAACTCTGCCCCTGTATGCATCTTGTTTGTCTTTACCTCCCCAACCTACCTCCCCAAATATACCTACTTCCTCTACCTCACATTCCACTCTCACCTGAAAAAAAAAATTAAAAAAAAGGGCACTCTGTTCCCACAAAAATATTACGCCCCATACATAGCTGCCCAATTCGCATACATGTCCACTGGACATGTAAACTGAAATTCTAATTGGCAGTACAACATATTTTGTTGTCCTCACCCCTCTCTCAGGGGTGGAAGGTTTCAAATTTCACAACAAATTTCATACATATGCACAGCTGTTGCTGGTAAAGAAATGGGCAGCTATGCACCTTCCCTACACCCATCCTGCACATCCTGAGCTGGTTTCCCTACTGTCTTTCCCTCTTTGTGCCCCCTTTTTCACCACTTTCCTATATCCCCATTTTCTTTTCTTTAAAAGAAATTAGCGCGGGGGTTAGCGGGAGTAAGCATTTTAAGCAGTAGTTAGCGGGGGTGCGCGGGTGTAAGCTTGTGTGCGCTTAGCTAAGGATTGCTAAGCATCACGCAAACCCGTGCAAACCCGCTTACAACCGCTTAAACGTGCCTTAGTCACTCTGTATGACAAGGCCCTTGTGCTGCTCAGCAGCAAAATAAAATACCCTTGTCAGTCTCGAATGCGGGACCTTGGACACACCAGTCTGCATGAAGTACCACTACACCACAGCAGATATACAATAACGCAGTGCTGAAAGCAATATATCATGCATTACCATGAGTGAATGTAAAGGGAAAATAGGAATGGCATAACACAAATCTTGTTCTGTGGGCCTTAACCAGCAGGTGCTGTGGAATTGCATGACATGACTGTGAAAAGAGAATCAGCCATGCTAGTAGGGAATAAGGTTACAGTAGCAGCTTACAAACCCCACACAGTATCAGAGCAGGATAAACACTGGCATATTTGCATAGGTCACAGGCCAGACCTCCCAATAGTGACTGATCTACAGTGATGACCCTGATTTGTAAACAAATCTTAGCTGTGCCCCTCTGACTCCCTGTGAAATGTACTAACAGTAGGCAGACAAGTGTTGAATCTCATTGAATGACAAATGTCAATAAGTAAGAGTAGACACCGCTTGCACGTCAGAAAATGTGTAGTAATACATATGCTCTGAATCCCCCAAAGTCTGAACTGCAAAATGTCTGAACTATATCACAGGTGTATCCCAGTTATATGTACCTTTCCCTGAGGCTGTTCAAATATATATGTGAGAGTATCTGAGGCCTGGAAGAGTCAGAAACACACAGGCATATCAGCTTATCTGCTGTTACACACTCTGCAAATAGCTGTAGAATGAATCCCACAAGCATGCCCTTATGTAGAAGTACAACACAGAAATATCAAAGGATGTAGCCATGCACTGCTAGCAACCACCTG
>NC_056728.1:843896843-844044343 GCF_019279795.1 Protopterus annectens | reverse complement strand
TCTGTACACCTATGCCTGTTGTTCTACTATAGTTTAGCACACTCATAGTAGCAATGCCACAGTTGTGGCCACTGACAAACTGTGGCATATTCTTGTAGGTCCCTCTGGTGTGACAGCAGGGCAGATGACACATGCTGGTGAGTGTGTTAACACTTTAAAGTTGGTATTGAAATGTGCATGTCATAGGTGAGGTGTAGGCCATGTACACATAACACACCTACACATAATGCATGCTGTGCATGTTTGCTGTGAGACGTTAAACATCTCAGTAAAGTCAGTAGCTGTCTCAATGACATGCAATGCACAGAGCATCAGACACAAATGTGGCAACACTGTACTGCACATTGGATAGGCATAGTTGACACACATGTACACAACATAACACGTTTGTCATACGCAGTACACATCAACATGCTACACATGTTGTAACCGGACACCCACTGCCAGGCCACACTTCAGTATCCCACATGTCATCCACACATCACATATATTATACCTGAGGTGTAGGGGCCTAGCATGGGGCTGTGCAACACTCTTCAACACATAACACAGTCATGTTAGGCAATGCTCCCTATTGGGCACCTCACACACCCTTGTGCAATGTGGCTGTGTAATTGTGAACTTAGCCACTGCACTGCGGTTCAGGTACAGCATGCTAGGCGGTGGTCTAGCACACTTTAGTGGCCTTGAGTGACCCCATGATGCATGATGGCTAATGGTACTACACCCCATACAGTTACAATGGCCATGTCCAGGATTGGTATTCCATCACGTACACATGCACCACTCATCCCGTGTGTGTACATAGTATGCATGTGCTACACCTGTGTCCACAATTATCTGCTACAGACACAGACACTGCAATCAGACATGGAAATCCATGTGACACACAGATAACACATGCAGCCATGGTATGTATACTTGTGAGTGATGGTGCACAGGACATTGCAGAGCTTATAATACTTGCACAGAAATGTTGTGTCCTTGTACACATTGTGTTGCAGGGTGTAGGCAATCACTGAACATGTACACACATGCACCACAGCCATGTACACTGTCATTAACTATGGCTGTCTACACTCACACTGCATGGACTTGATCAATACTTAGTCTGCATCCTGACACGTGTGCCGCTGCTGTTTGCCTTGTGATACTGTCACCCACCTTCAACCACCATTGAGTATGTTTTGGATTGCTGTTGTGTGTGTGTATCTGCTGTAGTGAGGAGTGTGCATGTGTTCCTGTGTGCATGTGTGCATGTGTGCATGTGTTCATGTGTGCATGTGTTCATGTGTTCATGTGTGCATGTGTGCATGTGCAGACCGTAAAGTGTGTTTCCTGTCTTCCTCTCACAGGTGCTGAGTTAGGAGTTGGCGAAACCAGCAGGTGACCTGAAGTCACTGCCATGGATAGTGGTGATGATGACACATGTACTGTGGCACAGGGAGATTTGACATGGTCTGTCAGTCCACCAATCGACAGTACACAGCATTCAACCCCATCTACGCACACACTCATACTGCCATTACATCCCTCACCACCAATGGCCATAGGCGAGGGACAGCATACAGTTGGCATTGACCAGGAGAGTGTGGTACCCATGGCACTTGCATCCCCTCACAGCAGCCATAGCCATAGACCCGGAATGGTACCACATAGGTGGAGGTCCAGGGGTTCTCGGGGGAGCAGCACTGGTCTTATTGCCCGTGGCAGGCATGCCCTCACAGGTCTTACGATGACCACTATGTTCCGGGCTGTAATGCAGGCTCAGGCACGTATGGAACAGTACACCAGGCAGGGACTTAAGGCGCAGAGGGCACATTACACTGCTATCAATGACAGCATCCATGACCTTGCCGGTGCCATCCAGACTTACACTGAGGTCATTGATAGACGTTGGGGGGAGACAATAGATGCCCTCCACAACATGTCTTTCTTGAGCCAGGACCGTGCGGGACGGTTGTGACGTCGACGCAGACGCCTGCCAGCAACAGCAACAGCTGGCAGTGATCGCGGACGGCCCACAGTTCACAGCCACTCCCATAGTGGCAGTACCAGCCCCAGCAATGCTGGTGCTGGCCTGTCCATTGACATGTGCACATGGCTCTGGCCAGTCCCAGCAGGGACATGGGTCCAGTCATAATGCCTCTGCCTCTGACAGTACCCAGTCAGGGTTGGTACCTGATACTGTCCGTAGCACCCCTGCCAGGCACAGGTACTGTGTCCATGGCCGGAGACTGTGATCTGTACAGCCTAGCAGGTACAGTCTGTGGCTGTCCCACAAACCGCCATATATGGCAGCCACATGGTGGAGCTGTGTGCATGCAGACATGCACACATTAAGCAAACAACTAGGGCTCACACATACACACACACATTACATTAACATTGGCCCATGCTGTACTGTTGTCTCTCTCACACACACACACACACACACACACACACACACACACACACACACACACACACACACACACACACACACACACACAGACATGTCAATTGGATGGGTCAATGTCAGGCTCTGGCAAACAACAAAACTCCCTGTGCATATGATGATACCTGTGCCGCCTCCTGTCATCTGCATTATTGATGGAGGGACAGGCTAACATGGTGCTGATGCACAGGGTGACACTATAGCAGTGTAGCAATAATAGCAAGTTGCCAACAAGGAAGTATAACTACATCTTTGTAGCTATATCTGAGCAGACATTATGCATCAAATCTCTGATTGTCAGTGTAGCATTGTTTACACCACTGTTAGGTCTGAGTATGTATTATCCACCCATGTGCCACTTGGCTGATGTGTGATGTGTTGCCAGCATGTGTTAGTGAGTTGACAGTATGTGTGTGATGTGCGCAGTACAGATTAGCAAGTGTACATCTGTGAACATGGTGGGTGTGCACTGTCTGGATGTGCATGCATAGTGGACACATGGGACGTGTGGCATACCCTGTTGTACACATTGTTAACATCTCATAGCATCTTTCAATGGCCAGTATGCATTCTACTACAGTTATGTACTACCATGGGTAGACATGTGTATGACATGGGTTGACACTATGCTGTGGGTGATACCGTTAATATCTGTCAATGATTTGCGGTCTGGTAGTATACACAACCTCAACAGCATGACTATAGGCAATCATTGGACGATGTTCTGACAAATGACACACAGTAGTAGGGAACCCAGTATCAATTGGATCCTTCCAGTGCTACACTATAACACTAACCAGTGGTAATGACCGCCACCCATTACTGTGACCACACCTGTGTGTTATATAGCCCCCTTAGGTACATGCAGACACACTAGGGATGTGTCCATCCAAATCTGGGAATGCATGGATTGGCCTACAATGCATTCCCTGGATGGGATGCATATCCTACACAAGGGTATCATGCAGACAGATACCTGTTGTCTGATACATGCTGTATAGCAGTAAACCGACTATGACATAGTCATCCTCATGTACTATACATACTATCCCGTCAGTACTACACAGGTGGTAGCCTTCAACATGTATGTTGGGTACCATTGTGTACATACAGACCCATGTTATGTCATGTGTCCCTTGATATCCACATATCCATAGGTATTGTGGAGTCCCAAGGTGTATCACATAAGACATTAGAGGCCTGAATGCATCTCCACAAGGTAGTCGTACACCTATAAAGACTGTCCATTCTTGGCAGACTTTGTTGTGTATGACCATGTCTGACATATACCCTCACTCATACTACTCTTAAGTAACTGTCATGGGTGTGTGTGCCACAGATGACCTTGGCCACAGAACACGACAGTGGACGGCCGTGTCACATACATACATATGTGACATACAATCTGAGAAGCAGCGGCACAACCTGTCAATGGAAACAAATGTATTCATGTAGTATGGAGGCTTCACACCTATGTACTGATTTAGGGGACATGTACACATATATATTTGCCATGCAGATACCTGATGTGTGCAATGCACTTACTGTTGTCATCATACTATGTCATACCATGTTAAAAGCAAAACCCACACTGCATTGACCAACAGTGTAACACACAGTCACTGTTTGGAGGATTCAAACCCCTACCTAACTATGCTATGATACTAGAGAGAGACGCATTACCACGGCGCACTATTCGCTTAATTGTCTAGTTTCCCTTCTCCTGCTGTATTTGTAGGATGGTGACATCATCAGACTTTCCAAAGAGGAATGTACCTCTTTTAGTGTGTTTTCACAGTCTCCAAAAAGGACACTCCTTTCAAAGACAATTGCACACATACACACACCCCCCACACCAAAAATGACACTCCTTTCAAAGACAATTGCACACATACACACACACCCCCCCACACACATTGTTTGCAGGATTCAAACCCCTACCTATGTTATGATACTAGAGAGAGAGAGACGCATTAACACAGCGTGCAATTTGCTTTACTGGCTGTTTTTTCTTCTCCTGTTGTATTTGTAGGATGGTGACATCATCGGACTTTCCAAAGAGGAATGTACCTCTTTTAGTGTGTTTTCGCAGTCTTCAAAAATGACACTCCTTTCAAAGACAATTGCCCACACATACACACTGTTTGCAGGATTCAAACCCCTATCTAGCTATGTTATGATACTAGAAAAAGATGCATTAACACAGTGTGCTATTTGCTTCATTGGCTGGTGTCGCTTCTCCTGCTTTATTTGTAGGATGGTGACATCATCAGACTTTCCAAAGAGGAATGTACCTCTTTTAGTGGGTTTTCACAGTCTCCAAAAAGGACACTGTTTTCAAAGACAATTGCACACATACACCCCCACACACTGTTTGCTGGATTCAGACCCCTACCTAACTATGTTATGATAATTAGAGAGAAACGCATTAACACAGCGCGTTATTTGCTTTAGTGGCTGGTTTCCCTTCTCCTGCTGTATTTGTAGGATGGTGACATCATCAGACTTTCCAAAGAGGAATGTACCTCTTTTAGTGTGTTTTTACAGTCTCCAAAAAGGACACTCCTTTCAAAGACAATTGCACACATACACACACTGTTTGCAGGATTCAAACCCCTACCTAACTAGGTTATGATACTAGAGAGAGATGCATTAACACTGCACGCTATTTGCTTTATTGGCTGGTTTCTCTTCTCCTGCTGTATTTGTAGGATGGCGACATCATCAGACTTTCCAAAGAGGAATGTACCTCTTTTAGTGTGTTTTCACAGTCTCCAAAAAGGACACTTCTTTCAAAGGCAATTGCACACATACACACACCCCCACACACTGTTGGCAGGATTCAAACCCCTACCTAACTAGGTTATGATACTAGCGAGAGATGCATTAACATGACGTGCTATTTGCTTTACTGCCTGCTTTTCCTTCTCCTGCTGTATTTGTAGGATGGTGACATCATCAGACTGGACATGGTGATGTGTGTACACTTTCTTTTATACCATTCCAGGAATGATCCATGTGGGTCAGCAGGTGTCAACAGCTTGAACAAGACCCCAGAATCCTTACCTTGTGTGATCTATCTGTGTACACATTGACATTCCGTCATATGTTAACACATATTTATGCATAGCTTGTTGGTTTTGTGGATACTACATGTGTCTGGGATGTTGATAAAGGGCTATTCAAAGTCTATGTGACACATGTGTAGATGTGTTCATTGATGTATGTCCTGGGTGGCTGCCTTGCAAACAGTCTAGCATGTTTGGGAACCATGATCCGCACATGAACATACCACAGTTGGTAGGGTTGTGTGTATGTCAGCTTCCAATAGCTCTGTTTATGACTGCAACCATGATGGACTCCATGACCTTGCAGATCAGACCTCATAGGCATACTGGACTTGACTTCCCATGGTGTGTTGTGCACCAACACTTGTGGGGAGTGCCATATGTAGCTGTGACACATTCAATGGTTCCACATCCTGTGTAGGGGGTGAGGCTCAGCTGACTGTTCAGGTGCATGATCTGTTTGTTCTGTAGTTTGTGCATGACACATATTGGGAATCAATGTATTCCAACTGCTGCCATGCTTTTGGCAGTGGTGGTGGCTGCTCATCCATTCTACATGTGATATCTCCTGGTATGTTGATGTGGACTATTGTCAGTGGGGGATGGGTATGTACATATGGGCCTGTCTGTCATGATGTCGGCATTGTCACTCAGGTACAGTTGGCCCTGACTCAGGACATATATGGGTGTACATTGATATTTATGACATAGCTGAAGGAGGTGTCAAGATTCAGTCTGGACTCCTTCTCAGCTACTCTTTACAAAACACCAACGAACATGAGCACTAATCCCTGTTATACTCTTTTACATGCTTAACACCCTACTGATCCTTTGTGATCAGGCTACAGAGTATATCATGATAATATCCTGGCATGTCCAGTGGTAGGTTTTGTGTGTACTCTTCAATCCAGCTGGTGGATATTGTGATATTGACACAATGTCACATCTGCCTCATGTACACAGACAACCCTCTCCTCCTCCCGACAAACTCAGATATATGTGTGAGATGCACCTATATAGACCTATATAGACATACAAGGAGCTGAACTCTCTCAACCCATGACTGGCACAGTCTATCAGGTGGTGAAGGCAACCACACACATCACATATCAGTCTCACATATCCTCTAGCAACAGCACTCAAACCACATTAGCACACATAGACATACTCGGATGCTGTAAGTGTACTCTACCTAAGCAGCAGAGACCTCCAAAGCAGATACACACACACCTGCTACCCCACTACAATACCCACATATCACAATGTTCACAATGTCAGTGTGCCACACAGTCACTGCCCTTCGGGCTAAACAACATACCTAATACACTTGTAATAGGCGACACTTATTGTCAGACACACTGACGTACCACTCACCAGCCCTAACAAGGGAATAGTCACTTTGGGCTGTCTGTTGGGTGCCAGGATCTGCCGCATAACACAGGCAGTCAGGTCACTCCAAAGCAAGTACAAGACTGGCACCATCATTATCCATGCTGGTGTGTATAACCTCAGACGTTACTCCCTGGACCACATGACATGATACATGGAGGAACACTCTGATCATGTAGCCCAGGCCAGTATGACCCTGACCTTGTCTAGCATCTTACACCCACCAATTATGATGTCACAGTATACAGACACACATATCACATTTAACAGTTGCCTAACACATTTGTTTCATTCATAGGGGATACAGTGTCTGTCAGCGTATGGTGACATGCTCAACATGCCACGTAGCTTCACTATGGACAGCTTGCACCTGTCACCCTTGGACTTTGGAATGTTGACTAAGGCTCTTGCTACCACCATAGTGCCTTTTCTAAGCAGGGCTCAGAAGACAAACCCACCTCCATAGACATTACAGGTTAAATGAAACTAAGGGTAATGCTGCTCAACAACAGTTGTGTTAACCTCATATTGTGGCCACTCAGGACTCTCCTCAGTATGGAGGATAGCAATATCTGTGCACTGACAGACACCTGGTTCAGGCTCGCTTATGCACACCAGCACTACCAGGTTATGTTTCATACCATGCTGTCGGACAACAAGACTTGGAACAGACAACACAACTAGGGAGAGTATCCATATACATCACAGATATACACACCTCCAGGTTAGCACTGCACAAAGCATCACAGACCATACATATACAACTACCATTGTGCAATACTGCCTTTCAGTTTGTTGCCTGCTACAGAACACACTCCCAAACTCAGGAACCACACTCGGCTTTCGTGGGAACTAAGGAGAATATGACGGTCTCCACAAACACCATTATATTGTGTGACTTCATATACACAAATATTGACTGGGGATACTACTCAAGCCCCGACACACTCACCCAACAGTCGCTACAATTTGTGGACTCATATGCTATGGCACAACCAGTCAGCACAGCCACAAGGGGGAATACATACTGGACCTGATCATCACCAACATGGGGACTCTATGTTCCACACCAGCGATATACCCCTCATTGGTAAGGTCAGAACATACATGTATCTCACAGGACATACATATACCCTCCACACACCCATTCTGGGTAATCTTGGTGAACTTCTCATGAGCCAGCATCTCACTTCACCGAAGCAAGGTGGCATACCTTCAGAGATCCTGGGACAGTGGCATATATGGCTCACACTGCTGCATCCTTTACATACACATTCTATGGACACCTAGTGGACTGCATGGATTGTGCTATCCCAAATAACAAAAGGACCCACTACTACAATGGCAGGGGACTTGTCTGGTAGACCCCAGCCATTAATAAGCCGTACAATGTCAGGAGGAAGCTACTACATGATAGAGCACAATCCCAGACTGGGAAGGCATCTGTGATCTGTACTAGCAGACAGCTATAATCACTCATGGACTTTTCTAAGGGCCGCTTCTACCAGACAATTGCAACAGACATGTAGGACTATCACACGGCCTTCTTCAATTATGTCAGGAACCTGGGTGGACACTCACTGATATGCTGTGAGTTACTGCATACTGACTAAACCTACCCTGAACCCACTGGCATTGCCTACATCCTGGCAAACAGGTTCAGTGCAGATGTCTCCCACCCATCCCCCCCTAAGGAGCAACTATCCATCCCAACAGAGTATAACCTCCCTAACATCCCACATTAACAGGTGAGTGCTGCCCTCCCCACAGCATACATCACAGTATCAATGTGACCAGATGGTGTCCCAGCCTGCATCCTACACGAGCATCATGATAAACGCAACCCTCACATTACATCACTGTTCAATATTGGAGTTACCACAGGATATGTACTCAAGGAATGGCGTACTGCAATAGTGATCCCGCTCCACAGAGTTGGTGCCACAACGGACCACAGACAATATTGCCCTATAAGCCTATGTAGCCTGTTCTGCAATGCTATGGAGCATATTGTCATAGGACTCATACACATAGACATTGGGAACTTACAGACACTGTGTCCATTTCAGCATTGTTGTGGGCAGTTCTTGCCTCTTGAACCTGTTTGTATTCTTTAAATGGCTAACAGGTCCATTGACATAGGGACGGCTGTCCACACAGCCTACCTGAACCTTGCAAAACCCTTCGACACAATAACCCACTGGGCCATTATGCATAGGCTCACCAGCGTCAATATGGACACATATCTCACACAATGGATTGATACCTAGATCAGGGATAGCACCCACATGGTCAGAATTGCAGGTGCCATGTCTGACTATACACCAGTTACACATGGCATCCCACATGGCTTGGTCCTGGGACCTCTCTTGTTCAGTATATATTTGTCTTACGTACAGGCTACCATAGGGGGAATATGGTTGAACATGTTTGCACTTGACTGCAAACTGGGTGCCATGATCAACTCTCCAGCTGCCACATGCATACTCAATCAGGGTCTCACAGAGATGGATGACTGGTGCCTGAGCCATGGCCTACAGCTAAATGCCATTAGTTGCATAGTCATCCCCTTTGGGAGTAACAACATGCCCACACATTACCACATAGGTAGTACTCCATTACATACGGTAGGAGTTGTTAGGGGTTTGGGGATATGACTTGTTCGTACTGTCGCCTTTAACATTCACATTGCCAAAGTGGTTGGACACACCTTCTATGTGGGCCACCTTATCCCATATGGTTTCACATCTAGATCGAGTGAGGTCATTGTGCCCGTATACTCATCACATCCATGCTTGGTTCCAATGCCACATTTGGGGTGTACCTTACCTGACACCTGCAGCAACTGTACTGGCCATGGAAGGTCCTCACCAAGCAGATCTAGGGACTCACACAGATGCCCTGCATAGTTCAGATGCAGTAACTCCAGCTCTACTCAGTCACTTACCACCTACTCAGATATGATGTGTGCCTGTTGTTTACAGATATACCCAACCCAGAATTACTGGACATGCTCCACCTCAGGATATCCAACTCCCTTGGAGCTACACACTCCAGGGACGTATACCTCAGCACAGATGTTAGTAGGACATTGTGGAGGGACAGATTCTTATCCCAGAGGCTCCACTCACTACAGAATGTAATCCCAGTTTCACATAGGCAGAGCAACCCACTGACCACCTACTGGAGACATCTTGACGACTGTATGGGTGATTGTATATTTACCCCTGGGATATCTTCTGTGTCCCTGCTAGACAGAGGCACACTAGCCTAAACATACATGGGCTATCTTGTGTGACCTACTATTCACACACACAGTGTAGTAATCTGACAGGGTTGCGAATGCCAAACACACTCTGGCTAGGCTCGTACATGCCTTTGAGGCAGATAGCCTAGTATCGACCTCTGAACCTATGCTAATGTTCAAGATGCACAATGTTTATTGCTGATACTGTTTGCAGGTCTTTATCATCTTTGCTTTACCAGTTTCCATGAACAACTTCGGTATCTGCAGAACATATTTGATTATGACAGGGTTCCACTATATTATAGATGTGTGTGTTGTCAGATAACTGTGTGCACAGGGTGGATTGCTGTATAGTGACAGGTTCCTGGGTTAACACATGCAACTGCCAGATATGCGTGGCCCACTGCTGTACTCAGACATGGCCTAAGTGTGTGAGCATGCCCAGTTCTGCCATTCCATGTTTTGTTGCCTGACATTTGTCTCATTTATTCAAGTGTGTGAGCATGCCCAGTGTGACCCTCCAGTATGTTGCTGTCTGAGGTCCACTACATTTGTTGATGTGTGCGAACATGACCAATATTAACATTTATACTGTGTGTGTTGGAAGTCAGGTTCTGTTCTCACTGCAAGACTCACCTTTGTGTCATAACTCAACAAGGATTATGCTGTGCCTGCAGGGTTTCCATGGAATACTTTGCATAGACTTATCAACATTCCGTCATACAGGTGGACCACTGCAATACTGTCATGGTTTAGTGGTTCAGTACTTTGGCTATAGTGAACAGTATCCTGGGTTCGAGGACCATCACTGCTTCATATTTTCATACTGAGCAGACCAGACTGCTTAAGGGCCTGTTAACCTAATATGAGCATGTTGGCTTTTGTTCAGCTATGCCCTACTTAGACCAGGCTTGCCCGACATTGCTCAATATTCACCAACATTGCTGGACGTTGCCCAGTATTACTGAACATTGATCACAGCTGTGCTAGTTGGTGTGTGGGATTTTGTTTGCATATACTACGTGGTGGTAATTGCTGTTTAGCACTGCTTTATATTGCTTAACACATGGCATTCCTGCCTTAGGTGGTGCTGCAGGGCTGCCTATGTTGAATGCACATACTACACTCCCTGCACATGTTTGGAAGCAGGTAGTGTCAACTTAGGCATCCCTTTTACTTTATGTACAAGTCGGAGAGAGGTATCATTTCCAGAGTTCCTACTGAGCCAGTGTATGTGCTATGCATTGCCTCTTTGCCAAGGCCAAAGCATACTGGGCACACCTCCTTCTGCCTACTGGTGCAGGCTCAGGTTGTTCCTCCTCCGAGTCATGCTCTGCCTGTGATGGCCTTGGCAATGGTGGGGGGCTGTTTGGCCCAGGCCTATGCTGGTCCTGCTGCAGCTGTTTTCGCAGGATCATATTATGTAGCATAGCACATACCATGACAATTTGGGTACATGTAGTTGATGAGCACTGCAAGGCTCCACCAGATGTGTCCAGGCACCAGAACCATGACTTGAGTAGCCCAAACACATGCTCTATTACATTACGTGTTTGTGCGTGTGCCTCATTATGGCATTCCTGTTCAGATGTGTGTGCATTTCTGATGGGTGTCATCAGTCACGGCTCCAGTGCATAGCCAGCATCCCCCACTAGGTGACCATGTGGGATGTCCCCATTGGAAAATGTCTGGTACAGCTGTGTCAGATGCCAGATATGGGAATCATGGTAGCTTCCAGGGCAGCCTGCACACACATTCAGTATTATGCCCTGGGCATCACAAACGACCTGACAGTTGATGGAGGGGAAGCCCTTGCGGTTGAAGTAGACCCTACCCCGCTCACCGGCTGGTGCTTTGATGCATATGTGCGTGCAGTCTATTGCACCCACTACCTCAGGGTATTCCGCTATTTGCTGGAAGAGATGCATATTGCTGGCCAATACCTCATGGGAATTGGGGAAATATACATGATCACCGACATGTGCTGACATGGCATCCAGAAACTGGTGTAGTACCCTGGATGCTGATGCCTGTAATATCCCCATCATATCACCAGTTGGTCTCTGGAAGGTACCTGTGGCTAGTATTCTTAGGCCAACACATACCTTGGTTTCCACTGGGATGGGTTCCCCTCTGTTGGTTCTGTGTGTGAGACGTGGCCTGCACAGCTCAACAATTTGCTGCAGGAGGTCTCTGTCCACTCTATAGCGCTCCACTATCTCCAGTTCATGTAGCCCCTGGTAGGTTACCCTGGGCCTGTACACTCTTCTCCGTCTCCTCACTGTGGGTTATCCTGCAGCATTTCCATTGTCACCACCCTCAGCATGTTGCATATGTCGCCTTATAACAGCAATGGCAGCCCCTAACATTTCTTTGTCTCAGTAAAGCTTTTTCAGTTTTCACTTCTATTAGCTTACTGCAGTATCTCTTGTGAGAAACATATTGGACTGTTGTTTGCAGAGTTTTAAGTGCTAGGCTGGGCTGGGCTAGTGTACTGCCTGTGTAATTACCTGATTCTGATTGTTTTCACCTGCTAGCTCTGCTAGTACTTCCTGGCAGCTTCCTACTATTTGTTGTGCTTCCTTTTTCCTTTCTGTTTCCTCAGGGGGGGGGAGCGCCGCGCACACAAGCGCAAAAACGCGCACAGCTGCTAACACGCGTGCACACATGCTTACACGGACTAAAACTTGCTTATTCAGGTTAAACTGCATGCACACCAGCGCAAAGGCACTTACAACTCTTTAAACAGCCTTATACATGCTTACTCCGGCTTAAACATGTGCACTCATGCTTACACGCGCGCACACTGTCTTACTCGGGTTTACATGTGCACACACGCGTGCATACCTGCTCAACAAGAAACTTTGGTGTTATCTACAGCATACACCTTCCATTTCTTGGCTTTCCCTAGCCTACCTCTTGACACACCTCTTTCCATGATGTATAAATGACAGCTGACACATGCCACTCTGCTCCAATGAGCTTCACTTCTTTCATACATACCCCCCTCGTGATGTCACCTATCTTCTACTCTGTTACTCCCCATATCCTACTCCTACACTCCACTGACTGTCCTCATTTGCTATGTAAACTTGCGATTCACTATCCTAACACTCATTTACATAGGTTTGCCTACTAATGCTTGGTTACATGTCTTAGACTGAGCTTCCCCCCTTAGCAACCGCTACTCGGTGGCCATGTTGTCTTCAGCCTGCCATTCCCTTGCATTGTACATTAACAATTTTTATAAATTCAACATTTGTGGGTTTTAATTTTTAGTATTCTGGGTTTTAGAGTGCACCCCATTTGTGCGGCGCTGCGCTACGCTTAAACATCGGAAATCGGCGAAAAGAAATAAAATATTTTTATTTTCATATTGCATCAGGAAACATTTCCAATGGCCATATATTTGGCCATTGGCATGCTTCCTGCACTGGATGCAACCTTTATTTGGACCTGTCATGGCTCTGTTTTGCTATTTGCAGAACGGAACTCAGTTGTCAACTGAGTACATTTCTGCAAATAACACTGCTCTTACTCGGACAGGTATGGGTTTCCTGAATCGCAAATCTACTTCATTTGCATGCCTTTCACCTGCAATTGAGGTAATTTGTATATCCCTGCCCTGTCCATGTAAGAGCTGTTTTAGGAGCTCTCTTACACGCCCCTACAGGCTGTTCCTGGATTGCTCGTCAGACATGATGGCTGCATGGAGTCTTACTCTACTCTTAGACTCTGTGCAAGCCATCGTGAATCTGGCCCCTTGTCTTTGTATCCATGAACATGGTAATAAACCATCTGGGGGGGTTCTTCCCGGTCCATTTGCTTTGCTCACTCTGCTCCCCTCCATATCCCACCCATCCCCAGCACCTCTACTGTTATCCTAAGCAAACCACTCCCCCTCATTCTTATGATCCAATTAAATACAACTTTATCTTGTCCACACCCACATTTCATTTACACCTTACTTTTTTATTTAACCAAACTTATCTGCTCTCCCTTACATCCGTCATCTTGAATTCTCATACCCACTATAGTTCTTTAAATCTTTCTCTACTTTACCATCACAATACAATCACCACCTCAAACTATCTTACAATAGCTCCAGGCTTACCACCTTCTCTTCTACTATACACACAAACTTACATGGCACCATAATTTTACTACTGACCAATCACATCTCTCTCACTCCTCCTTATCACAAAGAGCAAGGCAAAATACCTAACCACATTGTCAAAGCCCACTCTGAAGTCAAAACATTTCCAACCTTACTTTCAGCTGCACACATATCACATGATAACATAATGTCTATCTACACCTCATATTACATTCAAACACAAATACCACTTTTACTATTTTAAAACCCACTATGACCATTGACATGCTCCTCCTAACCTGCCTAGCCTGTTTACTCTTAATTCTCAACCTTGCTACAGCTATATCCTCGCATACCCTCACACATCAATACACATCAACAACCTCCTCCAACCCTCTCCTCAATAAACAACATGGCTTCTCACATATCTCCTGCCAGCTTTTCCCCTATACCCTCCCAAATTATTCAAGCCACAAACTGGCCTCCTAAACTCATATAAAACCACACTTGACAGCAGTACCATCACCTACAAATAAAAAAAAAAAACTTGCCATGTTACTCATTCCTCACTACCTATCTACTCAAATGTGTTTCTCATTACCTATCTACTCAAATGTAGAGAAATACATTCTAACCCTGGCCCACCCTCTAATCCTAACCACAAGAGTAACCCCAAAGATTTAAACATACATACACTGAACCTTAGACGTATATGTAATAAAATACCCCACTGCATGCCTGGACTGATCAAAATAAACCTGACATACTAGCCCTTACTGAAACATGGCTCCACCCCAATGTAAAAGACTCAGAAATAATACCTCCAAACATTACAATAATCAGAAGAGATAGATCTAAAAAAGGGTGGCAGCACTTCTATATCCTTCTACACTCAACATCACACCCCATACCAGTAATATACCCATCTTTTCCAATGCTGAGGTACTACTCTCTTTTTTGTATCTCAACATATCAAAACAAATTTGCATAATAGTAATATATATCCCACCAGGTAACAAAATACCAGTGTTGGAAAATATTTTATCCTGGACATCCCAAACAATAAACGCCAAAAGAATAATCTTAGGAGATGTAAATACGGATTGGCAAACCATAACTTCCAACTCCCCCACAAATAGCATAAATCTGTATGTTTTTTCTCAGCTTATCATTACTCCAACAAGATACAACAAAGATCTTTCCAGCCAATCCAACATAGGCTGGATCCTAGTATCCCACCTTGCCAATTATCAATCTTCCAGCATACTGTCTAGCTCACCTAGCGATCATCTACCAGCTTATTCCCTTAGAACAAACTCCCAACACCTAAGAATACACCCTATAAAATCAGTTAGGATCTCAATTACATGTTTCAGCATAAATTCAACAGTCTCCTACATGAAATAGACTGGACACCCCTTAAACAACTATCTCTTAATGATGTTGTACTATACTTAAGTAACACCTTCCTTCACATACATAATACACTAGCTCCCATTCGTATGAAAAGAATGAAAAAGAACTCGGCACCATGGCTCTCTAAGGAACGTAAACACCTGATGAAGCAAAGGGACCTAGCCTGGTCAACCTGGAAACAAAACAAAAATGAACAAAATCATGTTAATTTCAAAACACTACGTAACAAAGTGAAAAAAACTAATCAACAGAGATAAAAAGTCATATTATTCCCAGCTTCAACTCCAGCATAAAATCAACCCCCGTAAATGTTGGCACTCCAAATCTTCTCTACTTAACCCTGGAAGAAATGGAGAGTACACCCTATCACCTGATACCTCTCCATCACAAATATCCGAAAACTTTAACAAGCACTTCATAAAATCAATTTCGGACCTACTAACCACCCTAATGATGGACCCTCCCCCCGCTCATCAACCTATTCAGACACCAACCCCAGACCAACAACTACTTCTAACCCTGTCATTATTAACCCCCCTACACAACAAAATGACATACAAACCATATTCTCATTTCAGCCCATACCCACTGACACCATTAAGAAACTGCTGCAAAAACTAAAACCCTGCTCTACCTCAGCTGACAATCTTCCACCACACTACCTCAAACTAGCTGCTAACTCAGTCACTTATCCAATCAGTATCCTTATAAATAGGTTTTTGTCTGTAACAGAAGTACCTCTCATATGGAAACGATCTCACATCACCCCCATCCACAAAGGAGGCAACTAGTTTGATCCATCCAATTTCAGTCCTACATTCACTTTGTCACTCATATCCAAAATTCCTGAGAGAGGTATCCATCAGCAGGTAATGCAATATCTATTGCAAAACAACCTTTTAGCCAAAAATCCAACATGGCTTTTGACCTAGCCACAGCACAGCTACTGCCCTATTATTTTTTACAGACACCGTGAACAAGGCCAGAGATGCAGGATGCTATACAGCCTCAATATTCCTTGATCTCTCCAAGGCCTTTGACACAGTGTCTCACCCCTTACTTTTTAACATACTGTCTAACTTACGCTTCTCACATATCACAGTAAAATGATTTCAGAGCTACCTCAGGGATCATAAACAGGCAGTGAAATGGTCCAATGAACTCTCAACCTTTCTCCACAACCCTACTGGAGTCTCTCAAGGCTCCATCCTAGGACGCCTACTTTTTAACATTTTCACAAACAACCTTCACACTGCCTCTCACCCTGGGACCCTCATTCAATACGCTGATGATTCCACCATAATCTGTACTGCTCAATCACTACCAGAACTACTTTCAAAATCTCAATAGTCCTTTACTGTAGTCAAATCCTGGCTAAGAAATGCCCAACTCTTTCTTAATCCAAAGAAGACAAAACCCCAAAAACACCTCCACTGTCACTGATCATTTCAACTTCCTTGCATCTTTCAATACTGTCATATAAATGGTGTATGATACCAAACTTCTAGGTATTATCATTGACAATAAACTTTCATCTGACTCCCATATACAGCAACATATAAAGAAAACTCATCAAAAACTGGGACTCTTATATAGAAACAAGCATTTCTTTACTGCAGCAACCAGAACTACCCTTGCAAAAACATTTTTACTTCCCTCCCTTTTTTATGGCACCGCTATCCTAACTAACTTACAAACTTCTACCCTAAACAAGAAGGAACAGTGCTACAACAAAGTTGCAAAGTTTGCCACAAACTCTAAATATCACACACACACCACTGTAAACCACTCCTAGAATTAAACTGGCTTGAACTCCCCAACCAGCTTGCCTTTATTCCGCTATCCACCTTGCACAACCTTATTTTCAAGCCTACTGCCTGCCCTGTACTAGCCAGTCTAGTGACATCGTACACACCAAAATCGATCCCTATGATCAGAAGACAAAAGTCTCTTAGCTATGTCAAAACTAGGTCACTCTCTGTATTCATACTCTGTCTCTATACTTTGGAATTCACTACCTCTAGCTACCAGGTCTATGCCTAGCCTAACCCATTTCAAAGCCTCTTTAAAAATCATCTCAAAAATACATGGCTCTGCTCCTGCATAAAGCCTCCCTAATGCTCAGGTCTTCCTCTTCTTCCACAATAGCCTCATCCTCTTCTGTTACATTTCAATCCCTCACAGTCTGCAAGATCCTAAGGCTCTTCTAACTCCTTCTTTGTTTATATACCATATCCTTAAGCTACTGCTCAGGCTTTATTGCTTCTATTCTTCTTAACACTCTCTCACTGTTTATCTGCATCACTAAATCGCTGGCTGCTATTTTCCTAACTGAAACTAACATTCTATTTTTCATGTACTACAACAGTCAATGTCACACATTGCACTACCTACGTACTATTTTTTGGATACTATCTACATCATGTATGGTGAGAGTGACTATTATTGTCTATAATGTTTTAACTCTATAGAATTGTCTAGACGTGTAGTAATATATTGCAGTATCTTGTAACATAATTTGTTCTTTCAGTTTATTTTTGTATTGTATTTCTAATGTAATTTGTATTGTATTGGATTACTTGTATTTGAATTGTACTGCATGTGGAGTTTTACTGAAAATGGGTTCTGCTGACCCAGTCAGACCACCCCGGTAAACAAATGTCAAATAAATAAATAATAAATAATAAATAAAAGTTGATTGGACACATATGTTTATAGATTGTGAAAAATTAAATGCATACCGGGAGGAGATAAGTATGTTTTTAAGGGTCTATATCACTTTGTTAAATAGCTATTTAGCAAACGCTTCTTTATTGAAGAACTGTTCAGTGAACAAACTAATCATCAAAGTAACTTTTCAGCAAAAACTTTCCTAAGGCAAACTAATGGTATTCCATCCTAGCGATCATTAAAAAAAAAAAAAAAAAAAAAAACACCTATGCAGGTGGGGACTGCGCCCCCCCCCCCCCACTCACCAACTAAATATACCAACTCCAAGATCACACTACATGGGGAAAAGGGCAAATTCCAGATGGTGGCCAACCATCATTTTGCCATAGGAAAGTTTTGCTGAAAACTTAGTTCGACGATTAGTTTGTTCACTGAATAGTTCTTCGATGAAGAGGCGTTTGCTAAATAGTGATTCAACAATGTGATATAGAACCGTTTTTTTAAGGGGCTATGGTTTGATAATTGTTCTTTAACTAGTCGATGTAATACTAATGAATGTTCCACTTCCTGTATCTGTGAAAGCCAAAGAGCAAACACTCTTTTGGGCTCTCTTGGCAATTGCCTGAAAAGTTATTACAAAAAAAAATTGGAAAACAAACTTAGTTCCTACATTCAAAGAATTTTTAAATTTAACAAAAATAGTGTTAGCAACTCGGCACGTAAAAAAAATCTGCTGCCAATCATTAGCAGACCGGCGTTCCGCTGTGTCGACCCCTAACCGGGAAAAGCCGAAAGACACAACAACTATGTAAAACTGAAAACGAAATGATAAGAGTAAAATCTATAAATAATTGTAAGACCTTTAGCTATTGGAATAACCATGAAATGTTGCTATTAAAATACCAAGATTCTTGATGTGTTAATTGTATACGATTACCTTGTTGATTCAGTGTATTCCTATAATTGTAAACAATGTGTGAAGCTGAATTTCTTCCTTTATATATATATATATATATATATATATATATATATTGTAAATATGTTAAATTAATAAAAATTTTCTTTAAAAAAGAAAAATAAATATTGTGTGAGCAAATTGGTATAGCTAAAGAAATTCTTTTTATGAGCTATCATACAGACTCGGAATTGCCTAGGCATAGTAAGGCCTTGCTGAGTCAATTATGGTGGCTGCCAAAAAGCAATTATTAGAAAATGGAAATCAAAGTCTAAACCAACTGTACTAGAAGTAGTGAATATAGTAACAGAGATAAAACAACTGGAATTGGGATCTTTAGAAAAGGATAGAAGCAAATTACATAGAAAAAAATGGGAATTGTGGGAACAATACATGCTGAATAATGTTTTGAGAAGGAATGAGATTTACAAGAAGGCAGGATTTGAATGAGCTATATAATGATTGACAATAACTGAATAAATTATAAGTGATATATAGTGTATGCAACTAAAAATATGTCAATATGGTTTTTCATTTATATAAATGTATGACTGCCTGTATCATTAAGTGATAATTTAATAAAGATAGTTCTTTTTAAAAAAAAAAAAAAAAAAAAAGAACAGCCCTTACAAAGTACAATCAATACATGCATGTAGGTGGCAGTCAGAAGGTAAATGCACTATAATCCAGCAGCAAGCTAATAACCACAAAGGACAGCATTAACCATGACTTACTTTTCAATTACTTGTCAGTATAATCACTGTATTAACTATGACATATAGAAGCAAAGTACAGTCGTGTAAGTAAACATACTATGACAGTAGATGTTCTAACAGATCAGTGTTACTGTAGCCTAAGCTATTTGTGGATCACTGTTTTGTTCTTTATATCCTCAATGTATTGTTGTAAGCTAGGTTTTATTTGCCTTAATCTACTGTATGAGCTAAAACAGAAATATAAATGTGGATAACATATTTATGTGAGAATGAGTACAGTAGCATCTCTTGCCATAAACCCAAAATGACTTGCTAACCTCTGTTTAGAATCAAGGGTGGGGTTTAGGCCTCACCATTTCAGCAAATGTCATTGTTAAATTGAAAGAGTTAAGGTGTGAAACGTGTGTACGCGCGCGTGTGTGAGTGTGTGTGTGTGCGTGTGTGTGTGTGTGTGTGTGTGTGTGTGTGTGTGTGTGTGTGTGTGTGTGTGCATGCTGGGGGGAGGGCACTCAGTGAGGTGCAGTTTTTCTCACCACTTTTGATTTTACATAAATGAAAGTTATGTACTTACCATAAAGTACAGTTGCGTTGAAATTTACCATAACAGTAGATGTCTAACTGATCACTGTTGCAGTATTCTTAACAGATGGGTTGTGGCTCTCTGACATCTAGTCAGGGTATCAAAGCTTTACCTTCATATGACAACCTCAGCAAATAGGCTTGCGGTATAAAAGCAGATGTCCATATGAGATCCTCAGACTATCTCCAAGCCAACATCTGCCTGAAGAAGACCAAGGAAGGAGAAAGGTCAGCTAGGAGAGGCTTAGGTTGAACAGGAAGTAGATCCTGTGATATTGAATGGTCTTGTGTGTGTACAAAAGGCAAAGTGTTAGTGTCAATGGAAGGAAAAAAAAGTAATGCAAAGGGGGATAGGTGGGGGGATACTTTAACAATGATCATTAGGACATCTACTGTTATGATAAGTTCTTTCACAACTGTACTATGTCCTGACGGAGTCACTGTTGTAGTATTCTTAACAGATGGGTGATCTCAGAACTTTAGAGAAAGAGGGTGGTAGGTTAAAAGGAACAAGTAGAGGAGGAGTCCATGAGGCAAGACAGAAGAGGCCTGGCAAACACTGCCCTGGACTTTGAGAAAGCATCTAACTTGTCATGTTTTGTGAAGATGTGAACAGAAGACCAACTAGATGCTTCTTAAAATGGGCCTGGTGTCTACACCTTTGTAGAAAGCACCTGAAGAAGCTACTGCTCGAATGTATTGCGCTTTTGGCCAGGAAAGGTAAAATCTTTCCATGGTGAAAATAGCAGCAGGAAATAACCTTTGAGATCCAAGAAGCAATAGACTGTTTGGAAACTGGTTGTCCTAACCTGTAGACAAAAAGTGGATCTGTTTTACTAATATTCTTAGTTTTATTCAGTTAAAATGTCAGATGTCTGTGAATATGTGAAGAATACAATATTCTTTCCCCTGTATTCTGGAGGTTGGGGAAAAAGGTAGGCAGACTGATTGCTTGGTTGAGGATAAATTCACTAACCAGTTTTGGTATGAAGAATGGATTGGTCCTGAGTTTACCCTATCTTAGTCTAGGATGAGAAAAGGAGGAGTAGCCATGAGAACATGGAGTTCTGAGACCCTGTGGGCTGAAGTCAAGGCCAAGAGTTGAACTGCTTTCCAGGTGCAGATTTTTAAAGTAGCAGAATCAGCTGGCTCAAAAGGGGTTAGCTTTTCCCAAGCAAAGTTAAGATCCCAAGGAGGAGCAATAGGTTTCAGTGGAGGTTTAATGTGTAAAACTCCCCTTAAGAAAAGTTCAACCTCTGTCCTGGACATAAGAGGGAGCTCCAAGGATAGGCAAGCATTACTGGTCAATAAGTAAGCCTTACTAGAACAGTAGGCCAACCCAGAATGGGACAGGTCAAACAAGTATTAAAGTACTGTGGGGACGTCTACTAGAAGGGGTTGGAGTTTGTGTTTAAAGCAACAGATGGAAAATCTCTTTTACTTGGTCATGTAAGACTTTCTGGTGTTAGGTTTTCTGAATCTTGTAGTATCTAAACTATCTGTTCAGAAAAATTGTGTCTTGTAGAGATTAAAATCCTATCATCCAGAGGGTTAGACTGAGAGAGATGAGGTTAGGATGAAGGATTCTCCAGAACTTTCCCTTTGATAGGTGAAACAGGAATGGGAACTAGCGCTGTCTTGGCCAGAATGGTGCCAAAAGTCGTAGTTTTGGGTATTCTTTCTGGGCTGTGAGGAGGAGTCTTGGGAGCAGCGGTTAAGGTGAATACGCATAAAGGAACTTCACCATACATGCGAAAGCGAAGGCATCTGTTCTCCAAGCTGGAGGTGTCAGAGTCCTTGTGCAGAACAAATGAAGAAGAAGATGATTTTCAGAGGACACAAAGAGGTCGACCTAACGAGTCCTCCATCTGAGAGTGATAGCTTTGAACACCTCTGCGTTCAATGACCATTCATGAGGGTCTTCCAAGACTCTGCTTTGAGAGTCTGCCAGCACATTCTGCTAAGAAGAAAAGTATGTGGCTGACAGAGAAAGAGAGAGAGAGAGAGAGAGACAGACAGACAGAGAAAGGTTTGTCTAAGAGGCCAAGTGCCAAACCACCAGTGCTAAAATGCACAGACAGTAAGATCTTGTGCCTCCCAGTTTGTTAAAGTACCACATCACCATGGTGTTTTCTGAGTGTACCATCAGAGTGCCCGGTCTCCAAAGGTATGAGAAGATCTGCAGGACTTGAAGAAATGCCCACATTTCCTTTAAGTTGATGTGTTCTTTTAATACACGGGCCAGCCATCCCACTTGGACTCTGTGATCTCCTGTATAAGCCCCCCATGCCTTGTCTTGTGCATCTGTAAACAGGACTTTGCTGTGTGGGGCTGAAGTGAATGGG
Organism: Protopterus annectens; assembly: GCF_019279795.1. Classification (NCBI taxonomy): domain Eukaryota; kingdom Metazoa; phylum Chordata; order Ceratodontiformes; family Protopteridae; genus Protopterus; species Protopterus annectens. The sequence continues at coordinate 844,021,425 of NC_056728.1, read as the reverse complement.
AGACCTGGGTTGAGCCTAATCTGGTTGCTCCACTAAAGGAGTTCAGGGAAATGTTGGTATCGAGAAGGTAACAGTGTTGTGGCCACACCAATTTTAGGTGTCACTGTATTTTCCTCATGTGTAATCTGGGGAGGGGCAACAAAGGAATGGTGTCAGCCATGAGTCCCAAAGCCCTAAGAGCTTGTCTAGCCAAGCAATGATCCTGGCTGGAAAGCAGTAGAAACTCACTGGCTAGAGAGGTGACCCTCTCTTGAGGAATGGAGGCATGCGTGGTAGATGTGTTCAGATGGCATCCCAGGAAAATCAGATGTTGTGAAGGGATAAGCACAGATTTTTTGTAATTGATGGTGAACCCCAGGAGGGTCAAAAGTTGCACTGTATAATGAAGGTGCTTTAGAAGAATGTCCCTAGATACAATCTGGAATAGAGTTCAAGTATAGGAAAATTTGAATTCCCTGAGTGTGGCAAAAAGCCATTACAGGAGCCAGACACTTTGTGAACACCCATGGATCTGTAGACAGACCAAAGTGTAAAGCAGTAAACTGAAAACATGATGGCCCAGTAAAAACCTGAGATATTTTCTACAAGAAGGATGAATGGGAATATGAAGATAAAGCATCTTTTAGGCCTAAGGATACCAGGAAGGCTTGAGGTAGTAGAAAAGGTAGAAGAGTTTATATTGACAGCATTTTGAATGAGGGGACTGTCAGAAGAGTGTTTAGCCTGGAGAGATCCAGGATGGGCATCCAATGGCCATCCTTTCTGGAAACCAGTTAGGGCCTGTTAAAAAAATCCCCTTCCTGACTAGGATGGGGAACTACTTCTGCAGTTCTCTGGGACAGTAAATCTTGCATGATGGGCTGTATGAGATGTAACTGGTTGTGAGGAGGGGAAGGGATATCCCCTGGAGTTGGACTGTTCTCCCAAGATATGAAGTAACCCTTTCTTAATAATGGTTAGTACCCATTTGTCTGAGGTTACTGTTTCCTAGACAGGAAAGAAAACAGAAAGTCTCTTTGAGAGCGGGGTAGAAGGGTAGGGGTTGGTGTAAGAAGGGAGAGGTAAATAGTCAAAGGGGCCTGCTGTTAAACTGAGGTTTCCAAAAAGGGGTATCCCTCTGGGTTTTCTCTGGAAATCTTTTCTTGTGAGCTTTGTCTACAAGGAGTTGTATGATCTCTCTTGATGAAGGTTAATTTAGCCGGATAATTTCTATGGTACCTGGGAACAGCAGATAGTAGGTTTTGATGGCAATCTTTCATAGTTTAGCCCTGTTCCTGCAAAGCCTTGAAGATACTGGTAGCTGTGGGCCAAAAAAGATATTTTTATCTAAGGGAGAGTCTAAAATCTTAGATTCAAAATTTTCAGGGCTAGGTTGGCTCCTTAACCAGACATACAACCTTTGAACCAGTGGCATCCACCCTGGAAGAGGTATCCACAGCATCATAGCTACATTTTATACTGTGCTTGGCTATTTGAGAAGCCTGTGCCACTAAGACTGCATGAGCTGTTTTGAGTCTGGGGTCGTGATTCTGTGGTGGCCTTGCTTAAAGATTGTAACACAAAGAAAGTAGTTGGTCTTTGATTTTGGCAGCTTATAGCCCTAAAGACTAGGGTGGAGGAAGGCTACACTTTCTTATCTCACCTCTCCATTGCTCAACTTTCTTTGTCACTGGGGGAAAATTAGTGCCAGGAAGCAACCTGGAAAGTTTGTCTGAAGCCTGAGAAACTGCAGCTGGGTCTGCCACAGGATTTTTGAAGAGGCATTTGAGTTCATCAGGAACTTTATATTTATTTATTTATTTTATTTTTATTTTACATTTGTTGACCGGGAATGTCTGACTGAGCCAAAGCCCTTTTTCAGCAAAGGCCCAGTGAGAAAAGCTCCATTAATTACATATAACATTTAGTCATTATTACAGATATTAAAAAAGTGGAATAAGGCAATCAGCTAGCTGACTACAATAGCATTTTTAAGAGTATACAGATTACATTTAGTCATCATCATACAAATATTATATATGTGGAAAAACATCAAAAACAGCTAGATCACAGTCACAGCATTTTTAAAAGTAGTAGTTAGTAGACTGGATAATAAAAAAGGTCTTGATGTGGTTGCATGTTTTAGGGAGGAAGAGTAAGAGTTTTGTTTTTTTAGGGTTGAGGATGAGTTGGTTGTTTGAGAGCTATGTTTCCATTGAGTTAAAGGATGACTGGGTATCTGAAAAGAGTTCAGAGGGAGAGTTTGCTACTGTTATGACTGTAGAGTCATCAGTTTATTGGGTAATAGAGGAGAGTGGGCAAAAGGTATACAACAAGTTTGTGAAAATGTTGAATAGTAGTGGCCCTAAAATGGATCCTTGAGGGACACCCATTTTTATTGGAAGGGGAGTAGATAAAGCAGTGTCCCATTTTACTGATTGGAATCCATCTTTTAGATAGCTTTCAAACCATGCCACTGTGTCAGGGGAGAAGTTGAGGTTAGACAGTTTGTTTAATAGTAGAGAGTGAGAAACAATATCAAAGGCCTTTGAGAGATCTAGGAAGAGACAGGAGATAAGTTTATGGTCATCTCTGGCCAGGGAAATAGTACTGAGAAAGGATAGAAATGCAGTATAGGTGCTATGCTTTAGTCAAAAACCATGTTGTTCATAGGTAGGTACTGGGCTATCGGCCCAAGGGCCTACGTAAGCCTAGCCAATAAGGTTCCCTGGCTTACGCCACCTAAGAAAGTTATTTTCCTGTGCCACTGTTGAGCAGAGACACAGAAGTGATCCCCGGGGTGTATTTCCTATTTCCCATCCACTCATCAAGATTTTTCTTGAAGAGTGCTAATGAAGAAATTTGCTTGACATAAATGGGTAGCCTGTTCCAGAGTATGGAAAGTCTCTGGGATAGGAATCTATCCCTCCAGCATGTCCTGTTTATTGTGGTGACAAGGTTTAGGTCCCTAGAGCATGTAGCTCGGAGGGATTGGGATTTCTTTAGGTATAGCATGTCCAATAGCTCTGGGTTTGACATAGCTTTATATGTTAGGCAGAGATCACCTCGGAGTAGGCGATATGCTACGGAGCAAAGCTGAAGTTTTTTGAGGCAGTCAGTGTAGGACATCTGTTTGAGGCCAGTAATCCTCTTTGTGAGGTACTTCTGTGGCTTTTCCAGCTGCTGCAGATGTCTTGTGAGGTACATTCCAAAAGGGGCATTGTACTCTATAATGGGTCTAATGAGTGTCGAGTACAGGGGAACAATGACCTCTTTTTTCCTGGATGAGAACCCTTTTATGATGAGGTGTGCCATGTAGAAGGACTTCCTGACTACTGTGGTGATGTGACTATCAAAGGAGAGACTACTGTCCACCTGGGTCCCAAGGTCTCTTATCATGCATTCGGTGTTAAGTAGATTGCTGCCTATGTGGTAGTTTATGGGTACAGAGTTTTTACCAAAGGGGATGACACTGCACTGTTTGACATTGAACTTAAGGCCATGGCTCTGACACCAGGCATCTGTCTCAGTGAGGCCCTTCTGTAGGATGTCCACATCATTTGGGGACTTGACTATGGCTCCTAGTTTGCAGTCATCTGCGAACTTCATTTGCCAGAGGCCTTCTATGTTAGCCTGTACTTCAGAGAAGTAGTTACCAAACAGGACAGGTCCCAGGACGGAACCCTGTGGTACTCCACTTGTCACTGCTTTGAGATCAGATTTGGAGTCTGCAACTTTTACAGTGTGGGTTCTGTCAGTGAGCCAGTTGGCAACCCATCTTGTGACATAGGGATTTATACCCAGTTTAGTGAGTTTAGCTATAATTCCAGAATGGGGGATGGTGTTGAAAGCCTTGGCGAGGTCAAGATAGGCTGTGTGAACCACCTTACCCTCATCAACAGCTTTGGTGACTGCCTCAAAGAAGTCAATCAGGTTCAGGAGGCATGATCTGCCTTGCACAAACCTGAACTGGGTGGGATCCAGAGTTTGGAGGTTACCAATGTCTTTGTTTATGAGTTCCATGATGATACGTTCCATGGCCTTGCAGACCAGGCTCGTCAGGCTAATAGGTCGATAGTTCCCAGGATCAGTGGTGGCTCCCCCTTTGTGGAGTGGGATAACTGTTGCTGTGCGCCATTCACTGGGCACAAAGCCTGATGCAAGGCTATTATTGAACATGGTGCTTAAGTGGGGAGCCAGTTCGTTCTGAAGTTCATGTAAAATGCAGACTGGGATGTTGTCCGGTCCCATGGATGCTGTGTTTTTGGCTTTATAGAGTGCAGCTTTTAGCTGCGTAGTTGTGATTACAGGGACTCTGCATTCTTCCTGTATAGATATGTGCCCTTTAGGTGGTGAGAGGGGGGTAAAGTTAGCACTGAACCTATCTGCCAGGATGTTGGCAATATCAGTTGGTTCTGTAATTTTTGTGCCTTTGTGCTGTAACGCAGAGCAAATCTGGGTGTTGCCATCGAGATTCTTGACATAGCTATAGAATAAGAAGTTATGTACCTACCATAACGTTCCATGTTAGTTGTCTTCTCTCGCCTTCTTTCTTGCTTGATGGGTTCGGAGCCGATCCCTCGGCTCCGACTCGGCACTTGCTAAGCTCGAGAGTCACTTTTACCAGCTCGAGGCAGCCCCATATCCCATGATGCAAGGCGGTAAGTACCCAGATCTCGTTTGATGACAAAGGGCAATAGCACCAAGCATAAAATACTTCCCAAAGGAAGAAAGAAAACTTACAGATGGAAGGAGGACCAGGTTTGAATGGTCTTCAGCATAACAGTTTCTTATAACAAGGTCTGTCCAGGCCAGGGGGAAGGAGGGAGGGTCTCAAGAAAGAAGGCGAGAGAAGACAACTAACATGGAACGTTATGGTAGGTACATAACTTCTTAATGTTAAGTTGTCAATCTTGCCTTCATTCTTGCTTGATGGGACCGCGTCCCTAGCACCTCTATCCTGGGTGGCTCAATGGAACAAACTCTTGAGGACTGTAGAGCCAAAACTGGCTCTGTCCCTGGAGGCCAAGTCCAATTTGTAATGGGAAACAAAAGTGTGAGGAGTGGCCCAAGTGGCCGCTGCACAAATAGTGTCTAAAGGAAGTCTAGCTTGAAAGGCTGTAGAAGTAGCTAAGCTCCTAGTTGAATGTGCTTTAGGTTTTGAGCACAGCTGTCTTCCCCTGAGCAGATAAATTTCAGAGATGACCGAAGAAAGCCATCTAGACAAAGTCACTTTAGAAACAGGAAGGCCTTTTTTATTATCCGCATAGGAAACAAAAAGTTGATCAGATTTTCTAAATTTTTTTGTTCTGTCCAAATAATATCTAAGTTGACGGTGGACATCAAGATAATGTAGCTTTTGTTCAGCTCTATCTGAATAGTTGGGGAAAAATACAGGGAGATCAATGGATTGATTCAAATTGTTCTTTGAAGCGACCTTAGGCAAAAAGGTTGGGTTAGTTCTCAAAGATACTCTGTCTTTGTGAAAAACCAAATAGGGGGGTCGAACCGAAAGAGCATGAAGTTCAGACACCCTCCTGGCCGATGTAATAGCCACTAGGAATAAAGTTTTCCAAGAAAGATATTTCAGGGAACAAGAAACAGCTGGCTCGAAGGGGGGAAGAATCAAGGATGTCAGCACTAAATTTAGATCCCACTGAAGAGGAGGATTCCTGATTGGAGGCTTTAGTAGGAAAATTCCTTTCAAGAAGGCCCTGCAGAGCCTATGGGACATAATATTATGATCTGCTATCCCGACATGAAAATTGGAAATAGCAGCCAATTGAACTCTGACTGTGGAAGAAGAGGAGCCTGCATGAAAAATCTCTGCTAAGAAGTCCAGGACTGCCTGAACAGGGGCAGTAAAAGGATCAATATTCTTGGCCTTAGCCCAATAAGAGAAACGTTTCCATTTGCTTGTATAAATCCTCCTGGCAGAGGATTTTAGCGAAGCTACTATGATGTCTCTAACTGGGTTAGAGATCAAAGGAAGCCTGGCTAAGGAAGGAAGTGGAGCAACCATGCTGTGAGGTTGAGAGAAGGGATTGACCGGTGCAGCTGACCCGATTGGTGAATCAGAAGATCTGGCACTGGGTCCAGATGCCACGGCTGCACCAAAAGGTGATGATGGAGGAACGGGAACCAAACTTGTCGAGGCCAGTAAGGGGCAATGAGAATCAATTTGGCTCTCAAAAACGGTAGCTTTCTGGATAACCTGAGGGATCAGAGGAAATGGAGGGAAGGCATAAAGAAGTCCCTGGGGCCAATCCTGGGTCAGAGCGTCTCTGGGGGGATGGCCTGATGGAGGGAAGAGGCAGAAGAAGTCTGGACATTTGCTGTTTTGGGGAGTAGCAAAAAGATCGCAGCATGGACGACCCCATTCCAGAAAAATCTCTTCCGCTATAGATTGCTTGAGAGACCACTCGTGAGGCATGAGAATAGCTCTGCTCAATCTGTCCACTACAATGTTGGTTTTCCCAGGGATATGCGTTGCTACCAGAAACCGATGAGAGGAGATCGCCCATTGCCATAGTCTGAGCGCTTCTCGACACAAGGGGTAGGACTTGGTTCCGCCCTGTTTGTTGATATACCAAACTACAGACATGTTGTCTGTGTGGACTGCAATTGTCCCTACGGGAAGAAAGTCGTTGAGGGCTTGCAACGTTAAAAGCACTGCTCTCATCTCCAGGACATTTATGTGCAGATGGTACTCGAACGGCTGCCACGTCCCATGAACCATCCTGCCCTGATAATGACCCCCCCCACCCGATCAGGGAGGCATCCGTGGTGACAGTGGCTATCGGGGATGGGGGTACAAAGTACCTGCCTTGGTGAACCTGAGGAGATGTGATCCACCAAGCAAGATGCTCTTTGCATGTCTGTGTCACCAGAATCTGGTGACGCATTGGAAGTTGTTGGTATGACCATTGTGTGAACAGCATCCACTGAAGAAGGCGCATGTAGAATCGAGCCAGGGGAAGAAGAGTAATGGCCGCAGCCATGAGACCTAATACCTTTAGAACCATTCTGGCCTGTACTTTCTTGTTGGCCAGAATGATTCTGACATGACTCTGAATGTCTGAAACTCTTTGATCTGTAAGGGTAGCTGACATCCGAACAGTGTTTAAGTTTGCGCCTATGAAGGTAATAGACTGGCAGGGCGATAAGGATGACTTTTCGAAGTTGATCGAGATGCCCAAATGAAAACAAAGGTTTATTGTGTAATCCCTGGCTTGTGTAAGCTGATGCCTGGTGGTGGCTGACAGGAGCCAGTCGTCGAGATACGGAAACACCTGGAATCCTTGACATCTCAGGTGAGCCGTGACCACTGCCATGCATTTGGTGAACACTCTGGGGGCTGTAGTGAGACCAAAGGGCAGGGCTCTGAACTGGAAATGACTGGACCCCAGCCGAAAGCGGAGAAATCTCCTGGAGCGTCTGTGAATTTTGATGTGATAGTACGCATCCTGAAGATCTATTGAGCACATCCAGTTGTCCTTCTGTAAGAAGGGCAGAATTGACTGAAGAGTGACCATTCGAATCTTGTCTTCCTGACAGACTTGTTGAGTCTGCTGAGATCCAATATTGGTCTCCAGTCTCCCGTCTTTTGGGGACCAAAAGAACCTTGAGTAGATTCCGGACTCTGAATGGTCTGTTGTAACTGGCTGAATGGCTCTTTTGCAGTAGTTTTGAGACTTCTAACTCTGCAATTTCCTTAGACCGGGTGGTACATCTGGAAGGGAATTTGAGGGAAGGGACTTTCCTCGAAAGGAATTATGTAACCCTTGGATATGATCGACTGTACCCATCTGTCTTGAGTGAGGGAATGCCAGGCTTCTGGGTACAGTGATAATCTTCCCGACTGCCTCCAAGGAGGGACAGCCGGGCAACATCTCAGGGATGCTGAAAGGGCTTGTCAGAGAGAGGCTCTCTGTTTCCCTGGTTTTCGGACCCCCTCTGCCTCTAGAGCGCGTCTGTTGTTGTTACCCCTCTGCCTCTAGGGTAAACTGACCACGTGAATCCGGGCGTGACTCCTTGGGATTTACGGAACCACATTTTCCCACCTTTCTGTCCTTTGGGATAAGGTCTAGAAGGGGTGGAAAACGGACTCCTACAGCAGAAAGAGTCTTGCCGTCCTGTTCGCACCTGGTCAAAGTTTCCTTCACCTGAGGGCCAAACAAAGCTGACCCATCAAAGGGAGAATTTGTGAAGGACGCCTTAAAGGGATCCGCAAAATCACATAGCCGCATCCAGGCTTGGCGTCTAAGAGCCACACCTGTACCTGCGGCTCTACTCGCTCCATCAGCAGCATAAGATATCAGCCGCATGGAGGAGTTTGCAATGGAATTAAGGGTTCCTAGCTGCGAAGCAATTTTTTCTTGAGCCCCTGCAGCTGTAGGATCCTGTACTACTTCACCCAGCTCCTTAAGGATATCCCTCTGGAGTCTGGTGAAGTGACATAGGTAATTCAGCGAACGCATAGCAAAGGTCGCTGAGGAAAACATCCGCTTACCGTACCTATCCATGGTCCTAGAGTCCTTATTAGGAGGATGGACGGGTACGGAAGGATCTGCAAGTTCCTTCTTGGTGGCCGCAGCCACCACCATGGCATCAGCGGGGACACCCTTAGTGAGGAATTGCTTGTCACACGGGGCAGTGATAAATTTTGAAGGCCTCCTAGGGACTGGCTCTACAGAGTCAGGAGCTGCCCACGCCTTTCGGGCAATAACCTGCATAAGGGGGTCGAAAGGCGGAGACACCCAGGAGGTGGAGGGCCGAGATCCAAACGCCTCTAGGTATACTGACTCATCCTCAGAGGGATTGTTGGTGGGCCAGTTTCCCCTCTGTTTAAGGAGTTCTAGGATGTCTGAGAAGGAGACATCCTCAGAGGGGGATCTAGGGGATCCCTCTGACTCATCAAAGTCAGTATCTGAAGTGACAGACTCAGGGGAGTCTACATGTTTCCTCTTACAAGTCCTCTTCCTAGGAGGATCTCCCGAAACATCAGGAGAATCCTCAGAAGAGGGGAAATTCCCAATGGGGAAACCTGAGGCGGAGGATCTCTGGGTCCTGTAGCAAGAGAAGTGGCAGAGATGTCAACAGGTACTATAGAGGGAGGAGCTACGGGAACAGACTGCTGACTGATACCAGTGGCCAGCACACTCTTCATCACCTCGAATGCTCCCCTCCCAGGCAGGTCCGAGAGAACCCGTTCAAGAACTAGGAACTCCAGGGACCACCGAAGGGAAGTCTCCGAGGCAGATGTCGGAGCCGAGCTCACCAAGGCCGAGGCTCCAAGGGGAAGAGCGGGTTCGGACAAGGGTCCGATGCCACTCACCCCTCAGAGGAGACCATGGAAGCCCGACCACGAATCCCTCTAAGGAAGGTCTCAAGAGGAGATAAGAGTAGAGGCTGAAGGAACAGAAGGGGTATCCATCCTCCAGCCGTAGCAGTAACCATTCGAAGACTCCAACTCCAAGCTCTGGGGTAGAGTTGAAGGAGGAACTGTAACGGGTGTGGACCAACAGTCGCCTGTTGAGACGGACTATGTAACATTTGGGCCAGTACCTGTGACTTAAGTAATCTGCTGACCACTCTCTCTAGGTCATGGTCTGAAAGTCTGGATGACCTTGAAGATCGGCTCCAATGGCTCCGTTCGAAAGGAGAGGTGAAGCCGGAGCCGAAAGTATCGGCTCCAAGGAAAGAGACCTCGACCTCTTCCTGGAATGAGCCATCGGAACCGATACTATAGATCCTGTCGGAGCCGAAGACTTATCGGAGCCGACAGGAAGCTCGATGCATCGGCTCCAGCCGGAGCCGATACAGCCACAAAGTAACGGTGTCGGAGCCGATCGGGCCGACACCGATGCCTGTGCCACATGGTGGTCGGAACCGATCGGAGCCGACACGAAGTGGTCGATGCAGAATCGGCACCGATAGCCATCGGTGCCGAAGGCTGTTAAGCCAGAATCGGCTCCAGCCGAGCCGTTCTCGACTCAGAACGAGTCGGAGCCGAGGCCGCAGGCTTAGACACAGAAGCCTGGGCCTTGGAAGATTTGGCTGATTTTGATGGAGCCGACTTAGCCGGAGAGCCCTCCGGCAAGAAGGCCCCTAAGTATCAGCTTGTTTCGTCTTTCCTGCAGGACTCTCTGGCTGAAGGAATGACAAATAGCACAGGAGTCCTGCAGGTGAAGAGGCCCCAGGCAATACAGGCAAGAAGTGTGACCGTCTGTCAGAGACATCTTCTGACAGCACGAGTCACACTTCTTAAAACCTGAGACCCTCTCCTTTGACATGGTGCTTCACAACACACACACACACACCAGTCAAGAATTAAATTAAATAAAATACCAAAAAGGTATTACTATAAAAACAAACACACACACCCTAACAGGGAGGGGATGGGATGGGTAAAGTTTGACTAAAAAAAATTAGAAGAGACAGGGATTTTCTGTCAGAAAATCTATATAATAAACTTAAAACTAAAAATTAAAGGGTTTTTAGCAAAAAGGGGCTTAAATATCAAAAAAATGAATCACTTACCAGGAGCTGGTAAAAGGAGGACCTCATAAGCGAAGCGGCAAATGAGATCTGGGTACTTACCGCCTTGCATCATGGGATATGGGGCTGCCTCGAGCTGGTAAAAGTGACTCTCGAGCTTAGCAAGTGCCGAGTCGGAGCCGAGGGATCGGCTCCGAACCCATCAAGCAAGAATGAAGGCGAGATTGACAACTTAACATTGCTTTGTGGATGTACTTGGAATTAGTGGCGATTTTGTTTTCGTAGCTAGCTTTGGAGGATTTTATAAGGGATCTCAGCTTCTTACTGAGGCTGACCAGGGAGCTCCTCCACTCATGGGATTTTACTCTTTTTTGCAACAGTTTCTTCCTTCTGTTGTACAGTTTGTTTATGGGAGGGGACCACCAGATTGGCTTCCTTTTTTTGCAGGATAGCATCTTGGTTCTGTTTAGGATAGCACGATCCATGCACTCGTGTAAGTGCTTATAGAGTGCATTTGTGTAGGATTCAGCAGTTGTAACTGTATTGTCCATCTGCATGGGTGTCATGAAGTTCACCACTTCTGTCTTAAGAAGCATGAAGTTGGCTTTGGAGAATTTTTTTACTGTGGTTTCCTTAATGGGGGGTGGGGGCAGGATGTGGATATCAAGGGTGATTAGCTTATGGTCGGATTGGACCAATGAGGAGTTGACTTCAGGTGTGGAACACCGGTCACTCATGTTAGTAATGACTAGGTCTAGGATACTGTTGCCCCTGGTGGGGGTATGGATAAGATGATCTTGGGCATTGGAGTTTATGAATTCCAGAAAGCATTGAGCTAAGGAGTTGGTACATGAGTAGTTTTCCCAGTTAATGGTGGGGTAGTTGAAGTCGCCCATTATTAGGGTGTTTGGTTGAACCCTAATATTTTCCAGTACATCAAGAAAAGAGGATTGGGAATCCTGGGGCATGGTGGGGGATCTGTAACAAGCTACAATTTGAATTGCAATTTTGCCCAGAGTTAGTTGCACTTGGATAACCTCGGATGCATTATGCTGAGCAACTAGCCTGGAGGTGTGGATATCCTTAATGAATATGGACACACCTTCACCTTTGGTGTTTCGGTCCAGGTTACATAGCCGAAAAGTGTAGTATGAGTTATAGCCTGGTAGTGCAGGGGTGCTCTCTGGAGCCTTGAACCAGGTCTCAGTCACTGCACAGATATCGATGTTCTCCATTTTAAGGAGTGCCTCGAGTGAGTGCATTTTGAGATTTAGACTTCTAGCATTGAGTAGCATTGCCTTCAGTTTTTGCTTGCCTGTTCCTGTTATGGTGGTGAATTTGTTATTTGAACCCTGCCTAAAAAAGGCACTATAGGGGCAGCAAGAGCCTTAGCCAGTATCCGGAATCCCAGGGGCGACAGGTGCAGGCCATTTGTGGCAAAGCATCGTGGTCTGTCGACCATGTCATCCCAAGCAGACAGATACTGGATCCCCTTAGAATGACACCAGAAGCTTAACCAATTGTTGAAGTCAATCATTTTGTCCTTGTACTGCGGCATCATTCTGGGCGATGGCAGAATGCTACTCAGGGCTAGGGTCATACCTGCCTGGGCTACAAGATTGGGCAGCTCTTCCATGTCTCTTGTGTAGGTGTAAGTAGGTTTTCCTGAGAGAGATGATCCATGACTTGAGTATGTATGCATTTTTCTAGAACGTTTGACAGAAGGGAGAGGATGGCAATGGGTCTAAAGTTTGAGATTTCAGTGGAGTTACCTCCTTTGTGGATAGGTAGGGTGTAGAACTGTTTCCTCCTGGATGGTACTTTGGATTCAGAGATGGAGCAATTTTTAATGATAGAGATGGGAAAGGCAAGTGAGTGAGCAGCTGTCTGAAGAAAGTATGATGGGATGTTATCAGCAGATACTGAGCATGATTTCAGTTTGGAGAGTAGGGTTCGGCTGTATGTTGTGGAGATGGGCTTGAGGAAGACGTTTTTGGGAGGGGTAGTTGTTGAAGACGAAGCTGGATTTTTGGGGTTCCCTGTATTGGAGCTTTTGGAGTTAAAGAGTTTGCATATTGATTCAACAAAGTAAGTATTGAAGGTGTTGGCAGTCTCTACTGGTGCCTTTTCAGAGGTAGGGTTGGGTGAGGTAGGGTTTCCAGGATGAAGTATTTGGTTGATAGCATTCCAGAATTTTTTGGGGTCAGATTTTAGTGTTGTAGATGGGTTATAATAGAATTCTTTTTTGTCTTTATTGATAAGCTTTTTGACCAGGTTTCTTTGTTCTTTATATCTTTGTTGGTCAATTGGGTCTTTTGCTTGTAGCCATTTTTTCCAGGACTTATCTCTAGACTTCATGAGAGCTCTTGTGTTTTTCATTAGCCAAGGAGATATTGTTGCTTTTGTCCTAATTTTACGAGGTGGGGCTAATGTGTTTATGATATCAAGAAAAGTAGAGCTGAAAGCAATGACAGCTTCGTCTAGTGGGAGCTGAGTGAGGAAGTCCCACCATACTCTAGATAAGAGGGTGTTAAATGTTTCTGGGTTGAAGTTGGAGAAATTATGTCTAATAATGTATCTGTGTGGTTTAGAGAGGTGGTTTGTACATCTAAGTACCTTTATGGGTGAGTGGTCACTCAGGGAATCGGGAAGGGTTTTTGGATTGTGATATTTGGAAGGAGCTGAGACAAGTATCCAATCAATGAGGGCAATTGTGGTGTGGGAGTTGTTAAAATGTGTTGGCTTAGTAATTAACTGAGCGAATCCATATAAATTAATATTCTGTGGGGATCCTGGGTTATTTAGGGTTAGCCAATTAATATTTATGTCACCTAGGAGGATTGTTTCTTTTAGGATGTTCAGGGAGTGATAGGAGAGAATGCTTTCCTGCAGTGGAATATTTTCCCCTGGAGGAATGTAGGTGGCCACTATAGTACTTGTAGTGTAGTTATTTAGCTTAAGGTTAACTGCCAGTGTTTCTGCTGGGGAGAAAGATGGGATAGAAGGTGAGAAATAGTAAGATTGTTGGAATAGACTATGGCAACTCCCCCACTCTTTTTGTTTTTATGGTCAAGGCAAATTATATTATAGCCAGGGGGGGATATTATTATCTAGGTTGTGGGGTTTAAGCCAGGTTTCTGTTACTGCAATGACATCAGGGGTATGATTTGCTATCCATGCATGAAACTGACTAATTTTGTTGAGAATGCTTCGGGTATTGATAGAAGAGAAGGAGATTTGTTTTTGAGGTACAGTTTGGTGGGCTGGGGTTAGAGGGGTGTTTGGGATAGAGGTAAGGTTAGAGTTTGGACCTGGATTTGGATGTATGTCACCAGCTATTAGTATTGTAGTGGGGAAGCATTTAGTCTTTGTTGTGAGTGGGTAGTATCTAATATACTTTGTCTTGTTTTTTGAAGATAGGGAGTAAGAAGGAGGTATTTTTATTTTAGGGAGTTGGATGTTAGAGGGTAAGATAGAAGGAGAGATGGTGACTACATTTTTGAGTAAGTGTGATCCTTTGGGAGTGGGTTGGTGGGAATGGTTATGGAAGGAGGGTAATGGTGCATGGGGTGCAGTGAGATGAAGTAAGAGGATTAGCTGAAATAGCAGAAGGTTGGTGAGCAATAAGGTATACATAGTGAGAATCAGATATAAGAATAGGTTTGTGATGGAGTAGGTAGAGAAGGGGGAGAAGTTATGTGAGGTAGAGGTATGAGAGATTAGAGTTGGAATGAGAGTAGCAGATTTGTAAGAGGTTGGGACATATAGGGTTTAGTTGATGAATGGAGGTGGAAGTGGGTGAGTGTTTGGAGAGGAGGGGTTTAAAGTAGGAGGGTGGTATTTGGGAGGGGACTTGATACCAGGTGGAAGATGATAGGTATTTGTAAGTGGGGGTGTGGCTATTGGATTATAAGTGCAGGTGTACTGGGGGGCGGGTGAGATTTGGGGGCAGAGTAGGGGAGCGGATTGAGCCCGTAGGGCGAATGGAGCGGGCAGAACAAAAGAAGTGAGTACAGTAGAAAAAGTATCAGTAACTGCAGTTCAATAAATTAAAGCAGGATGATTTATAGCTATATTGTAAGGAAAAGTAGTGTAGACAACTCTTAAATGTGGGTTTGTTAGCTAAGGAGAGGAGTGGGAATTTATCAGTTATATAAATGGGGAGCAGTAGAAATCACTACTAGCTTTAGGTAAAAACTTTGGGAGAATAATATTGTGCAAGCTTTTGCCTTGATAGGTGCTGCCACCTAGTGGCAAAAGGAGACAGCAAACAGAAAAGATTAGCTAGTCTTCTTATATTGCAATTACGCCTAAGTTAAAAAACTAGAGGGGGGGGAGAGTGACAAGTGGACTGCAATAGGCTGCTAAAACGCGCTCACTGGAGGTCAGCCTAACACATATAGGTAGTAAAATTATTTTACAAGTTATTTGTTGTAAGGCTACATACATTCACAATTTCTTGTGTAGGGAAGTCCTCACTGTGGTAGCATTCTATGAAACCTGGCTAGCAGGCAATTCAAGGGTGTCTTCCTAGTTTAGCAGGAGGTATTCCTTATACGTTAAAGATGGGGAGGGAGCACCTGGGACGGTTGACTGTAAAAGAGAGACACACAGAGTTAGGTAATTTAATATATACAGGTAAAAGGTAAAGGGACAGGGCAGAAAGTAAGGGATATTCAAAAGTGAAAGGATAGTGTAACAGTGTACTGTAAGTACAGAGAGACTAAAGATAGATGTAGATTAGGGGTATGTGTAGGGGGAGAGAAAGGTTGGAGGGGTAACAGTAGAAAGCAGCAGATAAAGGCCATAGAACCAGGAGCTAAAAGTCCAGAGCCAAGGAATTAGTCTGAAAAGCATCCAGGTAGGCCTCAAGTACAAAGGGAACTGGGGGAGGCAAGTGTGCCCACCTCCAACAAATTGTAGTATCTCTTATGCACCTCAGATACCAGTCTAGACTGCCATTCAAAATGTTTCTCCAAAGAAGGTCTCTTCTTGGGGAGTCTAGAGAAAGTGAATCTCCTTCATCTGAAAAAATCTCTTCTGGACAGTGTAACTGGGAAGAATAGTCTAGGGAAAGATCCAAATCCCCCTAACAAGTTCCTCATCAAAGGAAGAGGAATCCAATGTTTGCTTCCCTCTATATCACTTTTCAAAACCAAACTAAAACTTTTCCTCAAAAGACACTAATTGTGCTCCTGTACTGAACCTGATTGATCAACTAGCTTTTCTTACTACATTCAGCCTACTCTCTTCTTCTCAGTAATCAACTTCCTTATCTTAATAACAGCAAACCTTCTCCTTCTACATACTATTCCTTACATCTTCTTAATGACATTAATGTGAATACTTTTGAACTAATTAATTGCATATAATCAGCTGCCTTACTCACTAGTATATCATGTGTTGAAACTGCATGTGCATTATACTACTTATACCTGATGATTTTCCAGTATGATATTTACTCCTGACCTCGCGATTATGACTTACTAATGTACCTGCACTGTGCATTATTTACCTTAATTTGTATATGATTTTGTCATTGTTTTTCATCGGAGCTTATCTCCCCAGGCCTCTTCTAAAAATGGACATATATCCAGATAGACTAGACCGGTCAACAAATGTAAAATAAAATAAATAAAATTATGTGGTGTGGTTGGAGAAGTCACAAAGGAAGGTCAGCTTCAGAGATATGACTGTCTTGAAAAGCCCCTGAGAAAAATCTAACCATTCTTTTTTCCTTGGATGCAGAAGGCAACATAGAATGTTTAAGTTTTTGTTTTTTCTTTTTTGGGGGTGACATCCACCTAAATAAGCTTAGGAGGTTCTAAATCTTAATACATTTCTACAAGGGTTCCAGGAATCTCTTCCCTCACAAGGATCTGAGGGATTCCATGACGGCCCTCTGATACAATAATTCCTGGCTCATTGAAGGACTCAGTCATCTGCATGGCTTCAGGAGCCACAATGACCTCTGGTGTGGTCACAGTACAGGACTCATGAGAAGAAGATTGGTGTACCATGGGTTAAACCACCACAGCAGCTATGTCTGATTCCATGATGACAGGTGGAGAATCCTCTCTTGGTCTCTTAAGATTTTTCTTAGGCAGGATGCTTATGTCTGGACCTTCTGACATAGATGATTGGGCCAAACATTTTAGATGCTGGGTCTCAAGAAAAGTATTAAGTTTGAACTGCCTCAGTGGGTTTTTGGAAAGAAAAAATGGCAGATGGAACAAGATTTATTGTTGTGTGCTGGGCCTAGACAAAACAGACACATTCTCTACAAAGACTAATAGACTATCACACTCATGCTTACCCCTCCTAGCAGAAATCTAACAATTATTAGAAAAAAACAAAAAATTAGAAAGTTCCCTAATGGAATACTTATCTGATTCCATAAGTGAAGCTATGGTGCCTAGTAACCAAATGATTACAATCCGTCGGGTGCAACGACCTGTATTCAGGCTGGTGGTGATATAGTCTAAGAATTCTGTACATACATCAGCTGTATACCCTGATGCCTATAAGGTGAGGTCATTGCCCAGATATATGTCATACGAAGGTAAAGCTTTGGTACCCCAGACGGACTTCAGCAATCTGCAACCCATCTGTTAAGACTACTGCAACACTGATTCAGTCATGTTGTCTGATTTTGTCAGATTCATTGTATGGGTTGTCAGATCCAATTTTATACAACCTCAGCACCATCTCTGAGGATTCTCAGTTCAAGGGCTCTGACCCCTCTCCTGCCCATAAGTCCCTGTACTCTATCTTACTAACTCAGATCAAGTTTGCCACCACTGGTCAGAAATTTATAGGTATAAAAGCCTTTTTAAAGGTTGATCACTAACTTAACAGGAAGCTTTTAGGATGGAATCAAAGTCTGATAGGAATGTTCACAGACAGGATCCATGTGAGATGCATTCTGCCGCCAGAAGCCAACAGATGAGAATGTGGAGGGGGTGGAGGTTGAACTGGATGAAAATCAGACAACATAGATCTATCTTTATGGTAAGCACATAACTTTCTATCCAATTTTGTCTATTTTCATCCTATTCAATGTATGGGACCGATTCCCAAGCTGTTCTTACCTGGGTAGTGTCAAGGAAGGAAGCTCCTGAGAGTGGTAGAACTGAAGGAAGAACGTGATCAACATTGACATCCATTTTATAATGAGACACAAAGGTATGAACTACTAACCAAGTTTAAGCAGCATAAATATCATCAATGGGAAGTCCTTTCATGAAAGCTGTTAAAGTAGCTATTGGTCTTGTGGAATGAGCTTTCAGCTTCAATTGCAGGAATAAGCCCTTTTTATTATCTACAAAATCTGATAGCCATCTTGCAAGAATACAAAAACAAAAGATGGCTAGCACCAAATAGTGAAACATTGCAAAGTTTAATGTGACAACTCCATCATAGTAGTGTGAACCCACACTACAAAACTGAAATCAGACCAGTTTCAGCACCACCATGCCTTCATCAGTGAGAATGCAGAATGAATTCAAAAAAGCATTATATACATAAATCACACACACTAGATCCCCCTATTGGCTAATTATAGTTGCTCATTTAGTCCAGGTTTAAACAGACCCCCAAGCTTAATGATCCAACGTCTTTCTTTATTATTCAGTGTGCCAACCCATTTTGGTCAGCCTGTTACTCTCAACATGATCAATAATAACAAATTTGAACTGTGCCATAACATGTTTAATAGTCTGTTTGTACAGGAAACTGGACATCCTTTTGTTCCTCTTGTCACTAAGATGTTCAGAAATACGAATCCGCAAAGACCTACAGGTTTGGCCAACATAAAAAGCAGAGCAGGAGCAATTTGTTAAATATATAAGCCAATCAGTGCTGCAATTCCCAAAAAATCTAATATCATAAACTTCCAAAGTATTTTTACTGGTAAACTGTTTGGATTTAAGTATATGGCTGCAAAAAGAACAGTGACCACAGGGTGTACACCCAATTAACATATCCCCAAGCAATGTAAGCTGTTGTTTAGGGCCCTCTGTTCTATGTTGATAATGGCTAAAATATGACCCCAAAGTAGGTCCCTGACGAAAGTAAAACAAACATTTGGAATTTAGAATTTCCGAAAGCTTATCATCAGACCATAAAATGCCCCAATATCAGTCAACAATATCTCTGAGGACATCGGTATTACATTCAAAAGTTGTTACACGCCTAATAGGCACATTATCATCCAAATCCTTATGCTTATATTCCAACAATTTTGATCTCTGCTGTTGTGAAGCCCAATCACTGGCAGTCATAATATTATTAAGCTCATAACCCGTGTTCTGAAATCTATCTATAAGACCTTGCTGGTAATACTGATATGAGTTTTCAGAAGAGCAAATGTGTCTAATCTTGAGAAATTGGGACTTAGGAATATTCCTAGTAATATGTTTAGGATGAAAGCTGGCGGCATGAAGCAGAGTATTGTACTGAGGATGTTTACAAAAAACTTCAGTAATTAATGTATGATGAGACTCTCTAATAATGGTGACATCCAAAAAAATTAATCTGCTTAGAATAAAAGTTAGCCATAAACTCAATGCCCCACTTATTCTCATTTAAATAATGTACAAACTCCTGCAAATACAAACTGTCAGCCCTCCACACCATCCAACAATCACCCAAATAATGTCTCCATATATCAATCTCATCCAGGTACAAATTGTGACTACTATTATAGATCAGTTGTTTCTCCTAAAAACCCATAAACAGGTCTGCATAAATAGGAGCAAAGCTGCTCTCAATGCAGTACCCTTGACCTGCCAGTAACATTTGCCATAGAAATAAAACACATTCTTACTCAGAACACGTTCCACCAGACATACCAATAATGTATTAACATCTGGTGAATACATATCAGCCTTGTTAAGCCAATAGTGAATGGCTTCCAAACCTGCCCAATGAGGTATATTAATATATAGCGCCATGACATCTAATGTGCATATAAGCCAATCCTGATCCAACTGCATGTCCGAAATGATTTGCAAAAACTGTGTCGTGTCCTGAATTCTCGACCGAACATGGCACAATAGCGGTTTAAGATAGTTCAAAAGGCGGACAAAGGCTCACTTAATGAACCTTTGCCAGACAAAATAGGTCTACCCGGTGGCTTCTGTAAATCCTTATGAATTTTTGGTAGCAGATACAAATATTGATGCTGAAGATCTGATACCATATGATGATGCAATACATTTTTAGTAATAATGTCTGCCTCTAGAGCCAACCTAAGAAAATCATCAATTTCATTCTTAAACCTAACTTTAGGATCCAAAGGCATGTACATGTAGAATCTGTCATCAGGAAGTTGTCTGTTGGCCTCTGCCTAGTACATTGGCCAGTCCATCACAACCACAGCCCCACCCTTATCTGCTGGTAAAATAGCCAGCTCTTTGTTATTCTTTAAGTTGGATAAAACTTGTTGTTCATCTTGAGTAAGGTTATATCTTTTAATCTGAGATTCGGATGTATTAAAGTATAAGTCTTTCAATATCCATTCTTGAAAAATAGAGACATGCTTGTCCATAGGGGGCATAAAAGATGACTTATGGAACTGAAACTCAGTAGATATTTGATAATTGGAGTCAGGACCAAAAAAACTTTAGATTTAACAAACTGCAAAATGCAGTAACATCATTAACAAGAACATCTTCATTAACCAAAAAAACAAGAACAAAATTCAAACTTTTGCTAAGCAGATTTATTTCAGCATCAGATAAATTAATGGAAGAAATATTATGTACATTGCAAATGTTTCCTAACGTGGTATTAACAATACCAAAGATATTCTAAGTTGTCTACGTACGCTATGCTTCCTGCCACCCCTATGTTTTCTCCCCCTAAAGGGTCACTGCCAGGGCATTTTTTGGCAACCAGTGAGTCTGAACTGCGAATAGTCTCAACATCAGTGGCAGAGGATGATTTGTCCCCAGATGTACCACTATAGCTGGTCAAGACTTTTTTAAGAATAAACCTGGGTCTTTTCCTTTTGTATGTAGATTTAATGATTTCCTGATTGGCAAACTTGACATTCTTTTGGGAGCCAATTGGCTTCCCCTTCTGATAGTCTCCTACATCTCTGTTAAATTTCTGAACGTTTTTGTTTTTGAGCTGCTTTTCCAATGAAAACAATTCTTTAATAAGTTGGTTGAAACAGGTCACAGAAAAAGTCTCACCCTCATAGGTCCTGACCTCCTCACATATAGTTCTAACTTCCAATATAAATTTCTCGATCATATGCTCATAGTAAGGAATAAGATCTTCCACAAAAGCCATAGAGGCTTTTTGTTGAGCTTTACTCCATTCATCAGATAAAGTTTCATCAACAAAACTAACCAATAGCTGTAACCTTACCCTGAGACCTTGTGGCATAATGCCTTGAGCTTGATGAGCTTTAAATAATTTTAAATGCCACACATTTGTTCTGAATGACTTCATACTCTTGGTTAGTTTGTTGAATAAAGTGGTGCATAAATTAGCTGGATCACTACTATTGACATTATTGGTGTCTGATTGTGATAATCCTAATCCAAAAACTTGTAAGGCATTCTTATCTGCAGACAAATCTTGCAATATTGCAGCAAGATCCATTTTGTCCCAAAATATTACAAACAATCAAATACACCTATTAATGTATACAAAAAACAGCTGACCACCATAAATGTTAAAGGTGATAAATAATCATATGTCCTTTCAATCAAAAACCATGAAAAACTCAAGTCTAACCTAATCATAAGAAGTTAAAAAATGCCATATATGTTGTCAAATCAGCACAAATATAAATATATTCCTAGAACAGCAAAGTTTCACTTGATACATTCAATAAACATATTTTATATGCCTCATAAACCCCAAAGAGGAGAATCGATCCTTGAATTATGAAGGGATATAAGCATGAATAAAAAAAAAAATTACACATATTGAAAGCACTGCTGATATTGCTATAACACTTGTAGCCACAAAAGCTTGATAACATTCGAGAACAGAACAAAATGATTTTCAAAATACTTGTTCCCAAATGTAAAAAGTCCATACCATTACATCTTCCCACTCCAGTCATAAACCAAACTGGTTTTAATGTCCAGTGTCAAATATGTCCAATTAATACTTCAGAGACAACATGTATCTGAAAAGTTATGCCTGCTCCAAAGATATCTGTACTATTACAAGCTGTAAATCTTGAATAATATAAGATGAGCGAAATAAGCAGTTACTAACTGCCAGAACCATAAACTGTCCCCTTTAGTAAACCGTGAAAAAACACAGTACCTGGAATATACAGATTCCAAGAAGAATGTAATAGTTGTTCGCTGGCGATTAGTCCATAAACAAATGCATAAAATGAAGAATTAAATGAAACCCATCAGTTCGACGACATTTAGTAATCCATGCCAAAAGGGAAAACAGGCCAACCTTCATCGCAACCAATTAACCATATGTAGTATTTTACAAACACCGATATACAAAAGTTGCAGCCCTGTGTGTAAAGCATAGTTCCTATACCATATGATGTTGGAGAATCAAAAGGGAAGAGGCTGACCTTTGTCACAGCCTTATATCCTAAAATGATTCACAAAGCCCAATACACAGAGTCCAAAACAAAAAAGGGAAGAGGCCAACCTTTGTCACAGCCTTATATCCTAAAATGATTCACAAAGCCCAATACACAGAGTCCAAAACAAAATTCCAACTCCAACGCCACGGGTAGCACAATAAATCCAGGAAACCAGTGTAAAAAATATATCCAGATGGAGTGTCTGCCACTGAAATTAGACGTTTCACACTTCAGGCCAACAGCGGTAAGAACTACAATACCAAATCCACAGAACTGCAAGTATGGCAGGTGCAAAGGTCAAACCAATAGTAACTCAAAAACAAAAGATGGCCAGCACCAAACAGTGAAACATTGCAAAGTTTTATGTGACAACTCCATCATAGTAGTGTGAACCCATGCTACAAAACTGAAATCAGACCGGTTTCGGCATCACTATGCCTTCATCAGTGAGAATGCAGAATGAATTCAAAAAAGCATTATATACATAAATCACACACACTAGATCCCCCTATTGGTTAATTATAATTGCTCATTTAGTCCAGGTTTAAACAGTCCCCCAAGCTTAATGATCCAACTTCTTTCTTTATTATTCAGAATAGTGTGCCAACCCATCTTAGTGACATCAGGAACAAAAGGATGCCCAGTTCCCTATATAAACACACTATTAAACATGTTATGGCACAGTTCAAATTTGTTATTATTGATCATGTTGAGGGTAACAGGTTGACCAAAAAGGGTTGGCACACCATTCTGAATAATAAATAAAGACGTTGGATAATTAAGCTTGGGGGTCTGTTTAAACCTGGACTAAATGAGCAATTTAATTAGCCAATAGGGGGTCTAGCGTGTGTGATTTATGTATATAATGCTTTTTGAATTCATTCTGCATTCTCACTGATGAAGGCATGGTGATGGCGAATCCGGTCTGATTTCAGTTTTGTAGTGTGGGTTCACACTACTATAATGGAGTTGTCACATTAAACTTTGCAATGTTTCACTGTTTGGTGCTGGCCATCTTTTGTTTCTGAGTTACTGTTGGTTTGGCCTTTGCACCTGCCATACTTGTGGTTCTGTGGATTTGATCTCGTAAGAATAACCTTAGCAACTGCTTTGACAAATTTAGAATATGTAATTAACAACTGGTCAGATTTCCACAGATGTTTTGTGCTATGGAGATAAAATCTGAGTTGGCAATGAACCTCCAGCATATGCAGAGTATATTCACCTTTACTGGAAAATCTGGAAAAAAACACTGGTAGTTAGGGTGAAGGATGGTGAAGTACCCGTGTAGCTATCAAATGTAGGGAGAATACTCTGGATTGGGGCAATTTGACAATTTGTAACACTGAGTCCAGGTGGCATCCAATGAAGTGTATTCATTGTGAAGGGTCCACGTGACTGGCCTATTCTTTAATGCCTGACTCACATGTCCTCTGAGGAAGGAATGGGATGGGTCACTTGAAGTTGCTGAAGGTCTTTTGCCTGCTCAGTGCAGGAATGATAGCTATTGAGTTGATCCTACAAACCACAACATAAGA
Organism: Protopterus annectens; assembly: GCF_019279795.1. Lineage (NCBI taxonomy): Eukaryota > Metazoa > Chordata > Ceratodontiformes > Protopteridae > Protopterus > Protopterus annectens. The sequence continues at coordinate 843,997,830 of NC_056728.1, read as the reverse complement.
TATCTGGGATAAAAAGAGGTCTGTTGATGTTTACAGTGATGTATTTTGCCTTTGACAGATTATGTATCATTCTGATGTGTTAAAGTTAGAAGTCAGTAGCTATAGTTTATATTTATTTTGTTTTAATTATTGTCAGCTTCCCAAGGACAGTAATAGATCAACTATGAAATGAAACAACAGTAAACAGTTTAAAGATAATTAGTTTAAAATTATTTATGTGCACTGCAAACACATTGCAATGTGTAGGCAGGCTGTAGGAATAGGTATTAGATTGGCTTTTTTGCAATAGGTTCCTAGCTGAATAACAGTGTTATAATTCAAGCAATGCTGGAAAATAAATTGACAGAAAACTTATTCTTCAATTAATTAGAACCCTTGCTGCACATGAGTCTGCCTGTAATGTGTATGGGTCATAGAAATGTAACAGATTTGCATCTGTAAACATAAGCTTAACAAAAGGTGATGGTTTGAAAGCAAATTTGTATATACATCAGCACACATACTGGGCAACAAGTTCTCTAGTTCTTTGCTAGGGTGCCTTCTGTCTACTGTCTGCCAGCCTTTCTTGTGTTAATGTGTTTTTTCTAGGTATTCTATTTTTCCCTCTTCCTAAAACCATTCAGAAGGTGGGATGGTAACAGTAAATTGTAAAGTCTGCATGTAATATAAGTGTGTGACAGAGAAGAAAGATTTTTCAATCTACTTCTGTTCCCTCCTTGCCTAGTAAGTTATATGGATGTTATCAGTTGCTCCTAAGATCACTACTGGAGTCCAATGCAACTTACCAGTATAGGATGAATGAAGCACACATACATGTGTAGGGATTACCCATGTGTTCTCCAAAAATATCCATTATATAGTGATGCTGTTTGATCTTCTGAAAACATAACCGGTGAAGCATGAGAAAGGAAATTACTGATATCTTCCAGAAGCCTTGTTGTGGATTTCCCTTAAGTAATGTCTTAATTAGTGAAATTATTTGTTGGATCCTATGTGAAATATTTAGGAAGTTATACATTTTTCATTCATTTTTGCTTTGGGATTTGAACAGACCTAAAAAAGACACTATGGGGATGAAAACCTTCCTGTGTAGTACTTGTACTCTCCAAGGAAAGTGGCAAACTCCATCAGAGTCTAAGCTCTCTGGCTGGGCCCACATCTCACTCCAGGCTGACAGGCACCAAATTACCTGCTTATCCAGTGAGTATGGACCAGAATTTTGTCAAAATATTTAGGTGCCACGTGAGACAATGGAAGCATTTCAATAAGAAGATGTTTTTCCATGCTGTTAGCCAGGATGTTCAATAATTCTACCATATCTCATAGCAATACATAGCCAGGAGGGAGAATCTTGTTAAGAGTGTTTGCTTTAATGTAAACAGACCACATGATACTTAGCCTTACTTCTTTATATGCTACCTGAAATGCCTATAATTCTGTCTCAGTATAGGCAGGACAGAGTTACAAGCCTCAGAAAGTTTAGTGAGGCATGTGTCTGATTTACTTAAACTGAAGTCATCAGTTGCAAAATTGTTCATGCTGAGAAGGTCTTCTATTCAAGACTCAGAGAAGTGTGGAAAGCCATGAACTGTGAGAAAAGAAGCGTTTCATCAAAAATGGAAGAAAATGTATTTATTTCAATAATGCATGAATATTTTCATTTGCACTTATAATGGCCTGTTTGGTGATGTTGTTTTTGTACTTTCCTGTATTTCTCTGTTTTATTCTAAGCATTTAACTGTCTGCATTTTTAACTTGCTCTAGGATCTTAGTCTTGTAGCTTTATTTGCAATTGCGGGAGAACTGTGAATTACTGCATAGGTTCATAGGTTCATAGGTTTATACTAGGCTATCTGCCCTAAGGCATTTATAAGCCTAGCCCAAAGTTTTGTGGCTTACGGCCACCCCTTATATGAAAAAATACTGTGCCCATTAGTTTGTTCTGCCTCTGTCCAGCAGTGACACAGAGATGATTCCCAGGGTAAACCTACGATCTCACATCCACAGGTCAAGATTTCTCTTGAACAGAGCCAGCGAGGTGCTCTGCCTCACATGGACCGGGATTTTATTCCACAGCATAGGGAGTCTCTGAGTGATAAATCTATCCCTCCAGCACGTCCTATTTATATCCGTGCTAAGGTTTAAGTCGCTTGCTCTAGTGGTTTTGGTGGATTTGGATTTTTTGAGGTGGAGCATGTCCATTAATTCCGGGTTGGACATGGCCTTGTATGTCAGGCACATGTCACCTCTGAGCAGATGATATGCGACTGAATAGAGCTGGAGTTTCTTCAATCTGGCAGCATATGACAGATTTTGGAGTCCCTTTATCCTTTTGGTGAGGAACTTTTGGGGTCTCTCCAATTGCTGCAGATATCGGGTGAGATACATCCCGAATGGGGCATTGTACTCGATCATTGGTCTGATAAGTGAAGAGTACAGGGGAACAATGACCTCACTAGATCTGGATGTGAATCCCTTCATGATCAGGTGGGCAATGTAGAAGGTCTTTCTAACCACTTTAGCAACGTGAGTGTCAAAAGAAAGGCCACTGTCAACCTGGGTCCCCAGGTCCCTGATAACCTCTTCTGTGCTTAGTGGATTGCCACCTATATGGTAGCTTGGGGTTACCTTGTTTTTCCCGAAGGGTATGACTATACATTTTTTGGCGTTTAACTTCAGGCCAAGGCTCTGGCACCAGCTATCTGTTTCCGTGAGTCCCAAGTCAGCAAGATATGAGCATGATGTATACACTATTCTGCACTTGTGTCTCCATAAGTAGAATTACTTGTAAAAGTTAGTTATTTGTATTTTGAACTTGGTCTGGGACTCTAGTTGTGTAGTTTCATTTGCAATTGTGGGAGAATCTGAACCTCAATTAGTCATTTATTACTGCATTTTTACACATTTTTACACAAGCAGTATTTCTGGTAAACTTTTGCCTAGTCAGGTGCCTTAGACTGTATCTTGGACTGCAATAGTGACAGCATTGTAATTATTGCTGCAGGATCTGTGCTTCTGTGCTTCTATAGTGGTTTACCTTCCAGTTTTGTTGCTAGAGTCTCATTTGGCTCCCTAATGAAATGCCGAGTGCTGACAAGCCAAAAAAAAAAAAAAAAGACTGAAAATCCAGAAGAAGAGCTCTTTTCTGCAGAAGGCAAGCCCTTTGTCACCCAATGTGAGGGGGGGGGGGGTAAACCCCTTACATGCCTTATATATATTAGCTCTGAGATCACTACACTTCAGAGAAAAGCGGATATTCTGATAAATGGCCATCTCTTAGTATATGCAAGTCCATTTTTGACCATTCAGTCTCTGTGTTTTGGAACTTGGTCTATGGGTGCCAACATTTCAAATGGTTACAGTCATATTCTGTTTATCATTTGACTGCTTAAATTTGCATTCCAGTGCCTTTCTGTTTGTTATACTGCTAGTGTTTTTACACGTTTTCATGCCTGCCACAGCACCACTAATATATTAAGTACTACTCTCTGTGCTGCTGCCTACTGTTTGTATATTAATTCCAGTTTTCCCTGTTCCCACTATAAAAAAACTAAAGTTTCTGAAATTCTAACCTAACTGGGGTCACTGATCTATATCTCAGACTAATATAAAAGAACTGTGACTTGCCAAAGGTTCTGAAGTTTCAGAGCTCCACTACTGGCTTTATTTGATTGGAATCCTCTCTAGCTAGTCTGCTAAAAGCAGCACAGAACTATCCCCATCCAGGGTCTTTTATTCAAGAGTCTGAGATGTGTGGAAAGCTCCTGAACAATGAGAAAGTACTTTTTTATCAAAAAGTGAGAAAAAGAAACTAGCTCAGTGCACCACCCTGGTTGGACTCTCTCTATAGTGGCAAGAACTTTTTTTCCCTGTAAAAGACATGCAAAATCTATGCAACCTTATAAATCTCTTACCAAGTGCAAATAAACTTAACTTGAGCTACACTATACCTACGCCCAAATAACTAGGCATTTATCCACACCTTAGCAATAAGTCCATTCAAAAAGTATCCAAATCAAACAGAACTCCAAGCACTTGCATTCAGCTGTACCTGCCCCCCTTCCCCCGAATCATTCCTGTCAAACCATAGACTATCACTTCCCTACAACTTCTGTAGCTAGCCTGATTGAGATGGGTATCTTAACAATGTATTCTCATTCTGTCTGACAAACATTGGCTACTCAAACAGCATAAGATCACGTGTGAGAGATGTACATAAATAATGCCCTTGGACTCAAAAATCTCACACACAGTAAACTCAAATGTCAACGCCAACAGCAGTACACCATACATCACACCTCTCCAAGCCCATCACAATGCACATAATCCATTATATGCTAAGGCTCTAAAAATTAACTTGCTTAAACCTTAAAGACCTCCAAAACATAACACAAGCACAGAGCACACTCAGCAAGGTAAGCCTACTACCTCATATAGCACAAGGAGTCCCAAAGTTATAGATGCTGAACCTGTAAGGCAGGCATCTACCCAGTCAAACATTCTAGTTATAGGTGGCTCCCTTGTAAGACATACAGATGTAACTCTTACCAGGCTGAGCCAGGAAAGAGTGATGGTTAGTTGCTTGACTGGTGCCCAGATCCATCAGATCATACACACGCAGTCAAGTCCTTCTGCATGTGGGTGTCAATAACATGACACGTACCTCCCTAAACTATATGAAGAGAGACATGATGACGCTCTAACGCTATGCATCCCAGGCAGTTATGAGCTTAGCAATAAGCAGAATTCTACCTTCTCCAAAGTTAATGCCACAATATTAGCAAAAAATAATTGCCTTCAATAACTGGCTAAACTTTTGGTGTCATTTGAAGAGGATCCAATATCTGTCAGCCTAGGATGATATGATAGATGAAATTGCTTTGACATAGATAGCCCACACCTGTCTTCTCCAGGATTTTGATTATTGGCAAAGACATTATCCATCCCCAGAGTGCCTCTTCTTAGGTAATTCCAACCTAATAAACCTATCAACATAACAAATCAAGCAAAGAAAAATATGAAAGGGTTACTGATCGATAGTAGAAGGACAAACAAGAAACTGTACTCCCTACAAGCCCTCCTCACCATGCAGAACATAGACATCTGTGTAGTGACACAAGCATGATTTAAAATGGTGGACAGCATGCCAGCTGCACAGGGCTACAACAATTTTCACACATTTAGACCAACTATTGTGCAGGAGGGGAAAAAGTGGAGATGTCTCAGTTGTTATCTAAAAGAGACTCACAACAAGGCCTGTAAAGCAGCATGACGCACTAGAGCTCCTTCATGTCCAAATAACTATCAAAAATGCCCCATCCCACATATTAAGAAACTAAAGAACTCCCTCTATGACCCAAGAAAGTCACAATGCTTATGTACAGAAAATGGAATCACTCAGTATTAAAACTATATACTGGGAAACCTACACCACCACGACTACTAGTACACAAGCAGAGCGATTCCGTTACTTTCTCATTATAAATGTTCTGGAACAATGTGTTACAGTACCCACTAGGGGGAACAACAACTTTGATCTTGTCCTTACTAATATGGGAGCATCTTGCACCATTCCTTGAATATCTCCTTGAAATAAAATTGAAACCAGAGACCCCTTCCATGCAAGGCATCCTTAGAAATTTCTCCAAAGCAAACTAAGAGATACATTGACAAGGTTTAAATCCCCCACCAAACCAGTTAACTCCGCTAAATATGCAGAAGTGAACACCACCACACTATTCCAGCATGTAAACAGATGTAGCTGTACCCTGTAGGAATAAGCACAGGGCAAACCCCAGAAAAGAAACTCCCTTGCTGGAACCATAAAATCAATAAGCATTACAATAAAAGGAAGAGAATTGTGACCAAAAGTAAAAGAGTAATTCTCCAATTGATAGAGTCATCAATTTATTTATTTTACATTTGTTAACCGGGTAGAGTCCGGCTGGGCAAGTAGCCCATTTTCAGCAGAGACCTAGGGAGATAAGCTCCATAACAATAGTACAAAAAGTCTACAAAAAATTTAAAAGATTTACAAACAATATACAAAAAGTTTGACAGCTGCCAACAATCACAATTTACAAAAAGGGAAATGTAAAACAGAAAACATTACATTTCCTATACCTTACTACAGACAGCAATATAAAACTCATTAGATATATAACTAAAAACCATTGTGGTATTTTCACTTGGTAGAAATAAGACAAGAAGATCGCAGAATAGAAAACATTTGATCGAAGGCATGAGAAACTAGCCAGAAGTATTACAGGAGCATAGCTGTTGCTGAGTAAGGTATTCATTTAGGAGTTGTTTGAAGCTATGATGATCTGTGTTTTTTAGGATATTCTGGGGTAATAGGTTCCACCAAAGTAATTATGGGACTTTGTTACCTTGAGTATAAGTTTATCAGATGATCTAAGGGTCCTGGGGTTGGTATTTAGTTGCACTAGGTTGGAGAGTGCAGGGCATTTTTCAGGTTTGTGGATAATGGAGTGGGCAGTGGTGAGCTGATTGAGCAATAACAGATTGGGACATTCAAGCCAGTGTAATATTTGAAGAGCAAGGCAATGATGGGTCCTTTTGGTATATTAACAGCACATTTTGCTATTTTGTTATAGCAGGAATCAATTAGATGTAAACCAGACGTGCAGGTTAGTGAAAAGTTGAGAACAGTAGAGAAGAGTAGATAGGAGGTGGGATCTGGCTGTGGCTAGTCTGGCATTTTGAGTAAGGTAAGGTTTGCCCTATATAGAGCACCAAGTTTGATATGAACTGTCTTTATTGTTAGTGATGTGTTTATTGAATGTTAGGTTGTTGTCTATCATGACACCAAGTAGTTTTGTTTGGTTAACTGGTTCTATTATAGTGCCATTAGTGGAGCAGATGGAGAGAGGAGGAGGGTTTGCTTTGGATTTCCTGCTAGAGAAGATCATTAATTTTGTTTTGTTTGGGTTTAGGATGAGTTGAAGTTCATTTAGGTAATTTTCAATATCTAGAAATGACTTTTGCAGTTTATCTTGGAGTTCTTGGGGTGTGGGAGCAGAGCAAATAAGAGTAGCATCATCAGCATATTGAATGACAGAATCAGATTTAGTGGCAGTGTTTAGACTAATTGTGAATTTAATTAAAAGGAGAGGATCAAGGATGGAACACTGAGGAACCACAATAGAGACTGGGAGGAGTGTGAAATAACTCAGGAGCCTAATAAAATCCACCACAGCCAAGTCTGAGTCGAAAATAGCCACCCAAGCCAAAGACAATCACAAGGCATTTTTAGTTATGTTCATAATCTCAGAATCATAATGCATCAATGCACTGAGATAATTGTGAACAATGTTGCTTGCAGTGAGGCTGAAAATATAATTAACTTACTGGCTGATAAATTCAGCTCAAACTTTACCCCTTTTTCTCTCTCTTCTGTCTATCCCACAAAATATACCTGAAACTGACTCACCTCCAGCTATCACATAAGACCACTTCCTGAAAGCTTTATCAAAAGTTAAAAATACTGCATCAATGCCCAGTTTATAAACAAAGGGATTGTGTCTTCGTCTAGAGATGTCATTGTCCCCCTTTACTCAGCCCTCTTTAGAACAGTCACTGAGCATAAAGGCCCCTTTGGCATGTACATATCCAGACACATGCAACAACTGGAATGTCCACAGATACACATTACTAAAAGGATGCAAGGCCTAAACAATACGTCCTACATGGACTGTTCAAAGCACTGTCACTATACTCAGTATCTTACAGACTGACGTACAAGGCATCATTCAACCAAGTTCTGATGGACCTACTGCAAATCAGCAAGTTAAATGGTGTCAGAAATTCTCAGTCCAAGGATATAAACCACTTCTATGATATCAAAAGAATGGTTTGGATGGACAGGTATACCTTGAAGAGGATACCACTGCTCTCTAGAACAGACTTTCCATCCACATAAAATAAAGCTCACCCCTATCCATATTCAAGCACAACTTGGATATATGGATGGGTAATAGAAAATTTACCCCAGGACTGCCGCTGTACTACTCATGGACAGAGGCAGCTCCTAAATGCTTTATCCCAAGCACTGGCCCCCTCAAATTATCTATGGTATGATCCCAGTTATTTGCACTAAGGGTAAAGTACAGTTGCATAAGTTCCACTTACCTGTAACAGAAGGTGTTTGTCTATTTCCAACTCCACTATTCTAAATTGGTTATACATGCATCCATAAAGCAGTATTTGTTGCAACCCTACATGCAACACCATACAAAACTCATCTTTGGCATCAGGAAATACATAATCTCAGTTGGTAACACAAAATACACAATCTCGGTACTACCTTGATCACATACTGTTCAGATCAGGTGATATCCATTTTAATACAAGTTCACTACCAAAAACAATCCTTCCTTTTTTGCCAGCTTTACTCATACTTTGACCAACTTTCATAGCAACAGTTACACAACTAGAAAAATATGTTAAAATCACCTGCATCAATGCATGCATCACTAATAATTGCTAAACTGGAAGCCTGAATCACCACTGAAAACTGCTACATAGTAGCCATAACTGATATCTGACTGAAATAAAGTTTCTGCGTCTCCACCTTCATTTAGTCAAACTACAAAATTCCGTGTGATATTACTCCTGGCCATAGAAGGGTGATAGGGTCATGATCTCAGTGAAACAAAATGCAGTATTGGACATTATTGACTTCTCCAATGCTAATCAAACTAACAACAAATCTCCATACCAGATGCTAGGTAGCCTGATTGTAGGTAAACATGTCTACTTGATCACTGCCATGATTTATATTCTTCCTCACTCTATTTTCACAACTATTAAAGACACCTTTCTACAAATATTCCCTAAAGAATTCAATAAAAACATAATCTTAGAAGACTTCAGTTTTAATGTATTTGGTTTTGAGCCTAAAAATGCAACAAAATGCTAGAACAGCTTAATCCAGGGCAACTAGTAATGTAACCAACCAGACCCAACCTCAGTCAGAAAAAACATTCAACTCTTGACCTCAATAATACAAATATGGGTCACCAATTATAACTACCCAGTTGCCAAGGTGACCACTGTCCACTACTCAATCTTATGGTATGGTCATTTAAATCAATAAAACCTACCCCACAAACAGACACTGGTCATTAATTTCACGAACATAAACTAACTACCATTGATTAGCAACTGGATTCCATCAAATGGTTACCTTTATATTTCCTTAAAGACCTAGTATCCTCTATGTCATTCTTAACTAAAACACTGTCCTCAATCCAAGACTCACCACTACCCAGTAGAGAATGGAAACTAAGGGGCCAGACATACCCATGTCTATCAAATTACATTAAGAGTTTAATAAAACAGGGAGACAATACCTGGGCAAGTTGAAAACAAAAGTACTCAGATGACCAGCTTCCCCACATTTACCTCTCCTGGAAAAAGCAAAACCACTACAACAAACAACTGTGTCAAATCTATCTATTTAAGAAAATATATATATATATATATATTTGCCAGTAGCTATCCAAAATATTTCTGAAAGGACATAAAGCAGCTAATAGGGTTATTCACAAATGCCTCTTACTCTTTTAGCTTGGTTCTGAGCCAAGTAACTCAAACAATAACCCTGCATGGGAACATAACTCCTTTCTCATATTAACTATTCAAGACATCACCATTACTTTCATACCATCACTACCACATCCAGCTGCAGATAATAGCTCCCAATGTCAACTATGCCCTTTAGTTGAATATATAACTACATTCTACTTCAGTGAGATCTCGGCAATGGAAACTAAAACCTTTCTAAAACTTTGAAACCTGCCTCTTCTGTATTCACAATACTCCACCTCACTTTCATTAGAAGAGGAGCAGACAAAATTACCAAGCAATTTGCTTGTATGCAACCTGTCCCTTACAACAGGAATAGTATCATTCCAACATAATCCCACTTCCCAACGTATCCTTATCCAAAATCCCCAAAGACATTCAACCTATCTCTATTTTTTGTCCACTTTCTTAAGTATTTGAAAAGATTTTACACAAACAATTGCACAAACACAATAAAGCCCATGGCCTGCAGTCCAATAGGCAATATGGCTTCAGAAATGCTTTTAGCAAAACAATAGCCCTGTTGTCTGCAATTTACACCATCTACAGTAAAGTATATTATGCAAGTAAACTTAGCATAATAGTAGACGTTCTAATAGAAGAAGCAGTACTTTAAGCTATATTAGTCCTACCCTCATGACTGGCCTATTTTTCAAAGCTTAAGGGCACTTTCCATGCACTCCTACTGTCAGGCGCTCAAAAAGAGCTCCATATAAAAAAAGTTGGAGTGCAAATTACCTCAGAGCACTTTTTGCCTATGAAAGGAGGCAACAGCCTCAAAAGAACAATGCTTGGAAACAATTCAGCTGCAAACTATATAAGGGTGTATACATCCAAACCTGGCAACACAAAAGGAAAACAAAATAAGGGCAGTATCCTGTAATAGTGATCTACTACAGCAATTACTGTTATTGTAAGTCTACATAGACAGCTAGCTGTACTGTCACTGTTGCAGCTTAAGCTATATGGGTAGACCATCATTTAGAAAACTAAGAAAGCAAGGAGACTAATAGATTAAGAAACCATGAGCCCTGGGAGAAGGTCCTAGCAAAGTCTGTTCTAGACCTTGAAAATGAATCTACTTTGTAGTGCTCTGTAAAAGTTATTTGTTTATTTATTTATCTGTTTACCAGTGAAGAAGTTTGATCAAACAACGAACAATTACAGGCTCAGTCCCGCTTACACCATAATGTAATAAAATGATAAAACGATGTACAGTATACAAATAACAATGGTTTACATTTCTTAGTAAGCAAGTGTATATATTCTGACAAGCAATATATACACACAGAAGATTTAACAAACTGAATATATTTACAGCTACTTAACTGAAGTGGAACAGGTAGAACAGAGTTAAAGTAGGAGAAGAAGAAGTGGTGGAGATATGAGTAGTAGTTGCTAGGTTAGGAAAGCTAACAGAGGTCAGTAAAATGAAAAGGGGATTAGATTGCATGTAGTAGGTTTAGAGCAGTAATGGTGTGGTAAACTGAATCACAATTTAAGATGAGTGACTTAATCAAGTATATCAGATGCATGGGACGTAAAGGCACTGTTAGTTGGATATATTGGTTTATGTGACATGTCCATTACATAGACAGTTGCATTCAAATTGTTTTATTAAGTATTGTTTGAACTGTGGCCTGAACAGGGAGTAGTTTATGTGATCAGTTAAATCAGGATGAAGTGACACCTGTACTTTTGGGGTCAGTACAGAGAAACAATGGTTATCAGAGTGCAGTTTGAGAGGGAACAGATCTGGCTTAGCTTCGGTGGCAGTAAAATGTTTGGAAGAGCTAGGGGAAGCGTACCCCCTTGGCACTAACATCCTGCAAGATGGCCTAACACAGACACATGGATGGTGCCAAAGCCATGGATTAAAACACTATGCAAAGAAGTGCATTACAGTGCCTTTGGGAAAACATCTACCCAGGCAAATTGCTCCATTGATAAGACATCTATAAGAGTTGACCTGGCAGCTAAAGATCAGTGAAAATTTGTAGACAGTAATCTGGCCTTTGACCAACATGTAGTCAAGGTAGTAAGAAAATCATTCTATATCACCAGCTTATAAGTAAGAATATGGCATCCAGGTCCAAGGAAGTCATAGTACCACTCTACCCAGCCCTTTTCAGACCCATCATTGAGTAAAATGCCCCCTTCAGCTAGTACCTGACTAGGCATATGGAACAGCTGAAACACCAACAGAGGTTCCTCACCAATAGAATCGGAGTATTAACACACTGTCCTATACAGATCACCTTAGAGCCCTGTCTATATACTTGGCCTCCTACATGTTGTTGACAGGTGATGTGTGTTTGGCATATAAAGCATCTTAGCTCCAGCCCTGCTGAAGCTTTTGGACATCTGTAAAATGAGCAGCACCAGAACACTAGATCCAAGGATTTGTACTTTGCTTGCAACACAAATAGGACATGATGGTGCGACAGCTATATGACTCAAAGGATTCCCATGCTCTGGAATAGGTTCCCATCCATGTGAAGCAAAGTCCATCTCTAAGTCAATATAAATGTAATCTTGTCCACTGGATGGGAAATTGCAAATTCATTATTCAAAAAACCATAAATAAGGAAAAAGGTTTGCCACAAAGACCATTAAACCTTTTCAATTTTATTCTGGTAACTCGGTCTTTCACCTTCTAGGAATATGTTATTTATGGTGTTTTGAACAGTATATTTCTTAAACTGCAAATTCATCCCTGGGCTGGCCACCGTGTCTCTTATAGACACAGGCTGACAGTAAACATTCTCTAACACTGGATGGGTAGTCATAAATTCATACCAGGATTGGCCCTCATATCTCTTATAGACATAGGCCAAACAGTAAACATTCCCTAACTAACATATCCTCCCATATATCTTTTTGCACCCTCCAAACAAGCATACATCTCTTAACAAATACATCCCCAATTATGACGCACATGTTACAAGGGGATGCAGTTAGGTTGGGTTGCATGTCTAGGCTTCTAAAGACTCTGGTGGTCATTAGCTTAATATATACCTGTGAACCTAAGTTTGGGTATTTTGAAGCATAAGTAAGCAAGAAGATGATTTCATCTGGCCTGTACTGGAAACCACTTGCCCTTTGAAAGAGTAAGGCAGTGGTGCTCATCATGTGTACAGAGGACAAAGTCACTGCCTCCAGAATACTTCTTGAGTCCATACCTGTCACAAAGTCACCAAAGAAGCCGAAACCTTTATAGCAACCCTAACCCTACTGGGGAGTGGCTTATTATGGTGAGTTTATAAGAAAAGGCAATAGCATGAGATAACCATCTGGAAATAAGTCTGCTTTGACACTGGCTGTCCTTTTCACTTTCCTGAAGGCTCAAGTTTTGTCTAGGTGAACAAACCAGCTTAGAGTAAATTCTCAGACCTCTTTAGGCATAAAAAAAAGATTAGTTTTCAAAGAAACCATGTCCTTGTGAAAAATTAACGCTGACTCACCATCAGTGCTTGCATCTCCGGTAATCTGATACTTCAGCCAGATAAGCTGGTTCAAATGGAGAAAAAGTAAGCTTTTCAAGCACAATATTTATATTCTAAGGTGGATACTATGCATCACCCCTTACAAAAAATGTTTAACTTCAGTACAGCTAGAAAAAGGAGGATCAAAGGGGAGACCAGCAGAAATGGCTGATGAATGCACCTTGACAGAGTATTAAAATTGCCCAGAGGATAGTAACTCACACAAATCATCAAGAACTAGAAGAAGCTTGATTAGAAGTGGGCCCTGGTCTTGTACTGTCACCAACTGGAAAACCTTTTCACTTACACATATATGATTTTCTAGTAGCAGTTTTTTTCACATCTTTAAATACTTGTTGGACATCCTCATAAAAAATTGCCCACAAGGTATCAACATTTTATCATCCAGTAATTTAGCGGGAGTTTTCAGGTTGGGGTGTATCAAACAACCTCTGTCTTGTGCGAGTAAATCCTGGATGTGGGGAAAGCCTGCAGTAATTTCCCTTGGCCAAATTGAAAACAAGGGAGAACAACAGTTGCTTGTGACAAAAGGGAGTCACTATAAATATCAGTGGAAAGGGTAAGAAGGCAAACAGAAACATTCCCATCCATGGAAATGAGAAACCATCTGCCTTCTAAGCCTGTTTCCAAGAAGTTCTGCAGCAGAATGTCTTTTAATTTTCTGCTGTGAAAGGAGGAAAACATGTCTACCCTTGGCGTTTCCCAGCGCTGGACCAATTGGATCGATTCTTGAAACACCCTAGGTTGAAGTTTCAGTTTACCACTCGTCCTTCTGAGCTTGTCTGCAATCAAGTTTTGCTCTGACGAAATGTATGGTCTGAAAAGTTAAACTAAGTTGAGTTGTTACCTCTCAAGCTAACTAAGCAAGTCTGTAAACAGGTTAAGATCTGGTACCTCCTGTTTGTCTATGTACCACATCAGTGTGGTGTTGTCTGTGTAACCTTGCAGAGGTCCTTGTACTTTGACACCTTTTGAAACCACTCCCCATGCCAGATCTGATGCATCTCTAGTAATAGACATTAGGGGGGTCAAAAGTGAGAATGGAAGACCTGGATTACAAGAGATCTGGTCTACCCACCATAGAATCTCCATCTTTACAAATACCAGAACTGGGATCTAAAAGGACAAGAGTGTAAATGTTGAATTCAGACTGATCTGAAACAGCACTGTATTTTTCTCATGTAAGTCTGGTCAGGGGAAGCATAAGAATCATCAGTGCTATGTACCCCAAATATCATGAGACATTCCCTTGCAGATATGTATTTTTTGAGTAGAAATGCAGGATGAAAATACAGCTGTGAAAGTAAACTCAAAATAACAGTTAATGTTCAAATAGATCACTGCTGCAGTAGCCTTAGCTACATGGCTTACATCCCACATAGGGTACGACAGCCAGCCAGTTTCCAGAGCTTAAAGACACCTTCCACCTGCCCAGACCCATTGGCACCTAAAGCTAGGCAGGAGAAAATCAGGGGTCTAGGCTCCAAACCTTTCGGAGCTTTCATGCCAACTATAAAAGCGACACAAGAGCCCTGAAAAGGTCAATGCTGGGTAAATAAAATCAATGTCCTCACACTGGCAACAAAATTATACAAAAATAAGAGGGATGGAGGGAGGATGAGCCTATTGCAGCAGTGATCTATTTGAACATCTACTGTTATGGTAAGCTTACTTATACAACTATACTATGGTCATTATTAGATCACTGCTGCAGTAGCTTTAACTATATGGGTAGAATACCAGAGCTTCTAAAGTTCTAGAGGAGGAAGGAATCCAGGTGTCCCTGAAGAATTGTCCTATCAAACTATACTCTAGACCTTGAAAAGAAGTCTAATTTGTATTGCTTTATAAAAGTATGTAAAAAAGACCAAATTGTTACCTGTAGTATACTTCTAGAGTCCTTCTCCCACCAAAAAGCCAGCAAAGAAGCCAAGACCCTAGTAGAATTTATCTTGACCCTGCATGTAACTGAATTCTTATGGTGCAAGGAATAAAAGGAAATAGCATGGGACAACCATTTAGAAAGTGCTTGCTTTGACACTGGTTGTCCATTTTCTTACCTTCATAATAAATGAATAACTTATCAGACTTTCTGAAGGTTTTAGTTCTCTCAAGGTATTCGAATTGTCTGTGCATGTCAGAGTATGATCATTCTCTTCTGCCTCATTTTTTTATTCTAGAAAGAAGAATGAGAAAAAGTGAGAGATGGATAGCTGGCTCAAAATAAACTCGGATGCTACCTTAGGCATAAATGAAGGATTAGTTCTCAATGAGAGCCTGTCTCTGTGGATCAGATAAGGTTGACCCACCATATATGCTTGAAACTCAGACACTAATCTTGCAGAAGTCAGAGCAATCAGGAACACTGTTTTCAATGTTAAGAACCTCAAATCAGCCTGATGAGTCAGTTCAAATACAGCAAGAGTTATTTTTTTCTAAAATAAAAGTAAGAACCCAAGGTGGAACTACCCACTTTCTACGTGGACTACTATAGTGAACCCCTTCCAAAAACATCTTGACATGGGAATGCACTGAAAGAGGGGGATCCATGGGCATACATGCTGAAATGGCTGATAAATTAACCTTGTTAAAGGAATAAGAAAAGTTAGAGGATAATAATGCACACAAATATTGTACAACCAGAGAAATGCCTTAAAAGGGTCTTGGTTCTTAATTTGATACCAACTAGAAAATACTTTCCATTTGCTAATATACAATATCCTAGTAGTAGGTTTCTTTACCTCCTTTGATACCTGCTACATGTTCTCATAGGGCAGCTACTTAAAATGTAAATAAACTGAATCATTCAAGTAGTTATTTGTAGTTGTTTCAGATTGGGGGGTTATCAAACAGACCTGTTCTTGTATTAGTAGATTCAATCTGTGAGGAAGCTTGTGGTAACTGCCCCTGGCCAATTCCATAAGAAGGGAGAAATGAAAGTTATGTACTTACTATGATAACAGGTCCATGTTGTCTGATTTTAATCTGTTTCAATGCATGGGTTGTTGGATCCAGCCAGACATGACCTTGGCACCAGCTCTGAAGCTTCTTCAGTTACCTTTCGAATCCATGATTCCGTGTACTCCACCCCAAATACCTCAGATCGAGTTTTCCCATCTAACACAAATATTTTACAATGCTGTGAATAGCACAATAGTTTCAATTAGGATAAACAGAGGAAGAAAGGATAACATTCAGAATAGGACCATTCACAGATAGGGAGTTGAGCAGTACCTCCCAGTTATCTCAAAGTCATATGTGTCAATTTAGAATGGGGGAAGGAGGGAGGGAGATTGAACTGGATACAAATCAAACAACATGGATCTATCATAATGGCAAGTGTGAAGAAATTAGACACTGTCATCTGTGCTAGCATGTCTGGCTGAAGGAGTTGTGCATAATTTCAGACTAACCTGTGTATTATACAGTGGGTATAAAAAGTTTAAACATCCCTGTTAAAATGACAGATTTTTGTGATATAAAAACATGAGACCACAATAAATCATTTCAAAACTCTTCCCACCTTTAATGTGATCTATAACCTGTACAATTCAATTAAAAAAAACAAATCTGTTAGGGGAAAAATTATAAAAATAAAAAATGTACAATAAGCTGGTTGCATAAGTGTGCACACCCTTAAACTAATACTTTGTTGAAGCACCTTTTGATTTAATTACAGCATTCAGTCTTCTTGGGTAGGAGTCTATCAGCATGGCACATCTTGACTTGGCAATATTTGCCCACCCTTCCTTGCGAAAGCACTCCAAATCTGTCAGATTGCGAGAGCATCTCTTGTGCAAACCCCTCTTCAGGTCACCCTACAGATTTTCTATTGGATTAAGGTATGGGCTCTGGCTAGGTCATTCTAAAACTTAAATTTTCATCTGGTGAAGCCATTCTTTTGTTGATTTGGATGTATGCTTGGGGTCACTGTCATGTTGAAAGGTGAAATTCCTCTTCATTTTCATCTTTTTAGCAGACACCTGAAAGTTTTGGTCCAAAAGTGACTGGTATTTGGATCTGTTCAAAATTCCCTCCACCTTGACTAAAGCTCCAGTTCCAGCTGAAGAAAAGCAACCCCAAAGCATGATACTGCTACTACCATGCTTCACCATGGGATGGTGTTCATTTGGTAAAGCGAAGTGGTGTTTTTGGGCCAAACGTACCTTTTGGAATTGTGGCCAAAAAGTTCAACCTTGGTCTCATCTGCTCATAACACATTTTCCCACATGCTTTTGGGAGACAATGCATTGTTTTGCAAATTTTAGCTGGGCTTGGATGTTTTTCTGTGTAAGAAAAGGCTTCTATCTTGCAACCCTACCCCATAGGCCAAATATATGGAGAATACGGGAGATTGTTGTCACATGTAGTACACAACCAGTACTTGCCAGAAACTCCTGCACCTCCTTCAGTGTTGCTGTAGGTCTCTTGGCAGCTTCCCTGACCAGTTTTTGTCTTGTCTTTTCATCAGTTTTGGAGGGATGTCCAGTTCTTTGGAACGTCACTGTTGTCCCATATTTTCTCCACTTTTTGATGACTATCTTCACTGTGTTCCATGGTATATCCAATGCTGTGGAAAATTTTTTGTACCCTTCTCCTGACTTATACCTTTCAATAATGTGATCTCTTTGATGCTTTGAAAGCTCTCAGTGAACCATGGCTTTTGCTTTAGCAGGCAACTGATTAAATGTACGGAAAATCCTACTAGGACAGCTGAACTTGATTTGGGGTTAATCAGAGTCTCTTTAATTGATGGCAGGTGTGTACCCAAGAAGACTGAATGCTGTAATTAAAGCAAAAAGTGCTTCAACAACATATTCTATTTTATTTTTTATATTTTTCCCCAACAGATTTCTATACGTCACATTAAAGGTGGGAAAAGTTTTGAAATTATTTATTATGGTCTCATTTTTTTATATCACAAAAACCTGGCATTTTAACAAGGGTGTGTACACTTTTTATATCCACTGTATGCCAGCATGACTAGCTATGATACTGTAAATAAGTTCTTGCATGTTGACTTATAATCTGTTTGTACAGAATTTTTTTAAAGACTTGAAGATTGTTTCTTTATATTTCTAAGTGCGTATATTTGTGAAGAGGATTCTAAATGTAGACTGTCTGAGAATCGGCTGATTTGCAGATATCATCACCGGAATGTTGACAGTTGAAATGTGCTACTTTTGGAGGCTGAAAGACTGGAAGGAACTTTAGTAAACAGATGTTGGTTGATTTTCAAAATATGAAATGAAAATTAGAACTGGAACAGTTGTGACAGTTAAGCTAGTTTATACAAGAGCCTGCTGAAGACAGCTGAAGTCAGTAGTTGTCAGTTGCCAGTTATAGATATCAGTTGTTGCCAGTTAACAGCCAGATATAGTTGCCAGCTGCAGTTGTCAGCTGTTCACAGTTTTACTGTGCAGTGGATACCCAAAAGGACTCATCAAGAACTGTTAGCTTGCCATTGCTCTGTTGTAATAATTTAGTTTAGATCAGGGAGAGTGTTCTTTAGTCAAACAGGAAAATTATAACTAATCAGAGTTTTTCTAAATGCTGGATTTCTATCCTTCAGTATTGATTTAATTTTCCTGGTAACTGAGTTCTGTTTGTTTATTGGAAATTAATGTTTCATATTCTTAATCATTTTGCTAATTATTAAATATTTTATTAACTTACATTGTGGCTGGTCAATCGGTGTTTTCTTTAGTGATCTGAGAGTGCTTATACCTGCTTTGGTAACTTCCCAGGCCACTTCTAAACCCTGGCTGCTTTAGGTCCTTTGCTATTATTTGTTTTAATATCCAATTTTCATAATTGAACACCCCCTTAAAAGGGCATGAAGGCTCTCTGATTGGTGGTAGCATGTTACCATATTAATTTGGGGAAGAAGCTCATTTGGAAATCTGTCTTTGTCTTTTCCAGAAGTGTTTGAATGTGTGAGATTTAATTTATTATTAAGTGTGAGTTACTCCATTGTAAAGCTGTTCATGCCATGTCAAAATTGTCTGATGCAGATTGCTTGTATTATGATAAAGTTAAGAACTGTCTTCTTGATTGTTTTAAACTAACACCTGAAGCTTATTGAAAAAAGTTTTGTGAACATAGATGTAAGGCAGATGAATGTGTACATGATTATATTGCCGATTAAGTACTTACTTTCAGAGATGGGTGAGTGGGTGTCAGGTCACCACTTCTAAGGGATGGACAGACCTTTTGGTGAGGGAACAAGCACTGAGTACTTTGTCTGATGACATGAGAATCTGGTTAGCAGACACAGAATGTAACTCTGCGGAGGGCATGGGGCTAAAAGGGGATCTCTACTTAGCAAGCACAGCACCAATGTCTAAGAAAGGGATACCCAATGTTGCATATGGATATAAGCCATGGGGGCAATCTAAACCACTCCGACAGAGTACGCCAGTAAGAAGGGAAACTACTAGTCCAAGTACACAGTTAGGGATTAGAGCTTTCAAATGTATCCAGAGGGGCTACATAGCAGTCAAATGTCCATTGAGGTAAGGTGAGAAACAAAAGGTGAAGGAGCCAGCAAGTGAGGATGACAAACTGCCAGTGGTAAGTTGTTTCAAAACAACAGGGGTGCCAATCACCAAAATGTATATTTTATTTATTTATTTAACATTTGTTAACTGGAAAAGTCTGACTTGGAACAAAGCAAATTTTCAGCAGAGGCCCAGGAAGAAACACTTCAAATGTATGTCAATGTAACGTGGGAGGAAACCAAAGCACCCAGAGGAAACCCACCCAAACACAGGAAGGACATGCAGATTCCATATAGAAGGCACCTCAGCCAAGAATCGAACCAGAGAACCTCTTGCTGTGAGGTGACAATGCAAACGCTGTTCCACTGCACCATCCATATCCTATCATACTCGATAGTAAACAGGTTACTACTAAGAGAGTCACAGCTTCTGATATAACCATTGAGAGGTCTGCAGTGGTTAAGCAAGAGCAGTACTTGCTTGGACAGTCCACTCCAGTCAGAGCTTTGGAAGGGCCCACATTCCAAATACCTTTGGGTAGGGTCCGTCTTGACTGGGAGGCTGAAGAGGAAGCAAGCAGATAGGTGAGTTTGAGGATATTCCTGCAGATGTCCTGACAGAGAATAACTTTGATGATGCAGTACCTTGTGTGTATGCAGTGACATGAAGTCAAGCTTGGAGACAGGCATGAAGGTCCAGTATCCTGGGGGAGAATATGACAGATCTCATACCTGAAGCTGGGACTCATGTGGTGGCTCATTCAGAAAAGGAGCTATCATGTTGCTCTAAGTTTGAAAGTGAGCCACAGCTGCTGGGAGGTACTGATGTACCCTTGGACACCGTGACTGCAAGGATGGAGAGGAGTGATAGCACCCAGACTGACAGTGAGGTACAGCTGTTGGAAGTTACTAGGCTTCCTGTGGATGGGAGCTGGAGAGGGTCACAAATGTAGAGTTAAGACAGGCTCAACTTATGGACCCTACATTACAAAGCTTGAGGGAGATGGCTAAGGATGCACCTGAGGCTCAAGGAAGATGGGAGCCTGTATATGGAAACAAAGGTTTGCTGTATAGAGAATGGAGTCCTAAGGGAAGGCTGGAAGGTCAAGTAGTATGGCAGTTGGTAGAGCCTAGAGCCTACCATTTTTCACTTCAGCTATAATCCCTAATATTCCTTGTACAGGTGATATTGAGGCAGAGAAGAAAGGTTTTCTGTATAGAAAGTGGACTGCTAAGGGAGGGCTGGAAGGTGAGGTAGTACAGCAGTTGGTAGTGCCTAGACCCTACCATCTGCCATCTCTAGCTATAGTTCCTAATATTCCTTTTGTAGGTGATGTGGATGTAGAAAAGGTGACAAGAGCTTTGCTAGAAATTTTCAGCAGTGTAGGTCTTAGAATGGAGATACTGACTGACCAAGGTGCCAACTTCATATCAGATCTGCTTACTTGTTTGTGGAAGCATTTTGGGGTGATACATTTAAGATCATCTTCTACCATCCCTAGACTATTAGTCTTGTGGAGAGTTTAAACTCTACATTAAAGACCATGCTACGGACATTTACAGACCAGTTTAAGAGGACAGCATTAACCATTAAACCCAGTAAGTGTCAGGTGGGTATGGCAGAGGTCACTTATTTAGGACACAGAGTGGGGAGTGGCAAAGTTAGGCCAGAACCTGTCAAAGTAGAAGCTATTCAAGCGTGGCCAGTTCCTGTTACTAAAAAGCAAGTGAGAGCATTTCTAGGGACAGCAGGGTACTGTAGAAAATGTATGCCCATTTGTGGTGCAGTGGCTGTACCCCTTACTAATCTAATTAGGAAACATAAACCAGATAAGGTAGTATGGATCACAGATTCTAAACAGGCATTCCAAAAACATAAACAGATTTTGGGAGGACCCTCTGTATTAGCCAGCCCAGATTATAGTAAATAATTTGCTTTGCAAATACAGGCTTCGAATTATGGGGTGAGGGCAGTACTCTCGTAAGTTTCTCCTCATATATACATTCAGTGCTTCCAACTTATTAAGTCCAACATGTGCCACCCAGCCACACATAATCTACTACGACAATTACCTACCATATCTTCTATTCAATCTTGATGCCTATATAGCAATAGCTCTAAGTATATACCTTACTCTCAGAATCTTTAATCTGCTGCTTTCCATATTTCCCTCTCTACTGCAAAACTGCAATACTGTATTGTTCACACATTTGCTATTATCCCATGTTATCAATTGTATTCTTGTTTGGCTTACATACTTACAATCTAACATATCTATAACTAGTATTAGTTATACAGATGTTATACTTGTGTGGATTAGTAGTCTCTCTTGCGTCCTTGTTCGCTATTTTATTGTATTACCTATTCTGTAATGTATATCCGTGGTTGTGCAGCGGTAGCATTGTTGCCTTACAGCAAGAGGTTCTCCCATTCGATTCTTGGCTGGAGTGTGGGGAGTGCCTTCTGTGTGGAGTCTGCATGTCCTCCCCGCGGTTGGATGGGCATTCGAAAGAAATGCGTAAATGAGCATGCCTTCGTTGAAGGTTGGACATCGAGCTGACACCTCGGTGTTCGTTAAAAAATCTACTGCCAATCATTAGCGGACTGGAGTTCCGCTGTGGCAACCCCTAACCGGGAAAAGCCAAAAGACAACCACCACCTATTCTGTAATGTAGTGTTCTGTAGCATCGCTGCTTGATTTCTGTATTTTGATCCTGTAGTTTTATCATGTTGTTTGTTTTTGGAGCTTTTCTCCCTGGGCCTCTACTGAAAATGGGCTCACCCAGGCCCAGTAGACCTCCCGGTAAACAAATGCAAATAAATAAATAAATAAAGTTTCCTCAGGAAGAGATGAACACCACAGTGGGGATAATAATGTCAATAGAAATGGACTGCTCAGGAGAAGAGTGGGTTGATATTACAAGACGGACCCATTTTTCACAAGCATCATTTTTCAAAGGTCACTTGACAACCATGTTTCAGTCATGGGGGGAGAAATGTGAAGAAATTAGACACTGTCATCTATGCTAGCATGGCTGGCTGAAGTTTTTGTACATAATTTCAGATTAACCTGTGCATTATATGCCAGCATGACTAGCTACAATATTTAAAATAACTTCTTATATCTTGATTTATAATCTGTACAGAATATTTTAAAGACTTGAATATTCGTGTTCCTTTACATTTCTAACTGTGCATTTGTGAAGAAGATTCTACATGCAGACCATCTCAGAATCAGCTGATCTGCAGATACTGTTGACAGTTGCTATATGTTACTGTAAGAGGCTGAAAGACAGGAAGGAACTTTAGTAAACAGCTGTTAGTTGATTTTCAAAAGGTGAAATGAAAATTAGTCCTGGAACAGTTGTGATAGTTAAGCTAGTTTATACAAGAGCCTGCTGAAGACAGTTGGTCAGTAGTTGTCAGTTGCCAGTTACAGTTGCCAGTTATAGATATCAGTTGCTGACAGTTAACAGCCAAGTATAGTTGCCAGTTGCAGTTTTCAGTTGTTCACAGTTGTACTGTGCAGTAGATACCCAAAAGGACTCACCAAGAACTGTAAGCCTGCCTTTGCTCTGTTGTAATAATTTAGTTTAGACCAGAGACAGTGTTCTTTAGTCAGATAGGAAAATTATAACTAATCAGTTAGAGTTTTTCTAAATGTTGAATTTCTATCCTTCAGTATTGATTTCATTTTCCCAGTGACTGAGTTCTGTTTGTTTATTGAAAATTACTGTTTTATATTCTTAAACATTTTGTTCATTATTAAATATTTTTTATTAACTTACAGTGTGGCTGGTCAATCAGTGTTTTCTTTAGTGATCTGAGAGTGCTTACACCTGCTTTGGTAACTTCCCAAGCCACTCCAAAACCTGGCTGCTTTATGTCATTTGTTATTATTTGTTTTAATATCTAATTTTCATAATTGAACACTCCTTTAAAAAGGGCATGAAGGCTCTCTGATTGGCAGCAGCATGTTACCATATTCTTCTGGGGAAGGGGCACAGTTGGAATTTTGTGTCAGGCTTTCCCAGAAGTGTTTGGATGTGTGAGATGTAATTTATTTAAGTGTGAGTGTATCAGAGGTCATAAACTGGGATGCATTGCTCTGAAGTGTGTAATAAGGAGTTACATTAAGGATGGACAGATGTAGACAACCCAGTCCTAGGTTATAGAGCGTGTTCCTGTTCTTCTCTTAGGGGAAAATTGTGAAATATTACTCCTGTTTAAGTGACAGCTTCCTATTGGAGTCAGTAGTAAGGACTGAAGCTCATTAGTTACTGACCCAGGATAGTAAGTGATGTCACATTATTGTTGGCAGTCCAGTGGGATACTGTCTGGATGTCACAGTAAGTACATAACTTTTGGATCCAATGTTCTCTATTTTCATCCAATTAACCATACATGACAGATTCCCAAGCCATCTATCTGGGTGGTATCAAGGAAGAATGTACCTGAGGATGATGGAACCAAAAGACGAACGTGACCTAGATTGTACACCCAGTCTGTAATGAGACACAAAAGTATGAATTGTGGATCAAGTCACTGCACAAATGTCAACAATGGGAAGCCTTCTGGAAAATGCTGTTGAAGTGGGATATTGCTCTAGTAGAATGAGCTTTTGGGATCAGATTATAGACCCAGTTTGTTTTGCTATAGACAAATGAAATGCAGCCTGACAACCATCTTGCAAAGGTAACTTTAGTGACAGCATTTCACAATTTTTCTTTCAAAAAGGCAATAAATAACTGATCAGATTTTCTGAATTGTTTCTTTCCTTGAAGATAGAATCTGAGTTGACGATGAACATCTAACATATGCAACGTATTTACCTTTGTTAGATTATTTGGGAAAAACTACTGGTGAATTTAGGAAGAAAAGATGCATTAGTTCTAAGGGAAACTATGCCCATGTAAAAAAATAAATAAATAATCAGAAAGGGAGGTTTACATGAAAGTGCGTGTAATTCCAAAATCCATCTGGCTGATGTAACTCTCACCAGAAAAAAATTGTTTTCTATGTCAGGAACTTAAGGTTGAGTTAAAGCCGGTAGTATAATGGTAATATTCCATGCAGGAACTGAATCCCTGATGGGAGGTTGTAAAAGAAAGGTTCCTCATTAAAACTTTAGAAATTGTTAGGGAAGGTATAGAGGAGTCATTATGACCCACGTGTAAGTTGGAGATAGCTGCCATTTGAACTTTGATGGTGAAATAACTGAAACCTTTATCAAAAAGTTCAGATAAAAATTCTAAGATTAACAGAATGGGCACTAAGAAAGGATCCAATCCTTTGGAAACTGGCCAAATAAAAACATCTTCCATTTGCTATAGTATACCATTTTTGTGGCTCGTTTCTGAGAAGCTGATATGATCTTGACAACTATAGTGGGAAGCCTAGTGTCCCTCAGTGATTGACGCTGTGGAGGGATCAGGGCAAAGTAACTGCTGTATTTGTTGTTGAGATAGAAGGCAAAAAGATCACAGCAAGGCTGGCTTCAAAGACAGAAGATCAAGTTTGCCACTGTTGAGTTCACGGACCACTTGTGAGACATCATTGTAATCCTAATCAATCTGTCCGCTAAAACACTGGATGAACCCAGGATGTGCATTGCCATCAGAAAGTGTTGTAAAGACATCACCCATTGCCACACCCTCAAGGCCTCTCAACATAATTGGTAGGAACAGATTTCATCTTGCTTGTTGATGAACCATACCACTATCATGTTGCCATTGGTATGGAAACCACACCCTTGGGGAGCAGATACTGAAAGGCCTGTAATGCTAGATGGATCACCCTGAATTCCAAGATAGTTATGTGAAAACTGGCCTTTAGGGGTGACCATGCACCTTGACCCATCCTCCATTCGAAATGACCTACCACCCCCACCCTAGAAAGGATATATCAGTGGTTACTACTGTTACTGGTGAGTCCATCTGAAAAGGATGACTTTTTGCCACTGATGACGATGCAATTAACCAGGCAATGTGCTGCCTGCAGATCTGAGTGAGCTGAATCTTTGCCTGAAACAAATTAATGCTCTAAGACCATTGTACTGCTAGGGTCCATTCATAGATTCATAGATTAGTACTAGGCTAAGTGCCCTTGTGGGTCATTTTTAGCCTAGCTAATTGCACCATGTGAGAATCAAACCCTGCGCCTTGTGTCTGTAAGGTAAAAACCTTAACCATTATGCCAACCTCCCACCCAGAATGTTAAAATCTGGACTAACTCTGTCCATGTGCTACGTCTGATATTTGAACAGTGCCAGGGCAGTTCTGGTCACCAGTCGGACAAGCCTAAACCTGGACCAGCACATGAACACCCTGACCTATGAATCTTATATTTTGTGATGGTATGAAGAGAAAATAAGGTTACTGCCTCTAGAATGCTTCTAGAGTCTACCCCTTTCCAATATGTCATAAAAGAGGATAAGGATCTACTTGAGTGAGTCTTAACCTTGCCTGGAAGAGATTTACCATGGTGGGAGTAACAAACAACAGTAACAGAGGAAAACCATCTTGTAATTGTTTGTTTAAAGACAGGTTGAATTTTCTTAGCCCCTGTATAGGACACATACAGCTGTTCAGCATTCCTAAATAGCTTTGTTCTGTCAAGGTAGTACCTGAGAGGCCTGTACATTCCCAAGTTATGCAGACTCTTTTCTCCCTTGTGTTTTTGGATCAGGGAAGAATACTGGGAGATTGATGGCTTGATTCAAGGTTAATTCAGAAATAACTTTAGGCATGAATGATGGATTAATGTGTAACACAACTCTCTTTTTGTAAAAAATCTGGTAGGGCTGTCCCACCATGAGAGTTTGCAGCTCAGAGACTTGCTTTGCAGATGTCAGAACAATGAGTAAAACAGTCTTCCAAGTAATGAACCATTAGCCTGAGAGGCAGGTTCAAAAGGTCAAGTCTTCAAGAACAATGTTAAAATCCCAGGAAGGAGGATTTTGCTTTTTAGGGGGTCTCACATGCAACACTCCTGTTATAAACTGTTTGAAAGAAATGATAGAAGAGTACCTAAGGGCAGAGAAGCAGAGATGGTTGCAAGATGTACTTTGGCATACGCATATGAGAAACCATCTCTAAGTACCTCACTCAAATATTCCAAAACCAGGGGGGGTCAAAACCCTTTCGGGTCTGTTATTGGCCAGAGGCACCACCTAGAAATCCTCTTTCACTTGTAAACATAAGATCTTCTAGTTGCAGGTTTTCTTCTCCCCTTATATACCTGCTGCACGTCCTCATGGAAAAGTGCCTAAAAGGTATCAAAATAGAATCATCCAGGCTGTCCTTTGCAGTTGCTCTAAGTTGGAGTGTAATATTTGTCCCTGATGCTGTGTGAGCAGTTCCAGTCTATGAAGAAGCTTGTGGTAATTGCCCTTGGCCAGTTCCATTAAAAAGGAGAACCGACTTTGTCTGAGCCAAAACACTGTTACCACAATGATCTTTGTCAATTCTTGCTGAATCATTTAGAAGTACCTTAGGAGTAACTGAAAAAGGTAGAAATGCTTACAGGAACATTCCAGACCATGCGAATGATGCAGCAGCAGCTCCTATTTTATGAATATGGATGAAAGGGTGCTTTGAACAGAAATTTTTCAGTTGTCTGTTTTGAAAGGAGGTGAACAGATCTACATCAGCTGTTCCCCACATATGGATCAAGTCCTGGAAGACCTCTACATGGAACTCATAAGGGTCTGACCAGGATCTGCTTAGTCTGTCTATCACTGTGTTTTGCTCTGATGGAATGTTTAAGGCCTGAAGAGTCAGAGAATTCTGTACAACCAGTTAACAGGCCATAATTGCCAGTCAGCAAAGAGGGTATGATCTTGTACCCCCTTGCTTGTTCAGATACCACATCATGGTAGTGTGGTCTGTGACCACTAGAAGAAGACCCAGAGTGCATAACTGGTGAAGAACTTTTAAGGGATGAATCAATGCCAACATCTGTTTAATGTTTCTGTGCTTTGTTGTAGTACTGAAGAGTCCATCTGGACAGAGTGAACTGGGGTCTGAAGAGAGTCTTGGATTCAGATACAGTTGATCACTTCCCCACTATAGTTCCTGTTTCACAAATTCCAGTACCGGTTCTTGGAAATCCACGGAATGAAGGGGCTGGGTCCAACTAATCTTCAAGTACCATTGAATTCTTCTCATGTGTAGTTTGGCTAGTAGTATCATGAGGAAAACTGATGCAATGAGGCCTAAAATTTTGAGGAACTCACTTGCTGAGGCCATGTCTAGAAGAGAGAAATCCAAGAAAATACTCAAATAAGTCAGAACTTTGTCTTTTGGTAGAAAGGCCATTCTTTTTACTGTATCTATCTAACATACCAAGAAAACATTTTGTTGAGAGGGTGTGAGGAAGGACTTTTGAAGGTTCATTTTAAAGCCTAGGTGGGAAAGGAGGGATACAAAACTTGTCTATGGACTCCAACCACCTGGATACGGAATCTGCACAAATCACCAAATCATCTAAATAAGGAAAAGTTCTGCAGTAGACAATAACTGGGGCCAGACACCTTGTAAAGACTTGAGGTGCAGCAGATAGCTCTAAGGGAAATGCAGAACAAAATGATAATGCAAGCCAGACAAAGCAAATCTCAAAAAGTTCCAGAAATTGGGAGCAAAATGCATATGATGATAAACTTCTTTGAGATCTGGAGTCACCATGAAACAGTGGTCTGGAATGAACTCTAGGACCAGTGATAAGTAGTGCATTTAACTTTTGCAAAGGTGTTTAGAAAGTCTAGTAGGGATCTCCAGAAGTGCTCCCTTTTTGGTACCAAAAAGGACTGTGGAGTAATATCCTTTGCCTTTGTGTATTGCAGGCACTGGTTATATGGCCCCTGCTTCTACCATGTGATGCAGCACCGAAGAAAACAGCTGCCTGGTCTGCTGGTGTGGGGCAATTCCTTTGAAAAGGAGAGTATTTTCTATCTACTGCAAGTATACCCTCTCTAAATTATTCTCAGAGCCCATTTGTCTGAGGCTATTTGCAGCCAGGTTGCAATGTTGAGAGAGACCCTGAAAGAAGGAAGAAGTGAAGGAAAGGTAGGGGTAGGCATGCTCTGTAACTCAGCATAGTCATTTTTTAAAACAAAACCCTTCTTGTATGGTTTTAAAGAACTATCCTCCTGCCGTTTCCTTTTAGATCCCTGACTTTTGTTTGGTTGAGATTTTTGTTTGCTCTGCCCCTAGAAGGAAGATGTCTTGTTTGGGGATTACTTGGTTGCATGAAACATCTTAGATACCCCCATGCATTAATCTGCCTCTATCATCCCACTGGTTGAGAATCTGTGTAACAGAGGGCCCAAACACTAATTCAGAACATAAAGGTGCATTAAAAAATGTTGGCTTTTCATAATCAGATAAGTTCTGAGTATGTAACCAAGTATACACCATAATAATACAACAGAAAAAGCAGTATTTCTCTAGACTGTATCTGCACATTCAAATGCACCTCTCAAAGGATGTTTCAAAACCTGACTTTTGGTCTGCACATAAGAATGCAGCAAAATTATCTAAACTGCATGCAAAGTGTAAAATAAATTTCCACATACAGCCTTAATAATTTAACATTCTAAAGGCTAGATTACTAAAAAGAGACATCCTTTCCCCTAGAATCTCTAACCATTTTCAGTCTTTATCAGGGGGCATTAGATTAGATGAAACCAAGAACTTTTTATTTGAGAAGCAATCTTGGCGAAACCGCAGCTGGGTCAGTAGTTAAATGAGAGAAGGGACCTGTCACATCGGAAGAGACCTTATATTTTCTCTGAGCCTTTTTAGGGACTGTTAGAATAGATACTGGTATCCTTCTAATGGCTTTATAAACATCTTCCAAGGACAGTAAGAAAGGGAAAATAGCCAGAGGATTGGGCATCTTGTTCTCTATAATTTCATATACCCTGACTAGTTCTGGGGTAGTTTCAGACTGCTCCCAAGCAAAACATCACTAAATCTTGCAATCATCTGAGGAAAAGTGAACACTTGTTTGGACTTAAGTTCAGGTTCACATTCCAAAGAATCAGATTGGCTGGACTCAGTGTCAGCTAGTCTCTGAAACAACATAAGGGTCTCTAGCCAAACTAACAAAGGAACCATGTATGAGAACACAACCACCAGAATTAGCAGTCTGTAGAACATTCTTGACAAGAAAACCACATCAGCCTTATAAACAGCTACAATCTGATTTATGACTTGTATGGGGAAGCTTCTGTTTCTTTTTATTTTGAACTTCACTACTAGACAAAATATCTGAGGACAGAGTATTATGTCTGCCAAGGATTTTCTTACCTACAGACTACTACTGAACCAAAAGGGTTTGGTTCTCTCATAGCTGTTCCAGGAACTGGAACATCCCCAGAGGTTGTATTTAACCCCATTCTATAGTGGCCGGCAAAGCTACACTAGAGGGAGATGATGCAAAAGGTAAGTGGTGTGCAGGCCTTGACAGGCTGAGGCATATTTTCATTTTTTTTTTCTTTTAAGGTGGAACTGGATCTGATGACGGGTAAAATAATTAGAATCCATTAGGTCAAGGGAGAGAACACAAGCTAGAAAATAAACTGACTGTACTGGATAATGTATCACAATAAGAACTTAAAGTTTCTACTGATAAGTTATGTTCCTACACAAAGTTATGTTCCTACACAACTAACCTCTGCCAAACTGTGTTATTATCACAAAAAAAAAAAAAAAAGAAAGAAAAGAAAACAGTTTGACGTGTTCCGAATTCTTTTACAACTAACAAAAGTTAAAGGAATTTCCAGTACACAAAGTCTAAACACCAAATCAACCAGTGTGACAAACTAGTGAAAAAATTAGTTTCACAAATGTTAACCATATTTAACTACCATAAGATAATACTTAACAGCGATTTATACTATTCTTTCTTGTCAGAGAGAGTAAAATCTCCACAGTACATTCAAACATCTTAATTTGCAGTAAAATCATAATCCGATTCTAAAACACAGAACAAAGTCATACATAAAGTAAATAACTTATGTCAAAAGATGAAAATAAAGCAGAGTAACAACATTCTGACTGCACTAAACAACCGCTAGTGTCTGCTCTAGTTCCTGGAGCAGGTATGGGAGAACCAAACACTTTTGGACCAGGAGTAATCAGGGATAAGAAACTTCTAGCCAGACATAATACTCTGTCCCCCAATATTTTATCTAGTAGTGAAGTTCAAAAGAAAAAGAGACAGACGCTTCCCCATATAACTGATAATCAGATTGTAGCTGTTAATAAGGCTGATGTGGTTTTCTTGGCTATGAGTGTTCTGCAGACAGCCAATTCTGGTGGTTGTGCTCCAGTACATAGTTCAGGTGCTAAACTGGCTAGAGAGCTTAATATTGTTTCAGAGAATAATGAAAAAATCTGATGAGGACGGTGGAGATTTACTAGAAGATAAACTGAACATTTCCTCAGAAACAGTACAAACAATCCCCGGATTGGTATTTATGTCTCTAATGGACACAGATGGATCATCTCCCAGGCCCATGCTTACACTTATCAAGGGAATCAGAACTTGTCAGAGATTTGGGATGCATGGCTAGGCTTAAAAAGGCCCTTGCGGTCATTAGCCTAGTAAACACCTATGAATCTATGAACAAACATTAGCTAAAGATGGAAGCTAAATAAACACTGCTACAAGCAGAAATTCCCACAGGAATTACTGTAAACACTGGCAGAAATAAAATACTAAAGTAAATGTTTTTTAAAAATAAACATAAAATAGAAAGAGAATAATATATTTAATAATAAAATAAGAAGAAGGTCCCCTAATGGGGCTTATCTGAGCAGTAAACCAGAAAAATGAGCCCTGAATCCTGTGAAGAGTCAAGAGGACTTTCTTCTTCGGATGGCTGAAAAAGACTTAACACTCACTTCCTGTTACAGCTGAAAGCTTCCCTCCTGGAGTATACCCAGCCAATCAGTTGCCACAAAAAGAGAGATGGAGGGGAGTCTCATCTTTTGAAAGTTGGCCAGTGCTGGGTTACCTTGATAAATAAAAATGCCAGTGAGGAAGTGGGAATGATGAACATCAAGTGGTACTGAGGTAGGTAAATGACTGTCAGTCCTCCAATAGTGAAGTATTCTGTCCCAAATGCACAAATATACAATACTTGACTAAAAATTCAGTAAATAAGTATATTTTTTCACAGAAAAAAGTCACATAAGCATTTATGTATAAAGCCTCTTAATAATGCAGTGACAGTCCTAAGACCACAAGCTCCTAGCTAAATACAATAGCTCTGCCATAAAAAACTATTTTTTCCTCAGATATATATATATATTGAAAGGTTTTCCACAACAGGGGACTTTCCTGCACAGCCTTGAAGGATTACTAGCCAACCAACAGTTCCACAGGGTCCACAGAAAGAGTGCTCTTTGGCAGCAAAAAAAGCTCTGAGGTTATTTGCACTCTACTGTCTTCATAAGAAACTCTCCTTAAATTCCTGAGTCCTGACAGTTGGAGCATGTATGAGGTACCCTTAAGCTTTGAAAAGATGGCCAGACACATGGGGAGGACCCATATAGTTTAGGCTACTGTAACAGTGATCTTGTATATTGAATATAAGATTTAACTCAAATAACAAATAATAAAAGTAATGACTGCCAGCAACAATGGAAGAGTTATCAACCAGCTACTTAACCTACCAGCTCTTATCCCCTTCTTGACAAGACTGTTGATGCAGTCTCTCAAAGTGAGTAATTATTTCCCTCTACATTAATTTAATTTTTAGGAGTGGATGATAACCCATATTTATTGATTTGAATGTAACAGTGTTTAAGAGAAAATAGGTTCTAGTTTGAATAGGTAGACAGTGGCATTTGTTTATGGTGATGCAGTGGTGTTCTCTGCAATCTGATAGATGAGTAACTAGTAGTATCTTGTTTTTGGTACATTGGATTAAAGAATGGGCTACTGGCTAAAGGTAGGAAAGACTTTTACTTGTCTAAGTTTAAAAGAGCTCCCAGGAAGGCGATTTGCTTTGCTGGTTGTAAATGTGAGTTTTGGAGGTTCAAGGGTAGTCTTCCAAAACAGAAACTCAATAAGAGTTGAAGACCTTTGTTCAAATGGAGACACGAGTTAGCTTTTTTAATATGAAATTAAAGCCCCAGGGTGCGGCAATCTTTTTAAAGAGGTGCCTCAGTTGTAGAACCCCCTTCAGAAACTATTTCATTGGCAAATGTGAGAACAGCAGGGTTCTAGTGGCAGACAAACAGAAATAGCTGAAGCTTGCACTTTTATAAAAGCATAGCACAGCTGTGCTTTAAGTCAGTCTGACAAGCAAATGGAGACTAGGGACACCTGCACAACAAAACTACTGCGAGCATGAAGCATGCTGGAAGGTCATAAGTACACTGACTACAATAGCAGTGCTGTCTTCCTGAGTAAGTAAATTTGAAATGTTGTTATGCAGTCTTAAATTGTGATAACTCTTTAACAGTAAACTTGGTGTGGGTTCTGAAAGATACATGTGAATTGAGAGTGATTCCTAGATTATTCTGAAGTGCTGTAAAAGGTAAAGTGAGTCTTCTGGGACCCAGAATACTAATATTTGAGGTGTTTTTAAATCTCTGAGGAATCCCAAAAATTCTAGCATTAGTCTTAGAGGTGTTTTCTATTATTGTTGGTGAGCCAGTTCTACAGGACTTTAAAATCCCTCTCATAACACCTAAGTGACTGGTAGAATGCCCCTGCCAAACACAGCAATAACAATATCACCTGCATAAAGAATACATTTAAGCAGATGAAGATCCCAAAGGTAGGTCATTAATAAATAATGAGAAAAGAAATGAACCAAGAACAATTGTTTAAGAATTCTGGAAGATATGGTCGCAGACTCTTATCTGATACTCTGAAGTCTCCCCAAGAGAGACAATTTTTAAACTAACAGACTACATTGGTAGAAAATCCTGCTAAGGATACTCTTGTAATCAAGTATTTTGATGAACGGTTTCAAATACAATTTTCATTTGGAGGGATAAGCTCCATATAGTTAAGTCCTGGTCCGTGTTTGAGTATATTTAGTCTGTGAGGGCATTTAATTTTGGGCCATGGATTTTTGTCCCATACTGGCTGTAACAAAAAGTAATGCAATGAGCAATCCATGTTGAGATAGTTTGCTTACTGACAGGCTTTCACACTCTCCTTTTTACAAAGGATATGAACAGCTGCTCAGACTTTTTCTTAACTATTTTGTCCTCTCCTTTTAGAATCTCAACTGCCTTTGTACATATAGGGAATACAAGATTCTGCCCCTCCTCCCATTCTATGGTGAAGGAAAGACTTTGGAAAATGAATGTCTCGATTCATTGACAGTTCTGTAACCACTTTTGGCAAGAAAGAGGGATTTGTACCAATGGAGACCCTGTACTTCAGAAATACTAGAAAAGGGTCCCTGTACAGGAGACCTTCCAATTTAAAGATTCATCAAGCTGAGGTCATTCTTCCTAAAAGGGCAGTCTTCCAGGACAGAAAATTGATAGGAGTTGAAGCAGCTTGCTCAAATGGGGGGAGGGGGGTAGCTTTTCTAATATGAAATTGAAGTTACAAGGTACAGCAATCGCTTTTCAGAGGTGCCTGAGTTGTAGAACGCCTTTAGAAACTATTTCACTGGCAAATGAGAGAAGAGTGAGGTTCTAGTGGCAGACAAGAAGTACCTGAAGCTTGCACTTTTATAGAGGCAGAGTACAGACCTCCTTTGAATAGTTCTGACAAGTAGATGAAGACTAGGGACACCTGAACTAAAAATGGGTGTTGTCCTCTCTGTCCTACTTACAATGGGGGAACCTGTTCCATTTTACTACATACGATTTTCTCATGTTGTTTTTTCTTTCTAACCTCACTGAAGATTTGAAGCATATGTTCAGAAAACATGCCTGGTAAGGATGAGTGCTAAATCACCCAGACTCTCAGCCACAGAATTCAAAGTTTAGGTGGGCAGTCAATTGCCTGTTATTGGTTACGAGATCAACATGCTGAAGCAGCAGAAAGAAGAACCTATGTTGCTTGGAATATAACAGTGCTGTCAAGAGCATGTTGGCCTCTCCTCCATAATCTTTTGTAATATTTTGGGGAATATGGGAATGGTTAAGAAAACATGTAGATATAGACCTGCATACTGAATGGAGAAGATATCTGTCACCCAGACCTCTTTTGTGGGTAAAATGGTGCAATATTGGCTGAGTTATCTATTTTCTGGAGAAGACAAATGGCCTATTTCTGGCACACTCCATGTATGGCCTAGTTCTAAATGTACTTTTTTCTTTAGTACCCATTTATTAGCATCCAATGTCAATCTTCTTCTGCAATTTTCAAAACTGTTGCTTAGTACTGACCTCTGTGGGCCAGTCCTACCTCCTCTGCCGGTGCCCATACCAGCATAACTAGCCTGTGCAAGAAAGAGGATTATGAGTAGGTTTCCTATCTTTATTAATATACCACAGTACTGTCATATTGTCTAGTCTGATAAGTTGGGTTCTCTGTTGCAAAATGTGCTTGAATGTGCTAATGGTTAGGATGACTGCCATCATCTGTATGAAGTTTGAGTGATTTTTCCTGAAATTCTTGTCCTAAGTCCCCTGGACTCTCATTTCTCTGACAAGAGCCCTATAAACTAAGTCTGAGGACTGTGTTATGAGTGTTTGGGATTCTGGATCTACCTTGATAGGCCCCCTGCTGGTTCAAAGAGAGCTTTCCAATCCACCAAACTATTTGTTTTTCTTCATGAATGGCAGAAAGGGGATTCTGGGCTGTAGGGAATGTGCATGCCAACACCACCAGTTTCTGGGCAGACCAACCTTGCCAGGGGGAACAATCAGTATGCAAACAGCCATGTACTAAAGATGCTAAAAAATGTCCTGGCAGAAATATTGTTGACAATCGCAACCTATATAGGAAAAAAATGGAAAAAGAAATAGAAAATAACAGTAACCTGACTTACAAGCCCCTCTACAACATGATAATTTGGAGGGGGGGAGGTGGGATGTTTGTTCCATTGTCCTGACAGAGGCCAGAAAAATCTAATATTCTGGTATGCATGTAACTTACATATTTCTCGGGTCATGTCTGGACACTGGAACAGCAGGACAGCATCCCCACCTAACCTGGGTAGACAAAGCCAACAAACCTTTGAGAATGATTGCCCCAAAGCATCCTCTAGTGTTAGAGGAGTCAAGATTGTAATGCTTAATTAAGGTATGCAAGGATGACCAAATAGCAGCTGCTGCAATCTCTTTGATTGGAAGGTTGCACGGAAATGCAGTGGATGTAGCTTGAACCCTAACCGAGTGTGCCACTGGTGGAATGGCCAAATCCTGACTTGCTGAGGTATAACAGAAAGGAATACAATCTAACCTCCTTTTAGTCAGTGTAATATCTGCAATCTTTCAACCAAGCCTGGTCAGTGAAAAGCTGATAATCTTTCCTGATAATCTTTGCGTGATACAAATATAATCTTATTTGCCTGTGTACATCCAGTTAACATAACAAATACTTTCCTTTCTTAACATATTTGGAAAAAAAATACTAAAAGATGAATGTATTGATTCAGATTATTCTGTGTGGCTACACATCATGAAAGATGGATTTGTCCTAAGAAATATTTGGTCCAGGTGGTAAACAATGTATGGGTATTGACAGGAAAGTGCATAAAGTTCGGACACTCTTCTGGTTGGAGTAATAGCTCCCACCAGGGCTGTCTTCCAGGATAAGAACTCAGTAGAACTTGCTGGTTCAAAGGAAGGTCTCGGGTCTCATTAAATCTTCCAGCACAAAGTTCAGGTCAAGGTCAAAGGTAGTTTGACTACCAGAGTTCCAGAGAAGAAGATACCTTTAAGGAAAGCTTTTCAGGACATGCATGAGGCCAAGAAGTGCTTTAAGAAGTCTTCATAATATGATGAAATAGCTGCTAGATACTAGCTGTTCATTGACTGATGAGTAACTTGCTCCTTTGTTATACAATTCTGCTAAGCTGGCTAAAACTTGGTGTAAAGGTGTTAAGATTGGTGAAGCATTTCTATCATGTGTCCACAGGGAAAACATTTTCAATTCTCCCATATAGATTCTCTTGGTAGAGGGTTTCTAAGAAGCTGCAGTGGGTTTAATCATATCCAGAAGGAACTGAAATTTCCTTGCAATTATTAGAACTGTAGAAACTAACCAAGCAGCCAGACGAAGGGACTAAATGTCCAAGTGAGGCTGCCTAGATGGGTGACTTTGCAGAGATGGGCTTTGCAGTAGAGGAATGGGGTTCTTCTTCAGGTGAAGCCACAGCAAAGGGAATCAAATCTGTCTAGGCCAGCAGGGTGCTACAAGAATGAGCTAAGTCTTTCAAATCTTAGCTTTTCGTAAAAGTCTTGGCAATGGAAAAAAAGGTGTAGAGGAGACCCAGGGTCAGTCATATGGGAATGCATCTCTGGATGACCGCCCTTCTTGAGGAACTATGATGAAGAAAAGAGGGCATTTTGTATTGAATGGTGAAGCAAAAAGACTGCAGCAAAGCCTCCCCCACTTCCTGAATATACTGTGTGCCACTCTGATGTTCAGAGATCTCTTATGGAGCATTAAGACATGTCTGCTCAGCTTGTCGGCAATCAAGTTGGAAGACCCAGGTATGTGCATTGCTGTTAAAGAGTATTGTCATGCTACCACCCAGTCCTATGCTCTCATTCCTGCTTTGCATAATTAGTTGATTCCTTGCTTGCTTAAATACCATACTACTGCCATGTTGTTCGACTGTATGGAAATTGCACCATGAGAGAGCACATCCTAAAATACCTGCAACTCTAGGAGGACTGATTTTATCTTGAGTACTTTTATGTGCAAAGATGCCACTTTCGTGATCTGCAAACCTTGTACCATCTTGTCCACACCGAGGCCCCAAGGATCGAGGCAACCATGTTTGCAGTTGTAATAGGGAGTGGTTTGGTGAAGGGTGCTCCTCTCAACAGATTTCAGGGCTCTGTCCACCAGTTTAGATTCCATCTGGAAAAACAAGATAATTTGATACTGTGATTCAGTGGTTGCCATGACTGATCCCAATGAACTCAAAGTGTCCACTGTAAGATTCCCATATTGAGTCTGGCATGGGGCTGCAATCTGTATCAAAGCAGCCATTAGTCTAAGCACCTTGAGGAATAAAACCACTGATGGTGGTTCCTGGAGGTACAGGAGATCCTTTCCTGTGGTAAAATGGCTAACTGTCTCAATGTATCCAGCTGGCAAACTATGAAGATCAAATCTTGTGATGATTCCAGTAGAGATTTGATCACATTTACAGTGTTCCTCAAAGACAGGCAAGCCCGAAGTAAGTACTGTCTTGCCAGTAGAAGAACACAGGCAGATCTGATGCAAGTACCTGTCTTGCCAGTAGAAGCTGATCCACAGATGGGGCTGCTAGGAGCCATCTGTCTAAGTATGTTAAGATCTGCACACCTAGCAGTCACATGTCAGCCTTGACAAGGGCCATGCATCTGGTGAACACACTGGGGCTGGGGTGAGACGTAAAGGCCAAACCCAGAACTGGTAGTGATTTGCCCTGACCTGGAATCAGATGAACTGTCTTGATATCTTGTCTATCTTTATATGTAGATAGGCAAGGAGAGTTTCAGAATATCTCTGACTAATATCTAAAACATCATTTTAGTGCTGGTTATAGAATGTCATCGCATCTGGTCACCTGACACTGGTACAATACACACCCAGAGCTTTGCTGAGATCTGCTGCAGCATATGAAAGCTATAAAACAATTTCAAAACTTTCCACTCTTCCAAAGTAACAATTAGTTCACCCCTAAGGACAATACAGTAATATTCCTAGTCCTGGTTTTCCTATACATTTTTGTCTTTGGCTGCAGTCAGACCTGTAAGATAAAACCTTTATGGCCTAAACCAACCCATTTAATTTTCAACCTATTTTTCAAAATTAGCTGAACTGAGCTTAACCTCTTCCCTTCCAGAATTATCTGTTAAAACATATACATTTAATCAGCTATAATAACAATGTCCAACATACATGTATATCTCTTTTCTATCCAGCAGGACCCACTGTTGATGCATTTTTAACACAATCATCTGTACAAATCAGTGTGATAGTCAAATGACATAAAATTCTTTACAAACCTCCTGCTAGCTATGCAGCTTGGCCTGTCGATCATTTCTTCCCAGGCTGGCAGATACTGGATCCCCTCAAATGTCTTGACTAACAATGTCAACACCAATGGCATAGTAGGACCTTGTAATACCAATGGAGGCTGCAGATGGTGTTTTTTGAGCTCACAAATCTCAAGATCTCCCCACTGGAGGACTGGGAAGATCAGCAGAGTCATTTTCATAGGAGATTTGTTGATAAGTATGACAGTCTTGGAGTTGAGAATAGTCAATATCTAGGGATGTGGTAAAGCCAGATCCAAAGGTATAAAAGCTGGAGAAGTCACTGAAATACAAGGCTTGAACATTTTCAGTGCAGAAGAAGACAATGAAGGAGAGTCTAAAGATCACTATCTCTTTTCTTTATCTTTGTTTTTTTTTTCTTTTTGTCTGTCCTTAAGTATCGCTTTCTCTCAGACCTTAGAAATCTGTTTCTCAGCTCCTTTTATTGGCAGGGAGAAGCCCTTTCAATATTAATTAATTAATATTAATTTGTTTCACCAATCCGTTATGGAACAAAGACAGAATTTGGAGCAAATGTCACAATGAGCATCTAAATTTTTGGGGTCCTAGTCAGATGACACAATGTCGGTGTGTGCCCTGTGGTGGGATTTTTCTTTTAAAGCGTGAAGTCTTTTCTATTTTGTAAATAAAAAAACAAATGCCAAATTTTCAACAGAAAAAAACAGGGAAAGTGCCGGAGAAGATACAGATAGGAAGAAGAAATGCTGACTATTTTTCAGGAAGGCCTCAGTAAAGAATAAATTATAAAGTTGTACAAGGAGATAAAGTTGGGTTAGAGATGGAAGAAAAGGTAACCACAGACTGGAAACAAACAGATTCCTGTCAGATGACAGGTCTGTTTAAACAGGCCTGAGAAAGGGATATGGGAGAAAACAGCAAATTGTAATCAAAGAAGAAGTTTTCAGACCACAACAGAGATAAAGTATGAGGATTGAATTGTACAAATGGAGGATGTGGAAGTATAAATAGGGAAGAAATAAGCTATTTTTCTTCAGTTGAAGGAGTGCTAAAGGATTATATCTAGTGCATAGAGCAACAAATGAGATCTTAGAAAAAGGAGGAACCACATGGCACTATAAATGATGGGAGAATTCGAGCATTGGAGAAGCATCTAAGTAAAAGTTTGCTGGCTCAGATCTGCAGTGAGGATAGACAATCCAATCACTGAGACTGACAGAGGGGAAAACATAGGTTTATTGCTTATATGAACTTGAACTGAAGTCAGTCAGGGATTTTGCCCTTTACATAGGTAAGAATGCAAGGTCATTTGCCTTCCTCTGACAGCATACAGGTGGACAGTGCCCCTGAGCTTCAAAATCAACATCAAAGCACCAGATGCATGAGGAAAAAAGCTGTGTATTGATATTTTCCTAAAGTATACTGTCCATAGTTAATATTGTTTTTTCATGCTCAGTCTCAGTTGCTCGGCCACAGACTGTGTTTGCATCTCCAAATGGTGCTTCAGCCTGCGCTCTGCATTTCCTGTTGACGCAGTCTAACACTGAATTGCTTTTAGTTCTATATTCAAAACTTGTACTGCTCGATTTTCTGCTGAAGTGCTTAATGTAGTGAGGTTTCATTCATAGATCCCACACTCAGTCACTGCAGAATTTTGAAGAGTAAAATATAGTGTAAAGAATTTGAAGAATTTTATTTACTTCAGCTTAGTTATCATGAAACTAACTTTACATTTCATTCCACTTGAATTAAGTAAAACAAATATGTTAACAAATACCTATTTGTTGTTTACGCATCACAGTGTTCTTGTTGTCCCAAATACCTGGCACTTTTATCCTTTCTGACATTGCTCCCTAAGCAAAGTTCAAAACATCTGTTGTGACTGACTGCTTTGGAATTGGGTGGATGGGGAGACATGGATTTAGGGATGTTTGCTGTCTCCACGAAGCAATTTCTCTTCTTACAAAACTCAGAACTGGAATTTGAAAAGATAATGGGTGCTGGTGCTGGGACCAAAGAGACATTAGATATCTTTCTGTGAAGTCTTGTCAGAAATATTATGAGAATCATAGATATAACGAAATCCAAAATCCTGAGGTATTCACTCACAGCGACCGAAGTCTGAGTAGAAAATCTTAAAAATAGATCTATATATAGATCCACTTTTTCCTGTAGAAGAAAGGCTCTTTGAACTGAGGTGTCTATCAGACACTCTAGGAACACAATCCTGTGTGATGGAATCAAAAAAGACTTTTGAATGTTCTCTTGGAATCCCAGCCTGTGTAGGATATCTCTGACCAAGTGAGAAATTCCAGACACCTTCAAAAAGACTCTACAAAGATAAGCAAGTTATCTAAAAATGGAAAATTGAGCATACCCTGTAGACTTCAAGGAGCTGTAATTGTGAACACTCTTTTTGCAGTGGATAGTCCAAAATGTAAGGCAGAGAACTGATAATGTGATCCAGACACACAAAACTGAAGTCTGGATGAACAGGGATGTGATGATCTGCATTTTTTAAATCAAGTGTAACTAGAAAACTTCAGTGAGGATGAAGGGGTAAAAGGATGTGTAATGACAGCATTTTGAACTTGGGCACTATCACAAATTCTTTCTTTGTAATTACTCCCTCAGACAACATATGTTGAAGGACATGGGGACACAGTGGAGTCTGATCTGGAGAATGAGGGATTACTCTCCGAAAGGGAGAAATTTCCTCTCACTGCCATCTGTAACCTTAAGGAATAATCTTCAGAACTCATTTGTCTAAAATTGTGTATTGTCAAAGAAGGAAATGGGGTTTCAGACTTTCTGGAAGGGATAAAGAACTGCCAGGGTGGGAAGGGGGACATGGATCCTTAAAAAGTAATTCTGACTTATTTCATCAAATTTTTGATATCCTCTACAGCAGAGAGTCCAAAAACTAACTCTCTATCCAAAGCAAACTTTAACATCTAATTTTTATATCTTCTGGGAGGTTCTGAGAATGCAGCCAGGCAGTCCTTCATATAGTACCAGTGGCCATAGCCCTGGAAGAAGTATCAACCAACTATTATCCACACTTTAAAAAATGAGTTGTAACCTGTGAAATGAAAGAAACAAAAACGCTCAGAGCAGATTTTTCTTCAAAAGAAGAAACTGCAGACAAAATATTCCTCACACTTTCACAATTAGTCAGAATAAACATATGAGTCTTCTTCTTCTTCTTCTTTCGGCTTTTTCCCGGTTAGGGGTTGCCACAGCAGATCATCTGTCTGCTCATGATTGGCACAATTCAAAATTCTAAAATCAAAGTTGTAGAGCAATATTTTTTCCCCCATACTTAATTATTTTCCCACCTTTGTCAGAAAGGGAAGGATTGGAATTAACTAAACATTTAGCAGCAGCAGGACTAACTAAAGCTATAGCTGTTGGATCAGGTTTGGGATGATTGTATAAAAACTTGAAAGACTGAGGGACCTAATATAATCCATTTGCTTTTTTAGGGGCAGCAGGTGACTATCAAGGGAATTGCAGATAGTGACACATACATCCTCCAATACTGACAGCACAGAAGGGATGGGAGATGGTTATGGAAATGCCATTTGTAACACATCATAATATTTTCTGATGGACTAACAAACCTTAGTATTCTCCCACTGAAAACACATTTTGGAAACAGTTTCAGAAAAAGAAAGAGAATCCCTCATGAGGAGAATCAGATACCATGCTCTCATCTGACTCTGAATCAGAAATCTGAGGAGAAAATCCTGCACTTGCCCTTTCATCTTCCTGTACAGATTCAGAACATTCAAGAAAAGAGGAATAATTTTATTTTACCAGAAGCCACCTGATAAGAAGGACCAGTAGACTGAATTAGACCCTAAGGCTGACCTAATATACTACTCCTGTTCAGAGAAATTTGAGCAGGAGCTGATGCATGTTACATTTTGTTTCCTTTTGACAGAAAAACTGGGGTCAACATGGTTGTTAATGACAACAGAAGCTTCACAAAGGATAGGCAATGCATTCTGCCTAAAGAGGGAATAGTTCCCTTCCTTTTCTCCCAGGACAAACAAGAGGGGCTGTCCCTTGGCCACTGAGGGGACCTCAACATCCACAGAGGATGTGGATGACTCACAGTCCACAGTGGCTATAGATGCCACACCACAGAGATTCATAGTATAAAATAAGCACTGTGAAGAACCAGCTTTGGCCAGAGTAGACTCATCCACCAGGGACTGAGGCAAATTGCTAGCCTGCTGTGTTGGCAAAGGCTGTTTGCTTAACTTTTTCTTTTTGTGGCTGGAAGAAGGACTGGCCATGGGATCAGAAGTCTGTTCCATGGTTAAACTGAAAATTGTGCCTCTTTCCTAGGAAAGCAAGCAGCATAAGCTGGTAAAATTCAAAGTCCAAAAAAGTCACTTTTTCCCAGTATAAACACAGCAAAATGCATTTTAATACACCTTGCCAGTCCCAAAAGTAAAATAAACACAGTTGTTCTAGAGACAAAATAGTTTAACAATGTTTTAACAACTTTTAAACTGAGAGGAAAAAACGTAGCTCCCATTTAAAAGTACAGTTAAGTCTCATGACAGTCCATTAAAACAAACTCCTAGGTTAAAAACAACAATAAATATTAAATGTAGAATTTTTTTCCCCAAAGGGGACTTATCTTTTCAGCAATGGAACAGCATAAGCCAACTACTGATCCTCAAAAGCCTGCTGAGAGTGCTGTCTTTGGTTGTAGGAAAACTCTGAAGAGCTTGGCATCCATGCTTGTCTTTTTAGGCAGCTCAGCATAAGCTTCCTAACAGTTTTGGCATGTGGAAGGTGCCCAGGAGCTTTGTCTGGCTGGCTGTTATATCCTTGACAGGATATAACCCATATAAGCTTAGGCTGCTGCAGCAGAGATTAATATGATAAACATAAAATATACTCTATGGCTGTTAAGACTGCACTGGACTTGATCAACTTGATCTCCTCTTCACCCTTTCCCTGGACATTTACAGTTAGGACTTCCTCACGTGAAGGTCCCCAATCAATGAAGGATACGTCAGATAGATGCCAATGATATCAGCAGAAAGTTAAGGAGGGACTAAAGGACAGTACTAATGGCAAACTGCTATTAAGCG
The DNA here is from genome assembly GCF_019279795.1 of Protopterus annectens. Taxonomy (NCBI): domain Eukaryota; kingdom Metazoa; phylum Chordata; order Ceratodontiformes; family Protopteridae; genus Protopterus; species Protopterus annectens. The sequence goes on along the minus strand of NC_056728.1, from coordinate 843,953,938 downwards.
GGAATAAAACAAATATATATGAAAATGCTTAATCCTGTGTGGTAGGGGTATATTTTATAGGAAAAAATCTAAATATCTCCCAAGCAGCTTAGCTAAAGGAAAGTTTATAAAGATCTTTGTACATATGTTTTCTTTATTTGCCATATTATATCTGATAGGGTGTACTTTAAACCTTTAGGGGTACTAGTTACTTACTTACAAATAGGTATATATTGTATGCACACACTCACATATATGCCCATGTGTGTGCATGAGTGCATGCATGTGTGTAAGTGTGTGCAAGTAGAGAGAGAGAGTTACAAATGATGGGAGTATAATAAAATTCTTTGTGTTTTCTTTTATAAGAGAATGTAATATGTACTATGAAAATACTGTTTAATATATAATTCTTAAAATAAATGTAAGTTCTGTAGAAGTAGCCAACACCTTTAAACATTTTTCTTTAATTTATTTGCCTAATGGGTAAGAAGAAGCCATACTAACTAATTTAACAACAGTGCAGTTTAGCATTACATGCCTGAATATTTACTGCAGTTGTTTCAGGAAATCACTTAACTAGTTCACAATATGTTTTCATATAATGATCATTCACAATGTCTAAAAAATAAGAAATATAGCATCACTACCAATTCTTCTAAATTATGTATAAAACACAAACCTTTTCAGTGCTATCTGAATTTGTCTATACTGTTACTGCATTTATAAAAACAGACCATCCATATGAATGTGCAGTATAGCAAGTTGGCTTTGCATAAGATTTTGTAAGCCTCTTTGTTAAGAAATACACATATGTTTAATGCACAAAGTAGTAAAAGTCATACTGAACCCAGAATAATGAATGCCTGCACAAATATCAGTAGAACAAAACATGGTGCTTATTATCTGGTCAGAAATGTTTCTTTTTATATCATGTGGCTCAGCGTTAATGCTGGCTGCTGAGCCACGGGAGCACTGGGAGCTCTGTGCATTAAAGAGGGGGACACAAAGCAGAAATGCACATCTCAAGAGAGAACAGGGGAATGATGGGAGGAATAAAATGTACATTACCAGAGAAGCAGGAAGATCCTAGATTCCAAATTCAAGACTTCTGGGTAAAAAGGAGCTACAGAGGAGTCTCAAGGAAGCTACAAGTGTGAGGGAGGCTGTCCCTAAACCTGAAGGAGGAACAAAAGTTTTGCTCTATGCTGCATCCTAAAGGATGAGGAGTTTTACAATATGCTGAGTGAGTAGTGCGGCTAGGGCAGGGTGAATGGGGCAACTGCCCCAGGGGCAAAGTATTGGGGAATGCGATCAGCTGAGTCTGATTGCTCTTTAATGTATACCAGTTTTTAAAAGCTGGTATTGCATTTGTGGTCAAACCCAAGCACTGTAGCACTCTGTGTCTGGCCTAAACTGTAGCAAGCAGTTTGCTACAGTTAAAAAAAAAAAAAAAAACGGAAGTTTTTTTTTTTTAACTAATACAGGAGTGCTATTGCACTCCATGCAGGCTATAAACTGTAGCAATCGCCCTTAACTACATTTCTTATTTTTTGGTCTTCACTTGAATAGTGGGGGGGGGGGGTCATGCTAGTTCTTTATACCAGCACAGTGTGCTGGTTTGAGCCAGCTGCATTTCTGTGCTGAGTGGTAAACTGGAGACCTGTCTGGAGTGAAGTCTGATGATGTGATGTTATCCTGTCAACTGGGTAGGAAGGAGTTCCTAAAGGCATAAAAGTGAACTTGAACTATGAATTATTGTCTTAGGCTTTGGAAAACCTCTCTATAAAGAAGAACTCTAACTGTGAGCCAAACTTTCAAACTTGATGAATAAACTGAGGGCTTATTTTCTGTTTCCCATTTGCCTGATAGAGGAAAGTTTTATTTTATTCACCCTTGTAAGTAAACCTCCACTCTGGCTAAATGACTGTTTTATTCTGAATGTACTAGAAAGATACTACATTGGTAGCAGAGTAGCAATAGAAAAAGTTCTATTTTTCTGCAGAAACTATGACTTCTAAAACAGCTATCCAAAAAATGCTCTGTCTGATTTTTCCTCACCTATGCAAGCTATGCCTGAAAAACAATTAACAACTGACTGTTTAACAGAAAGAAGCCTCCAAAGTAAATGCTACCTGTTAAAGTAGTATGAACATGGATTGTACTGTCCAAAAAGCTTGCTGAAAATGAGAAATTGTTAAATTCTTGTGCCTATATGGGGAGTTACTCTGGGATCCTCATGTCAGTAAAAAGGGTTATTTAGAGGAATCGGTCAAACTCTTGTTCCCATGGAGAGATGTGTTCTTAATAAAACCCCTTGTGACACAGAAAAGAGGTTGCCTTGTAACTGTTTTCAGTTATGTATTTTTTTCTGTGAAGCCAAATCCCTGTGCTTAATGAACTGCATTTCTGAATCTTGAGCAAAGCAGAAAAACTACTTGAGGCCTTGGAGAGCTTTAGCAAGACGATTCAGGAAAGGATTGTCACTACTTAACAATACCTGCTTATCTTTCCAGAGAGAAGTGCAGCCATTGATCAACATCTGTTTAGCCTGCAACAAAAGGTTTCCACAGTTGGGAATCAGCAATCTAATTCACTAGATTCCCAGTCTCCAGAAGCAGGTAAAATAAACTAAGCAAGGAAGATTATGTGGAAGCCTACCTGATGGCCTTCAAAATGTATGCGACTCGAGAAAGTGGCCCTAAGCCAAGTGGGCCAGATTTCCTTTATCTCATTTAATTGAGGATTTACTAAAGGCATACCCAGACTTAAAAGCTGAAGCCACAGCTATCCAAAACTTATTACAGAGATCCTGGCAAGGACTTGAGCTTCAGTTTAAACACAGTCTCATAAGATTCACATCTGGGCATTTACTAAGGATAGACTAGTAAGGTCACAAATGGCTAACAATGCACATATTGAAATTGTGGCTAGAACCTCATATAAACAAATGTATGGAAATCTTATAGACAAGTTTAAAAGGGCACTCCATGGTAATTTCAGAATGTGGACCTTCCAGAGGAACTAGTACGACATTTTTTGCTAATTGAAACTGAAAACCTCAAGTTAGATTTGCATGCATGTAAGTATGCTGTTGTGCCTGCATGGAAAAAAAGTCAGCAGATGAGTTGGTTTGTTTTAATTGCTCTAGAAAATGACATATAACCACGTATTGTAGAGTTAGTGACAACAATATTATGCCTGTAAAAACTGCCAGGGCTAGCCAAAACAGTATACATAAAGTCATGCCTGTGAAACAGGAAAATGCATGGATTTTGCCAGTTTTGTAAAGTGAAACAAATAAGGATTTCTGTATACCACACTCAAACAGATGGGCTTGTTAAATACTTTAATAAAAGCTTAAAATGTCTATGTTGCAGAAGGCTATACAGGTGGATAGGAGGAAATGGGAACAAAATGCTTCCATATCTTCTTTTAGCTGAAATCGAAGTAGCCTAATCCCCAAATTAATTCACACCATTTGAATGATAGTATGACAGACATCCCAGAGGTTTGATATATATAAGCATGGTGGGGGGAGGGGAGAGAAATACTCCCCTTTAAAAGTCTGATGGAGCATTTTTCAAACCTGCAGGTAAGATTAAGTACAAATGTGTAAAAATTTACCACAACAGTAAATGTCCTTCTCTTCACTGTTGCAGTATTCTTAAGATTAGGAAACTCCTGCCTAGGGCAGCCTGATGTTCGGGCAGTATACCAAAGCCTAATGATCTTTTATGAGCTATATGTCACACTTAGGCTCCACACACAAAACATAGGGCATAAAAGTGATGTACGGATGCAGTTACCCAGAACTGAATTGCCCCAGAAGAGAACAGCCTCCGGAGGACAAGAGAATCCATGCACATCCAGAAGAAAAAAAATGCAGAAGAAAAAGGGGAACCCTCAGCAAGAAGGGAATTCAAAACAAAAACCAGAACAAATAAGAGGGGGTTGGAGGGAGGGAGCAAATACTGCAACAGTGAAGAGTAGGATATCTACTGTTATGGTAAGATTTTACACAACTGTACTATGTCCTTCTATAGCAATGTTGCAGTATTTTTAATGTAAAAAAACTCAAGAAACAGAATGGAAGGTGGAAGGCTGAGAACAGCCCTCAACAAACCCATGTAAATTGGAACTAGTAAAACCTGCTCTGGCCCTAAAAACCATACCCAACTTATAAAGCTTAGTAACAGTATGTACTTAAGAACAAGTAACAGCTTTAGGGATGGAAAAGGTGTCCAAACCCTTGAAGAAGGCACCAGAAGAGGCCACAACCCTAGTGGAATGAGCTCTAACAGAAGTAGACAAAGATTTGCCATAAAAAGTATAACAAAAATAAATGGCCTTAGATATCCAGGAGGAGATGGTATGCTTAGAAACAGCCAAACCCAATGTCCTGGGATGAAAAGAAACAAAAAGCTGGTCAAACTTAGGAATGGTCTTAGTTTTATCCAAATAGTACCCGGGCTGTCTGTGCAAATCCAAGGTATGCAAGATCCTCTCACTAGCAGACTGAGAAGGGGGAAAAGGAAAGGAGTCATGACGACTGATTCAAGGACAACTCATTTACTACCGTGGGTATAAAAGAAGGATAAGTACAAAGGAACACCCTGTCCCTGTGAAAAAAATGGAGGAATGGCCATAAGGGTCTGGAGCTCAGAAACTCACCAAGCAGAAGTAAGAGCCAGCAACAAAACAGTCTTCCAGGTACAATGGTGCAATAAAGCAGAATCTGCAGGCTCAAAAGGAGCCTGAGTCATTTGTTCCAAACAAACTTTAAGTCCCAAAGAAGAGGAATAGGTTTCCTTGCAGGCCTAATATGCATGACGACTTTAAGAAATTGGTTGACCTAAAAAGGAGAAGCCAAAGGAGGATTCAAGGGCAGACAACCAGAAATGGCTGACAAATGAGCCTTCACAGAAGAATAGGCCAGGCCAGACTGTTGTAAATCACACAAATAAGAGAAGACCAAAGGAACTCCCACTTAAAAAGGGTCCTGGTTATGAGCATGGCACCAGACAGAAAATCTTTTCCATTTGGACATACAAGATGTTCTGGATGAGGGTTCCCTTGCCTCCTCCAAAACCCTGAGCACATTCTCAGAAAAGAAGTGCCTGAAAGGGATTCAAAACCCTATCATCCACAGTATCAGTTGAAGAGTGGACAAGTGACGATGGATGAGAGACCCCTTGCCCTGTGTGAGGAGATCCAACCAGTAAGGTAACTTGTGGTGATTACCCCTGGACAGATGCATAAAGAGGGGGCACCAGTGATGTCTTGGCCAAAAGGGAGTCACCTGCAAGATTTCAGGGGAGTCCAGATGAATCTTCTGCTGAACTCTTGAATGTAGAGGAAGAGAATGGAAATCATAATAAAAAATAAGTTATGTACCTACCATAACATTCCATGTTTGTTGTCCTTCATCTCGCCTTCCTTTTTGCTGGTTGGGTTTGGAGCTGATCCTCAGCTCTGACTCAGCCAATAAACAATAGTTCGAGAGTTTTTTACTGGCTCGAGCCTACCCCTTATCCCAACATGCCTAGTGGCAACTACCCAGATCTCGTTTGTAATAGCCCACACTAGACATATGTAGTAACAAAAAAAAATTTTTTACTAAGCTCTTACATCAAGGTAGGAAGGAAGGAAGGAAGGAAGGAAGAAAGGACAAAGTATGGTTAACCAAACTGGCATGTCAGCAGGAAACTCAGCCAGTGTAACCAATAAAGAACTCCTCTCGAACCTCCAGGAAAGGAGAAGGAGGGGGGAGGAATGCAAGAAGGAAGGTGAGATGAAGGACAACAAACATGGAACGTTATGGTAGGTACATAACTTCTTTATTTTATGTTGTTCCATCTCGCCTTCATTCTTGCTGGTTGGGACCATGTCCCCAGCACCTGGTTCTCGGGTGGCTCACTGTAACAAACTCTTCAGGACCGTGGAACCAAAGGATGCCCTATTCCGGGAGACCACATCCACTTTGTAATGAGAGATAAAGGTATGAGGATTTGCCCATGTCACTGCTGCACAGATTGAATCTAAGGGCAATTTAGCTTGGAAGGCAACAGAGGTGGCTAAGGCCCTGGGTGAATGTCCTCTGGGTCTTCCTGGAAGCATCTTTTTACGCAAACCATATGAATAAGTGATTATGTCTGACTGCCATTTTGATAAAGCAATTTTAGAAACTGGATAGCCTTGCTTTTTGTCAGCAAAGGATATAAACAATTGGTCTGATTTTCTGAGGCCTTTGGTTCTGTGTAATTAAAAATGTAATTGTCTATGAACAATATAATTTATAACATTGATAATTTTTAAATGTACTTTAGAACTTTTTAAGTTGATTTTAAGAAGTCTTTTAGCCCTTTTAACATGGTTTGTGATGAATATTCATGAGTTTTATGATGATAATGATGATGATGATGATGATTATGATAATGACGTCTTAACAATTTGTCTTTTTGTATTGGTCTTTTTGCTTGTTATGATACTATAAAACTCTTAACAATTTGTCTTTTTGTATTGGTCTTTTTGCTTGTTAGCATACTATAAAACTCTGAGTTTCACTTTAGATCCACATCTGATGAAGTTTTAAAACAAAAACGTTATGTTTTATGTGGCTGCGTTCATGTGTTTTGTTCTTTATTATAATCAGTTTATGGACTCTCCTGGCTGGTTTTGACTCCTTGGTACCTTGGATTTGTATCTTGGTGTTAGTTGGGTGCCAATTTGCCTCTTTTTTTACGATAATTGTCTATAAACATCCAATTGGTGCAATCAATACTCTGCCTTGTTGCCATAATTTGGGAAGAACACAGGAAGCTCAATGGACTGATTTAAGTTATACTCAGAACAAACCTTTGGCAGGAAGGAAGGATTGGTCCTTAGAGAGACTCTATCTTTGTGAAAAATGAGATACGTCAGGCGAATAGACAAAGCATGTAGTTCAGAAACTTGTCTAGCTGAGGTTATAGCAACCGAGAAGAGGGTTTTCCAAGACAGAAACTTCAAGGGGCAAGATGCTGCTGGTTCAAAAGGAGGCAGAACCACTGAAGCTAAAACCAGGTTTAGGTCTCAGGGGGCGGGAAGTTCTCTTACCGGGGGCTATAAAAGTGTTGTACCTCGTAAGAATGTTCTGCACAACTTATGAGACATAATGTTAGAACCCAAGTCTTCTACATGAGAATTGGAGATGGCAGCCAGTTGGACCCTAATAGTAGCTGCAGCTGCCCCTTTTTCAAAGGTTTCAGCTAGAAAGTCAAGAATCTTGTGAACAGGAGCTGTAAAAGGATCAATGTTATTACTTTTGGTCCAGTAAGAGAACCTCTTCCATTTGCTAGTGTAAATCTTCCTAGTAGTGGGCTTGTGGGAGGACATTAGGATGTGTTGTACAGCAGGGGAAATGTTTGGGAGCCTGGCTAAGACTGAAATTGGAGTAACCAAGCAGTCAGCTTGAGAGTTTGAAGGGATGGGTGAAGCCCACCTGACTGATGCATCTGGAGGTCCAGAATTGGGTGCAGTATCCAAGGCTCCAGTTGAAGGTGATAGCGAAGAAACGGAAACCATATCTGACGAGGCCAGTAAGGAGCAATGACGATGAGTTTGCAACCCAACAATTGTGCTTTCTGAAGTACCTTTGGAATGAGAGGGAAGGGTGGAAAAGCATATAGTAGTTCCGGAGGCCAATCATGAACAAGTGCATCCCTGGGTGACTGTCTCAGAGGGGGAATTAGGGAAAAGTAGCTGCTGCATTTGTTGTTTAGGGGAGTGGCAAAAAGATCAAAGCATGGCTGGCCCCATTTGTGGAAAATCAAGTCTGCAACTTTTTGCTTCAGGGGCCACTCGCAAGGGTTGAGGATAGCCCTGCTGAGCCTGTCCGCTATCACGTTGGATTTTCCAGAAATGTGCGTTGCAATCAGAAAACGTTGGGAAGACATCACCCATTGCCATACTTGAAGTGCCTCCCAACACAAGGGATATGATCTATTTCCATCCTGCTTGTTGATGTACCATACTACTGACATATTGTCTGTCTGGATTGCAATGGTCCCTGTAAGTAGAGAGTCTTGAAGTGCTTGCAACGCCAGAAACACCTCTCTCATCTCGAGAACATTGATGTGCAAATGTTACTCGTGATATTGCCACGTTCCCTGGACAGTCCATCCCACCTGTGGTCACTGTGGCTACCGGATGCAGGTCTAGAAAGGGTCTGCCCAGAGTCACCTGGGGAGAGACCAGCCACCACAGAAGGTCCTTTTTGCAGGATTCCATGATCAAGATCATGTGTGACACTGGCAATTCCTGGGAAAACCACTGCGTGAAAAGAAGCCACTGTAGGATCCACATGTGGAAGCATGCTAAAGGAACTAGTGTAATAGCTGCAGCCATTGAGCCCAGTACTTGTAAGACTTGTCTTGCCTGAACTCTTGTCTTGTTTATGAGAAAGGAAACTTGTTGACGAATGGTTGACACTCTGTCTAGAAGCAGTTTTGCTATCATGCGTCTTGTATCTAAGTCTGCCACTATAAAGGTAATAGACTGACAAGGCAACAAGGCAGATTTTTCGTAGTTTATTGTGATGCCTAACTAGGAACAAGTTTGGATTGTGTAATCCCATGCCTTCATTAGTTGATGCCCGGTGGTAGCAGTGAGGAGCCAGTCATCCAGATATGGAAACACTTGGAATCCTAGCCGCCTCAGGTGAGCCGTGACCACTGCCATACACTTGGTAAACACCCTGGGGGCTGTGGTGAGACCAAAGGGCAGGGCCCTGAACTTATAATGACTGGCTCCCAGCTGGAAGTGTAGGAATCTCCTGGATTGCCTGTCCATTCTTATATGTTAGTACACATCCTGGAGATCTATGGAGCACATCCAGTTGTCCTGACCCAAGATGGGAAGAATAGACTGCAGTGTCACCATCCAGAACTTTGTCTTTTTTACTGATTGGTTTAACTTGCTGAGATCCAAGATTGGTCTCCAGTCCCCTGTCTTTTTTGGAACTAAAAAGAACCTTGAGTAAATTCCAGATCCAATTTGGTCTGTGGGGACTTCCTGGATAGCTCTTTTTTTTAGCAATCTTTGAACCTCTAGGATTGCATGATCTCGAAGATTGGGTGGAACATCTGGAATCGAATGTTTGTCTTTTGAGGGGGGCTGAGAAAAGGGAATTTTGTAACCCCTGTATATTACCGACAGTACCCATGTTTCTCTCGTGATAGATTGCCAGGCTGCTGGGTACAGTGATAGTCTGCCCCCGACAGCCTTCAGAGGTGGACAGCCGGGCCTCCCTTCAGGAGTGCTGGAAGGGCCTAGCAGAGAAAGTATCTCTGTCACCCTGCTGTTGCGGACCCCTCCTGCCACGAGGGTGGCATCTTCCATTGTTGTTTCCCCCACTGCCCCTGGGGGAAAAGTCACCATGTGTGTCAGGCAAAGATCCATGGGATTTTCGGAACCACATTTTTCTACTCTTCTGACCCTTAGCATAGATGGAGTGGAAAAATGGACTCCTACGGCAGGGAGAGTCTTGCCATCCAGTTCACACCTGGTGAGAGTCTCTTTTACCTGAGGCCCAAACATGGACGAGCCATCAAAGGGGGTGTTGGTAAATGAAGACTTAAAGGGTACCGTAAATTGACAAAGGTGCATCCAGGAGTGTCTGCATAAAGCTACTCGGGTACCTGCTGCCCTACTTGCTCTATCTGTTGCACAAGAAATGAGCCTCATGGAGGAGTTCACCATGGAGGTCAAGGTTGCAAGTTGGAAAGTCGCCCTGTTCGCAACTCCTTCAGCTGTAGGATCTTGCAGGGTATCTCATAGCTCCTTCAGGAGATCCCTCTGAAGTCGTGTGAAATGTGACAAGTAATTCAGCGATCTGAGAGTAAAAGTCACTGAAGAAAACATACACTTCCCATACCTGTCCATTGTACGAGACTCTTTGTTCGGTGGATGGACAGATGAAGAAGTTGCCGCAAGTTCCTTCTTGGTGGCTGCTGCCACCACCATGGCATCAACAGGGAATCCCTTGGAGTGGAAAAACGTATCTTCTGGAGCTGTAATAAACTTGTTAGGTCTCCTTGGAACAGGTTCCATGGTCTCTGGAGCGCTCCATGCTTTTTTACTCACTACAGACAAATGTGGGTCAAAAGGCAGAGACACTCAAGAGGTGGAGGGTCAGGAACCAAATGCATCCAGGTATATGGACTCATCCTCAGAAGGGGCTAGGGATTTCCAGCCACCCCTCTGTCTAAGGATTTCCAAGATGTGTGAAAAAGAGGCATCCTCAGATGGGGACCATGGGAACCCTTCCGACTCATCCAAATCCGTATCCAAAGTAATAGATTCAGGGGAGTCTAGATGCTTCCTCTTACACTTCTTCTTCCAAGGGACCTCCTCTGAATGTTCGGGGGAGGTTTTGGAAGAAGTGGGATCACCCAGTGGGGTGTCCTGGGGCACAAGTTCCCTGCGGTTGGCAGGAGGAGGGACAAAGGCAGGCACAGGCACTGAGGGAGAAGGAGCCAATGGAGCTGAGGGTGGAGCAGTCTTAGGAGACAGCATGCTCCTCATCACCTTGAAGGTGCCACGGTCCTGAGTTGAAGGAACCTCTGGCTCTGAAGAGCCCAGAGATCTCCTTCAAACTGGGAGCGAAGGCTCCAAGGTCGATGTAGGAGCCGAGCTCACCTGTGCCAAAGCTCCGAGAGGGACAGCGAGGTTGACACAGGTCCGATGCCACTTCCCCCTCGGAGCCGGCGAGAGAGCTTCGGTGCCCAGACCCCTCGATGGACTGAGACATTGAGGAGATCGGAGATGTCATCAGAACCGATAAAGGAGACGAAAGCAGAGCCAATGGTTCCACCACCACAACCTCCATGCACTCCGGTTCCAAGCCCAAGAGAGTCAGAGGAGCAATCAATGGAGAAGCTGGGAGAGCCAAAGGAGCCAAATCCTTAGGGGCTAGGCTCGAGAGTAATTTAGCAAGTACCTGTGACTTGAGAAGCCTGTTGACTACTCTCTCCATGTCGTGATCTGAAAGTCTGGAGGACCGAGAGGAGTGAGAAGAGAACCAGTGACTGCCCACTCTAGGTTGCAGCAGAGGAGATTGCGGAGGGAGCATACCGGCTCCAAGGAGGGAGACCTTGATCTCTTATGGATCCGGACCGGCTCTGAGGACACAGATGGAGCCGTTGGAGACTTAGCTTTGTCGGAGCCAATGCTGATGGCCGACAGAGCCAAAGGCTTCTCAGTAATTTTTGTCTGTTCCGAGCTCGGAACCGATGGCTTGGAGTGTTTCTTAGACATTTTCTCTTGCTGAGGACCCTGAGACAAGGCATCTTGAGGGTTCTTCAGGAGGCCACATAAAATAAGCTTATTTTTTCTTTCCTGGAGGACTCTGGAACTGAAAGCATGACAGATCGAGCAAGAGTCCTGCAGGTGAACAGCCCCTAAACAATAAATGCAAGTTGTGTGCCCATCTGTAAGGGACATTTTTTGGCAACACAAGTCACATTTTTTTAAAGCCCAGAGGGTTTAGACTCTTTAGACATAACAAGCACCAATCAGGAAAAAAGTTTCCACAGAGAAAAAACAGAAAAGTATCGCTCACAGCCTACAACAAGTAGAGCAAACAGGCTGATAACCACAAAGGAAAAAAAATAGAAGTTATGTTCTTACCATAACGTTCCATGTTAGTTGTCTTCTTCTCGCCTTCTTTCTTGCTGGATGGGTTCGGAGCCGACCTCGGCTCCGACTCGGCCACTCTAAAAGCTCGAGAGTTGGTTCCACCGGCTCGAGGCTCCCCTTATATCCCACAATGCTAGGCGTGAATTACCTCAGATCTCGTTTGTGAGCTAGGCCCAGCTAATAGTACAACCAGAAATACTGGAAAAGAGAGTCCACCTCTATAACAAAGGGAAGAGGAAAGGTGACCTAAAGCCTGATCTAGGAAAATATGCACAGCAGAGCATATACCTATAGCAAAGAGGTGGTAGAAAGAGAGGTCACAATCAAACTCCTCTAGGTCTGTCCAGGCCAGGGGGAAGGAGGGTGGGGCAAGAAAGAAGGCAGAAGAAGACAACTAACATGGAACGTTATGGTAAGAACATAACTTCTATATGTTAAGTTGTCTATCTACTTCATTCTTGCTGGATGGGACCGTCCCTAGCACCTTGTCCCGTGTGGCCTAACGGAACAGACTCTTGAGAACAGTGGTACCAAAGTTAGCTCTATGCCTAGAAGCTAAATCCAACTTATAATGTGAAATGAAAGTGTGAGGAGTAGCCCAAGTAGCCGCTGCACAAATGGTGTCAATAGGCAGTCTGTCTTGGAAGGCTATAGAAGTAGCCAAAGCTCTGGTGGAATGGGCCTTAGGTTTGTTAGGCAGCTTTTGGTGTCTAATTTCATAAACAATGGAAATCAGAGATGTTAGCCATCTAGATAGTGATACCTTGGAAACAGAAAGTCCCTTTCTGCCTTCTGCATAAGAGACAAACAGCTGGTCAGATTTTCTGAATTGTTTGGTCCTATCCAAATAGTACCTTAACTGACGATGAACATCTAGCCAATGCAATTTTTGTTCAGACCTATTAGAATATTCTGGAAAAAACACAGGGAGGTCAATGCTTTGATTTAGGTTTGACGCAGAGGCTATTTTAGGTAAAAAGGACGGGTTGGTTCTTAAGGATACCCTGTCCTTATGGAACAACAGATAAGGAGGTCGACAGCTGAGTGCATGAAGTTCTGAAACTCTTCTAGCTGAAGTAATAGCTACCAGAAAGAGAGTCTTCCATGATAGCAATTTTAATGAACAGGAAGCTGCAGGTTCGAAAGGGGGAAGAATCAAAGAACTGAGCACTAAATTAAGGTCCCAAGGAGGAGGAGGATTTCTTATAGGAGGTCTGAGTAGAAAAACTCCCTTCAAAAAGGCTTTGCAAAGCTTGTGGGACATGATGGCAGACTCTGAAACGCCCACATGAAAGTTAGATATAGCTGCCAATTGAACTTTGAGAGTAGAAGGAGATGAACCTGCATGAAAGAGTTCAGCTAGAAAATCAAGAACCATATGGATGGGAGCAGTGAAAGGATCTAAGTCCCTTCCTTGAGCCCAATAGGCAAAACGTTTCCACTTACTAAGATAAATTTTCCGAGTGGAAGATTTATGTGAAGCTATTAAAATATCTCGAACGGTGTGAGATATTTGAGGAAGCCTGGCTAGGGTAGGAACTGGAGGAACCAAGCAGTGAGGTTCAGAGAGGGGAGGGAGCGATGTAACTGACCCGACTGATGGATCAAAAGATCTGGAACTAGGTCCAAATGCCAAGGTTGCTCCAACAGAAATTGATGTAGAAAGGGGAACCACACTTGTCGAGGCCAATAAGGAGCAATGAGGATCAATAAGGCCTTCTGAGCGATAGCTTTCTGTATCACTTGTGAGATTAGTGGGAAGGGAGGAAATGCATACAGAAGTCCCGGGGCCAAACTTGGACTAGAGCGTCTCTGCTGGGCTGGCCTGGCAACGGAAATAGGGTGAAATAATCTCTGCACTTGCTGTTTTGGGGAGTAGCAAAAAGGTCGCAGCAAGGCTGACCCCACTTGAGAAAAATTTTTCTCGCAATAGAATCTTTCAGAGACCACTCGTGAGGCATGAGGATAGCCCTGCTCAACTTGTCCGCGATTTGATTGGACTTCCCGGGGATGTGCGTTGCTATCAGAAAACGCTGAGAAGAAATCGCCCATTGCCACAGTCTGAGTGCTTCTCGACATAGGGGATAGGACCTGGTTCCGCCTTGTTTGTTGATATACCACACTACAGACATATTGTCCGCCTGGATTGCTATCGTTCCCAGGGGAAGAGAGTCTTGAAGGGCTTGCAACGCTAAAAGCACTGCTCTCATCTCTAGAACATTTATATGCAAGTGGCATTCATCTGGTCGCCATATGCCCTGGACAGTTCTGCCCTGATAATGCCCCCCCCACCCGATCAGGGAGGCGTCCGTTGTCAGAGTAGCAACCGGAGGGGAAGGAACAAAGGGTCTTCCCAAGAAGAGCTGAGGGGAAGACATCCACCACAGAAGATGATTCTTGCATGTTTGCATAATCATAATGGTGTGGGACATCGGAAGTTGCTGGTATGACCATTGTGTGAAGAGCATCCATTGAAGGATTCTCATGTGGAATCTGGCTAATGGAAGCAGAGGTATGGCAGCCGCCATAATCCCCAATACTTTCAGAACTAACCTGGCTTTGACTCTGTTGCTGCTGTAGAGAAGCGAGACTAGTTTGCGTATGTCTGTTATTCTCTGATCTGTTAGTCTCGCAGACATGTTGACTGTGTCTAGATTTGCGCCTATGAAGGTAATAGCACGACAAGGCGACAAAATAGACTTTTCGCAATTTATTGAGATGCCTAACTTTTGACAAATGCGAAAGGTGTAGTCTCTGGCCATTAGAAGAAGATGATTGGTGGGAGCTGTGAGGAGCCAGTCGTCCAAATATGGAAACACCTGGAATCCTTGACGTCTCAGGTGAGAAGCTACCACTGCCATGCATTTGGTAAACACCCGGGGGGCAGTGGTGAGTCCAAAGGGCAGGGCTCTGAATTGAAAATGACTGGTTCCCAGCCTGAAGCGGAGGAATCTTCTGGAGCGTCTGTTCATTTTTATATGATAGTACGCATCCTGAAGATCTATAGAGCACATCCAGTTTTCCTTTCCCAATAGGGGAAGGATGGACTGTAGCGTGACCATCCGAAATCTTGTTTTCTTGACAGCCTTGTTCAAGATACTGAGATCCAAAATTGGTCTCCAGTCCCCTGTTTTCTTTGGAACTAAAAAGAACCTGGAGTAGATTCCGGATCCTTGCTGGTCTGCTGGAACTGGCTGAATTGCTCTTTTTGCAAGCAGCTTTGATATTTCCAAAGCTGCAAGATCCCTTTGAGCGGTGGAACATCTGGAAGGGATTTCTTTGATTGGTTTGGAATGCGAAGAAGGGAATGGAATAGCCTTGAAATGATGGACTGTACCCACTTGTCTTGAGTTAGGGATAGCCAGGCTTCTGGGTACAGTGACAATCTTCCCCGACTGCCTCCGAAGGTGGACAGTCGGGCAACACCTCAGGGATGCTGAAAGGGCTTATCGGAAAAGGTTTCTCGATTGCCCTGGTTCTGCGGACCCCCTCTGCCTCTGGGGCGACGTCTACCATTATTGTTCCCTCCTCTGCCTCTGGAGGAACCGACTCTGTCGGCCAGGCAAATTCCCTTGAGATTGTTTGGAACCACATTTTTCCACTTTTCTGGCCTTGGGGTAAGGTCTAGAAGGAGTAGAAAAACGGACTCCGACGGCAGACAGAGTTTTGCCATCCGTCTCGCACCTAGTCAAGGTTTCTTTCACTTGAGGACCAAAGAGAGATGATCCATCAAACGGGGAGTTAGTGAAAGATGTTTTAAAGGGGTCCGCAAAATTGCATAGTCGCATCCAGGCATGCCGGCGTAAGGCGACACCTGTCCCTGCGGCTCTACTCGCTCCATCAGCTGCATATGAAAGGAGGCGCATGGAGGAGTTAGCTATAGAATTCAGGGTAGTCAGCTGGGCGTTCATCTTGTCCTGAAAACCTGCAGCTGTAGGATCCTTCAACATGTCACTCGCTTCCTTGATCAAGTCTCTCTGGAGATGAGTGAAATGGCATAGGTAGTTCAGCGAACGCATAGCAAAGGTCACTGACGAAAACATCCGCTTCCCGTACCTGTCCATAGACCTAGATTCCTTGTTAGGGGGATGGACAGGCACTGAAGGATCAGCTAGTTCCTTCTTGGTGGCAGCAGCTACCACCATAGCATCCACAGTAACTCCTTTGGTCAGAAATTGTTTATCAGTTGGTGCTGTTATAAACTTTGAAGGTCTCCTGGGGTTAGGGTCCACTGAGTCAGGAGCCGTCCAGGCTTTCTTTGCTACCACCTGCATGAGGGAGTCAAAGGGGGGAGACACCCAGGACGTGGAAGGGCGAGAGCCAAACGCCTCAAGATACACAGATTCATCCTCCGAAGGGTTAAGGGCTGGCCAATTTCCCCTCTGCTTGAGGATCTCTAGAATGTCTGCAAAGGAGACATCTTCAGAAGGGGAACGGGGGGAACCCTCGGAATCCTCTAAATCTGTGTCAGAGGTGACAGACTCAGGTCAGTTTATGTGTTTCCTCTTACACTTTCTCTTCCTAGGGGCTCCCTGCCAAATCAGGAGAGGCCTCGGAAGAGGATGAAATCCCCACAGGGGATTCTTGAAGAGTTGGCTCTCTGCGGTCAGGGATGAGGGAGAGTAGACTTAACCTGAGGCACCGAAGAGGGAGGGCGGACGGGCCGACTGTGGAGTTGAACCAGGTTCCAACACACTCCGCATGACCTCGAACGCACCCCTGTCAGGCAGAGCCAAAGGTCCCCGCCCGAGAAGCTGAGAACCTCCTCGGCACTGACAGAGATGGCTCGAGGTCGATGTCGGAGCCGAACTCACCAGCGCCGAAGCACCGAGAGGGAGAGCGGGTTGGACAAGGGTCCGATGCCACTCACCCTCGGAGCCGACAGGGAAGTCCGGCCGAGATTCTTCAAAGGAAGAAATCGGAGCTGACGACGGAACCGAAGACAAATGTATCGGCTCCGACGCTACCACAGTCTCGGTTCTGAGACGCCCCGGCTCCGAGCTCAAAGGAGTCGGAGGAGGAATATTTAGAGGGACAGGTTGAAGCATCGACTGATGAGTCGGGCTCTGAAGCATTTGGGCCAGTGCCTCGGACTTTAGAAGTCGACTCACTACCCTCTGAAGGTCATGATCCGAAAGCCTCGATGACCTAGAGGAGTGAGACCTATGGCTCCGTTCAGACAGCAAGGGAGACGCTGGAGCCGAATGAACGGAGCCAAGGGATGGTGACCTAGACCTCTTTCTTGATGTCGGCTCCAATGGTCTGATCGGAGCCGACCCAGGAATTTCCAATACCTCGGCTCCAGCCGGAGCCGAGGGAACCACAGAAGCTGTAGTCAAAGACTCATCAGCTCCAGCCGGAGCCGATGTAGCAGTAGGTTTCGAAGCCTTAGGCCTTGACTCAGAAGCTGGAGTCGAGGTCTTAGAAGCCTTGGAAGGTTTTCCCGAGGTAGCAGTTAGGGAACCTTCAGGCTTAAGCAAACCCCTTAGAATGAGTTTGTTCTTTCCTGCAGGACTCTAGGGCTGAAGCCATGGCATACAGCACAAGAGTCCTGCAGGTAAAGGTCCCAGGCAGTACACAAGAAGTGTGACCGTCTGTCAGAGACATTTTCTGACAGCACGAGTCACACTTCTTGAAGCCTGAGACCTTTGAATCCTTGGACATTTTCAAGGAACCGAAAGTGTAACCACCACACAAAAAACACACACACACCGATTACACTATCAGAAATAAGTTTAAACTAAATTAAAACTAATGAATCTAGTTAGCTTGTAAATACAATATAAATCCCTACAAAAACACAAACACACCACTATTAGGGATGGAAGGGCCCGAAGGCCTAAGGAAAGAACTTATCAGTTCTTGTGGGAAAGGGGCTGGATAAGGGTAGAAAGGATAAAAATCCACTACACTAAGGGTAAACAGAGAAAAAAACTAAGCTAAAAGGGGTTTAAAAGTTATTAGACTGATCTAATACAACTGACCTGAAGCCGGTAGAAAAACAACACCTCGATCGCTGTAGCGTTAAACGAGATCTGAGGTAATTCACGCCTAGCATTGTGGGATATAAGGGGAGCCTCGAGCCGGTGGAACCAACTCTCGAGCTTTTAGAGTGGCTGAGTCGGAGCCGAGGTCGGCTCCGAACCCATCCAGCAAGAATGAAGGCGAGATAGACAACTTAACATCTGAAATTATCTGCCTTTTTTTTTTTTTTTTTTTGAAAGGAAGAAGAAGGAAGGGAAAGAGCCTCTAACTTAAAAGGCAATAAGAAGAGGTGAGAAAAGGGAAGAACCCTCTAACTCAAATGGGCTCTAAGGGGAAAACAAGCCTGAAGGAAAAAATGATGGCCAAAACCATCACAAAGAGCAGAGAAAGGGGTCATTAGACTAACGGGGAAAGATACACACTAACGAGTCAATATAACTAGTAAATTTTACCAAAAATTAGCAATAACTAGAAAAAGCTTAAAGTACTTAGTCTGAGCCAGTATGGAGCAATCTCGATGCTGCAAGAGGCAAACGAGATCTGGGTAGTTGCCGCTAGGCATGTTGGGATAAGGGGTAGCCTTGAGCCAGTAAAAGCTCTCAAGCTATTGCATATCGGCCGAGATGGAGCCGAGGATTGGCTCTGAACCCAACCAGCAAGAATGAAGGCAAGATGGGACAACATAACATCATCCCTTTCCAAGGAAAAGAAAGGGTGTCTGTCTTCAATGCTCTACAACTGATACAGTGGTGAGTCACTTGAGAAGTAGAATCTGAAAAAAATATGGCAGAATATTTGCCTTCAGAATCAGGGAGGTCAGAAATAAATTGAGAGGCCTGAGCAATCAAGGTCAGAGCATATCTGGTCTTCTGAATGTGGTAATTAATAGAAGAAGAGTAAACTTTCTTACCAATCCTCTCCATTGCCCTATTAACTTTATCATAAGACAAAAGTTTGGAAGAGGCAGTGCCTAGAAGGTTTGTCAGAAGAGTCTGACACCACAGCAGGATCAGCAGAAGGACATTTAAATAAAAAATGGTAATCCTCAGGAGCCTTACAGAACCTATCAGGTTTGTTAGGAGCAGGAGGCTGAGAATCAAAAGACTTGGAAGCAGCAAGGAAAGTGTCTAACAAGGCAGCCAACACAGGAGGAACTGTAGATGGTTAGGCGTATTCACCTGAAACAACTCACAATATCTTCTCAGAATATCAGACACTTGAGAAGAATCTCACTTAAAATATTCCAGCGACATAGCAATTAGGTCTCCAAAGGACAATTCCTCAATAAGAGACTCAGGGCTAACAGACTCTTCCTCATCATAACCATAAGCCAAAGGTGAAGGCAAATGTGAAGAATAAGACAAGGACCCCTCATCAAACTCTGAATTCTCATCCAAGGAATCCGGTTTCCTAAAACATTTAAAAGGGGTAGAAGGCCAAGGAGGAGTGGGTAATGTAACCCCTTCAGGAGACTTCATGGTTATCAAGGTAGAAAACAAGCCCTGATTAAACTCTTGCCATTCCCTTTGAGGATCCTTAGGACAGACTGAAACATGCTTCATTTTTGGTGTTTTCTTTGAAGGGACATCAGCCCTAACAAATAATGCAGGTTCCAACCCTTGGCGAGATTCAATAAGAGAACCCAGAACCTCCTCCCTGACCAAGATCTGCTTACTCCATCTAGAACCCTCCAAGATAATCAACCACTGCTCCCCCTTGACATCCAGAGCAGACACCTGCAAAGCCTCAGGGGATGTGTGAAAAGATGAATCCATGCCAGCCTCTGATGGGTTCACTGCAGGGGAATCTGAGGTATCTACAGTCTACAGTGTATTAGGCCAAAATGCCTTGCAGATACTACAAGAGGTATGGTTGTGGTAAGCACTCAAAGAAAAGAGACGCTGTGTGCAATGATCCTTTTGGGGAATCTACCTCCAACACTGATATTTTTCCTTTCTTGGATGGTATGATCTCTAGATAAGCAAAATAAAATGCAAGACCAAAGAAAAGAAAAAAAAAACAACCTCAATGGTGCACTTATCTAACAGCTAGGTATTCAGTACAGCAACAAGGCGTTCAAACCAAGGAGTGTGAATGGTGTTTGGACTGGCTGCAAAGAGGTTCGAATTAAAGTGCCATACATCACTTTTAGGCCCTACAAGCATATGTGTGATGTACAACACATACAAAATCATTAGGCTTTGGTATACTGGCCGAATATCGGACTGCCCTGGGCAGGAGATCTCTAGCATTAAGAATACTGCAACAGTGATCCAGAGACATCTATATTGCCTATAGTAAAATATAGCAGAGAACATATAACAAAAATGTTTGTTCCACAGAATTGAAATCAGACGATAGTATCCAATGCTAAAAATCAAGTTCCTTATAAACAGGCAAGAACATTTTTACGTTGTAGAAAACAAGAAAAAGTGAAGTGAATTATAAAGCAATGCAATTGAGTAAAAAGGACACAATTATATCATAAATGTTCTCAAGCCTCAAAAAAAATGAAAATGCTGTAGTTAGTTTGCTATGTTTGCACACCTGGGAGTTAAGATAAGAGAGACATTATGAGGAATAAGGACATATACCCAGAACTACCTGGTTAAAATAGGTTAATACAGCACAACAATGAAACCATGCCTAATGAGAAAGCATATTTGAAACTGTATTGAATACCAGAGTCCCAATGTCAGCTGTCATGGAAGACATACAGTAAATGCTTAAACTTGGTTTCACAGAAAAATTCCAAAGTGAGTGGGACAGTCTTACTGTATTGTTAAGTAGTACCTCTAAATTTGATTCACTGCCTATGACCTAAATTGACAAACTGAAAAATTGGGTAAGGCTAGGTTTCTGTTTACTCTGGACCTTACCAAAGGCTATTGGCAAATTACACTAGTCACAGAAGCAAAGTGAAAGACAACATTCTCTATGTCTGTCCACGCATAACTTTCCAGAGACTGATGGATAAGATTCTAAGATCCCATACAAGATATGCCCCAAAGCTATAGGAATGATGTTGTGACATTCTCTGAAAAATGGGAAAACCATCTCACTAAAGTCCAAGCCATTTTAAATTTCTTGTGCTTAGGTGAATTTACAGCTAACACAGGTAAGTGCAAGTTAGCCATCACAGAAGCCCATCAATTGGTCTATACAATATGCAGATGGATACAGAAACCCAAGGCTGAAAAGTTGAGGCTGTTCAGACCAACTGTAAATAAACAAGTTAAAGCTTTTCTCGACCTGTTGAACTATTATTGCAAATTCGCCCCTTGCTTTGCTACCATCACTTGCTTCTGACTGACTTATCCAAGGATATGTTCAACAGACAAATGAAGCTGAAAAAGATTTAATGAAACTGAAAATCCTCCAGTGTTCAGAACTTATTTTAATAACCTCTAACTTCTCCAAACAGTTGCTGGTACACACTGGCAAGTTCAACGTGAACAGTAGATATGGGGGACCATCTCATATGTTATATTAGCAGAAAGCTCAGCAATCAGAAGTGTTATTCAATGTCAGAAAGGGAGTTTGTGATGTTCAAATGGACCTTCACTATCTACCAATACTCCTTGCTAGAAAGAGAATTTATACTTGTTAAAGACTATACTCCTCATCAGTGGCTATACACACAGAAGAACAGTAATTCTAAATTGTCTCAATGGGCAGTGACGCTCCAACCCTCCAACATTTAAATTAAATAAACATTGTCCAGACTGCTACTAGCTTAATGTGGATGATCCACTTGAGGGACATAAAGCATAATGATAGCTGTTGAGCCTAAGCAACACTGTGCCTATAACAGAGAGAGAGAGATAAAAACAGAGCAGGCAGGCACACAAGTCATGACAGATAGTCCTAGCAAACCTGCTCTGGACCTGCAAAAATAATCTGATTTGTAATGTTTTGTGTGAGTATGCAGAGAGAACCAATTTGCTTCCCCTAGAATATGTTTAGACTCTATACCTTTCCAAAAAGCAACAGAAGAAGCCAAAAACCTAGTAGAATAGGACCTACCCTTACCTGGAAGTGACTCGTTATAGTGAGATTAGAAAACAAAAAACAACAGCATAGAACAACCACTTGGAGATTGTCTATTTTAACAATGATTCCCTTTTTCTTACATTTACAGGAAATAAACAGATGCTCTCAAAGATAACTTATCCTTATGAAGAATCTAAATAAGATACATAGGAAGTGCTGAGAAGGACTTTTGGTTTGTGCCCTTTTCTCTTCTGTCATATAAGTTGATTATGAATTGTTCAATTATAGCAAGTGATGTCTTCACCTAAAAACCAATTACCACTGCATGACCAACCTTCAAGTTAAAAGGATGCCATGAAGCCTTAGTTTAATTTCCAAAGCTAACTTTTATTCCATATATTCGATGGATGAGTGCTTACAGACTAGAACAGTTCAGCTTTTAAAGTTTACAAAGCCCTTGGTAGAGGGCTTTCACTGGCCCATAACCCATCAGGGAGTGACTGGCCCTTCTGCTTGCACTATTAATTGAACATCGATTGATTTGGGCCAATCATGAGTGAGTGGAGCCAGAGTCGACACCATTCACACTGGATAGATAATCAGCAGTGGTAACCAATAGAGTTATACAAAGATTTTAAAGTGAGTTAAAGCAGGATTTTTGTTGAGACTTATTCAAATCCATTGAGTTACAAATGATGGGAAAACATACACCACCAGAGTCCATAAAAAATAACAAAGAAAACCAGGCATAACAAGTAAATCAAGGTTGTCTTTTTAACTTAACAATCAAGACCTGTAACAACTGATGATACACCAAGACACAAAGGACCAGGACTTGGGAATGACAATTTTCAAAAGTTCATAGGTATGTACTAGACTAATGGCCGTGGAGCCTTTACAAGCCTAGCCCATAGGATTACCATGGCATCATGTTACCCGACCTTAGTTCCCAGTGCCTCTGTTGAGTAGAACCACTGGAGTAATCCCTGGGGTGAATTTTTATTACCCATCCATTCATCAAGATTCCTCTTGAAGGGGGGCAGTGAGGTGCTCTGTTTGACATGTATGGGAAATCTATCCCATAGCATGGGCAGTCTCTGGGTTATGAACCTGTCCCTCCAGCACGTTCTGTAGATTGTGGTAATGAGGCTGAGGTCTCCGGAGCATGTGGTACGGAGGTATTGGGATTTCTTTAGATGTACTATTTCTAACAGAGCTGGGTCAGACATGGCTTTGTAAGACACGCAGAGATCACCTCTAAGTAGGCGATATGAGACAGAGAATAGTTGGAGTTTTTTGAGTCTGTCCATATAGGACAAGTGTTTAGGACTTAGGATCCTCTTTGTGAGGTACTTTTGCGGCCTCTCCAGTTGTTGCAGGTGTCTAGTGAGGTAGATGCCAAATGGGGCATTGTACTCGATGATTGGCCTAATGAGGGAAGAGTAGAGGGAGACAATGACCTCTTTCTTCCTGGATGCAAAACCCTTAGTAATGAGATGTGCCACAAAGAAGAACTTTCTAACCACAGTGGCAATGTGGTTGTCAAAAGAGAGGTTGCTGTCAACCTGTGTTCCCAGATCTCTTATAATGCCTTCTGTGTTGAGTGGACTACCATCAATGTGGTAATTCATGGGAACTGGATTTTTCCCAAAGGGGATGACGACAGATTTTTTGGCATTGAGCTTAAGGCCATGGGTCTGACACCAGTCGGTGGTCTCAGTGAGGCCTTTCTGTAGGATGTCAGCATCACTTGGGGAGTTAATAATGGCTCCCAACTTGCAATAATCTGTGAACTTTGTCAGCCAGAGTCCCTTCATGTTGGCCTAGACTTCTGAGAAGTAGATACCAAACAGGAGAGGACCCAGGACAGATCCCTGTGGGACTCCACTCATGACTGGTCGGCAGTCTGACTTGGAGTCAGCTACTTTCACACTGTGGATTCTATCTGTGACTCTGTTTGCAACCCACCTAGTGATATAGGGGTTTAATCCTAGCTTAGTGAGTTTTTCTATGATTCCTGAGTGGGGAATGGTATCAAAGTCCTTGGCCAGATCAAGGTAGGCTGTATGAACCACCTTGCCTTCATCCACAGCTCTGGTGACCGACTTAAAGAAGTCAACCAAGTTGAGCAGGCATGATCTACCCTTCCCAAAACCAAACTGTGTGGGATCCAGTGTTTAGAGATTCCCTATATCCTTGTTTATTAGATCCATGATGATGCGTTCCATAGCTTTGCATATCAGACTTGTCAGACTAATGGGGCGATAGTTCCCAGGGTTTATAGTCACTCCTTTGTGGAGAGGGATGACTGTAGCAGTGTGCAATTCGGTAGGGACAAAGCCTGAGGTGACGCTGTGACTGAACTGGGTACACAGGTGAGGTGTCAGGTCACTCTGTAGTTCATGTAGTACACAGCCAGGGATACTGTCAAGTCCCATAGAAGCTGTATTACTGGCCTTGGACAGTGCTGTTTTAACCTGTGCAGCAGTAATACTGGTGCTTGGCAATCTACTGGTATTGTGATTGGTCCTTTGGGGGGGTAATGTTGGCACTGAATCTGTCAGCCAGTATATTGGCAATATCTGTTGGCTCAGTATATGAGGTACCGTTGTGCAGTAACTCAGAGAAAATCTGGGTATTGCCATGGAGATGCTTTACATAACTATAGAAAGCCTTGTGGTTGTCTTTACTATCTGCTACAATTCTGTTTTCATAGCTAGCTTTAGAGGATTTGATGAGGGATCTCAACTTTTTATTGAGGCTATTAAGGGAGTTTTTCCATTCTTGGGAATCACCTTATTTTGCATCAGTTTTCTCCTTCTGTTGTAGAGCTTGTTTATGGCAGGACCACCAGATTTTTTCTCTTTTTTTGGAGGAGAGTGTCTTAGTTCTATTGGGTATGGCAAGATCCATGCATTTGTGTACATGTTCGTACAGTGCACTGGTGTATGATTTGGTGGTCGTGCAACTATTCTCCATTAGCATGGGTGCTGTAAAGTTAGCCACCTCTGTTTTCAGGAGCCCAAAGTTAGCTTTGGAGAAGTTTTTCATGGTGGTTACCTTTGCGGGGGGGGGGGTGGATTTCCAAGGTGATTAGTTTGTGGTCAGATCTAACCAGGGAGGAGTTGACTATTGGTGTAGAGCAATGGTCGCCCATGTTAGTAATGACCAGGTCAAGGATGTTGCTACCTCTAGTGGGGGTAAGAATGAGCTAGTCCAAGGCACTGGAATTAATGAATTCCAGGAAACGTTGGGCAAGTGTATTGGTACATGAGTAGTTTTCCCAATTAATGGAGGGGTAGTTGAAGTTGCCCAGTATGAGAGTGTTAGGTTGGACCCTAATATTCTCCAGGGTGCTTAGGAAAGTGGAGTGCGAGTCTTGGGACATGGGTGAGGACCTATAACAGGCTACAACCTGAATCGATGTCTTACCCAATGTTAGCTGCATGTGAATTATCTCTGATGCGTTATGTTGGGCTACCAGTCTGGAGGTGTGAGCATCCTTTATGAATATGGAAACACCACTGCCTTTGGAGCTTCGGTCCAAGTTCTGGGGCCAAAAGGTGTGGAATCAGTTATAGCCTGATAATGCAGGTGTCCTATCTGCTGCCTTGTACCAGGTCTCTGTTGCAGCACAAATGTCGATGTTCTCCATTTTAAGGAGTGCTTCCAGTAAGTGTATTTTGAGATTTAGACTTCTAGCACTGAGCAGCATGACCCTCAGATTGCATTTGTTTGTAGCTGTTATGGTGGTAATTTGGTCTTTGGAACACCACCTAAAAAAGGCACTATAGGGGTGGCAACAGCCTTGGCCAGTATCCAGAAGCCCAGGGATGACAGATGCAGGCCATCTTTGGCAAAGCATCGAGGTCTGTCAATCATGTCATCCTAGTCAGACAGATACTGGATCCCCTTAGAATGACACCAGAAACTTAGCCAATTGTTAAAATCAATAATTTTCTGCCTGTACTGTGGTATCATTCTGGGTGATGGTAGGCTGCTGCTCAGGGATAGGGTCATACCCACCTGGGCTACATAAATCTGAGAGCTCCTCCATGTCTCTTTTCATGTAGTCCAGGGAGGTATGTCTCAGGTCATTCACACCCACATGAACAATAACAGAGTCATATTTGTACCTGTTGTTGAGGGACCTGAGTGTGTGTGTTATGTGGTGGATCCTGGCACCTGACAGGCAGCTGACTGTTACTTTATCCTTATTCAACCTAGTGAGTGGGACATCAGGGTGCATCACTATCGAGTCACCTATGACTAGTGTGCTGGGCATGCTGTTTTGCCTTAGCAGCTTTGGTTGAATGGCACACTGTTTAGGAGAGTTATGTGTCTCATGATTAGTGTTGTGTTGTGGTGGTCAAGTGCATTTCTGCCTTGGAGGTCTCTGCTGTTTGGGTAGATTTTTTTAGAGCCTCCGTGAAGGTGGGTATGTGGTTTGTGTTTTTTTTTTTTGTGAAGGCAGTGTTGGTGTGTGTTCTGGAGGGCTATGTGTTCCATGTGGTGTGGTGCAAGTGTCGACCTTCTCTTGACCCGCTATTCCGGTCTTGGCTGGAGAGTGCGTGGCTTCCAATTTGGATATATGAGTGCATCTCTCACAAGTTTGAGTGTTGGGAGGTAAGACGAGAGGATTCATGAAGCAGTTGCTACATTGCCTCAGGATGCCCAAGTTCACCAGGTTAATAGGAGAAAGCACAGGGAACTAACCTTTAGACACGCCTACCTAGTGCTTACCACTCCCACTGATAAGCTAGAAGGCTTCCCTCAACACAGAAAGGCTTGGGGGGCTCAAAAGCTTACAAACCATCCTGGATACAGCAAAACTGTATCTGGACTAGACTAGTTATAGGAAAGGTTACAAACAGTCCTGGTTACAGCAAATCTGTATCTGGACTAGACTAGTTCTAGGAAAGATGGGAAACAAGTGCAAATGCAGGATTTTAAAATAAAAAGTTGAAAGAGATGGAAAAAACTACCCAAACGGCGAATAAACTACAGTTTCTGAGCCAGAAACCACTCCTCTTGTGGTAGATAAGCTACCTAGTGCTTACCACTCCCACTAATAAGCTAGAAGACTTCCCTCAACACAGAAAAGCTGGGGGGCTCAGAAGCTTACAAACCATTCTGGATACAGCAAAACTGTATCTGGACTAGACTAGCTACAGAAAAGGCAGGAAACAAGCGCAAACTCGGGCTTTTAGACCAGAAAGTTGAAAGAGATGGAAAAACTGCCCAAACGGCCAATATATATTCAGTCCTTTCCAGATTTATTCCATGTTCACTCTCAATAAGCGAATGCAACTATGAGGCTGGTTTAAGTGTCTGCCATGTAGCAGCAAGAATTGGAGCCCAAGTGATCAAGTATAGATCCGACTTGCATTATATGTTTTCATGGACACACTTATCTAGTTAATTGCTAACAAGGGGCACTATAAAAAGGTCTGAGTTCTTGTATTTTGGTTGAAGGTTTCCCTGTAAAAGCAGGAATCCTATTTTTTTTCAATTATCTTTTATTTTATATTTTATGTTTATTTTTTACTCTGACAATTCAACCCATCTCCCCTCCCCTAAACACCTCCCCTTTGTATCTGTCAAAGTGGCAAAGATAATTTGAGCTGTTTGCTGCTGTGATTGAAAGCTCACAGCAGGAGACAAAGTACATGTACTGTGGCCTTGTACTATCCACTATTGTTGCCAAACAATGAGTTACCAATTAGTAGGTAGTAAAAATTAAAATATGAGGACAGAAAGAGGCTATGGTGCAGCAAAAATAAGTGCCGCACTGTAAGTAGGTGGAAATTGCAAGGCAACAACACATGAACTTTGTCTCCTGCTGTGAGCTATCAATCACAGCTGCAAACAGCTCAAATTATCTTTGCCACTTTGACAGATATGAAGGGGAGGTGTTTAGGGGAGGGGAGATGAGCGTAAGGACTACAACTCAGCCATAACAAAAGAATGAAAACTGGCCACTTTAGAAAGAAAAAGAAGTAACAGGCACTGAAAATATTGTTCTGTGTGATTATCCCTGTTTGTCTTTTAGGTAGTCATTGAAAAGCAAGAAATGGTAATTAAACCAGATTGACTAAAAGAAAGTAGGATATATGTGAAAACGGGTCGACTTCAGTAGACCGAAATACCACTTAGCCGAAATTCAGATAACTGAAACGAAAAGGCCGACAGCACGAGAACACTGATGTCCTGGAACACCGACTCACCACTCCAGGTACGTAAACGCTTGACCATCCTGTTGAAGTTTGCCCTTACCCTGCGGTAGTGCGATCTCGGAGTTGGTATATTTAGTTACGGCGGTGTGGGAGGTGCAGCCCCCCACATTGGAGGGTTTGTTTTCATTCGGTTTCATTTGTTTTTAAGGATAGCCAACCGTTTACTTACCTGGACTGGTAAGTTGGTGTTCCAGGACATTGGTGTTCTGGTGCTGTTGACCTTTTCATCTCAGTTATATGAGTTTTAGGCAAGTGGTATTCTGGTCTACTGAAGTAGACCTATGAAAATGCATGTAAAGTCAATGCATTGACAGGAGGTTAGGGGCTATAATGTAATATTTTAAATCCAAACATTGCACTGTAGGATATGTAGAGGTAGACTAAAAAATCAAGATACCAGACCCCATGTGGGCAAACTCTGGAATTACATTTAAAAAATATTTAAAAAAGTATATATATATATATATATATATATATATATATATATATATATATATATATAGTGCCAAAGTGATGTTAGAATGTAGGAAACATCAAGCATGATGAAATAAACATGTTTTTTCAGTCTGTGGGTGCAGTTCTCCTTTAAGAACATTTGACATGAGAATGCATTGGGAACAGGAGGATCCATGGGTAGACATGCTGAAATGGTTAATAAATGAGTCTTGATGGAGGAGTAAGACAGGCCATATGACAGTAAATCACACAAATATTATAAAACCAGAAAACAACTAGCCCTGAATGGGTGCTGGTTATGCTGTTGGCATCAACTAGAAAATCTTTTCCATTTGTTAATATATGATTTCCTAGTAGCAGGCTTTCTTGTCTTCATTAGTGCCTGCTGCACGTCCTCAGTAAACAGGTGCCTACAGGGAATTAAGACCTGATCATCCAGGCAGTCAACTGAAGATGACTGGAGTCTGGATGTACCAAACACCCCTGATCTTCTGTGAGTAGATCTAGTCTGTGAGGAAGCTTGTGGGAATTGCCCCTGGCCATTTCCAAAAGAAGGGATTACCATGGTTGCCTAGGGCAGAAGACAGTCACCACAATAATCTTGGAGGGTTCCTTCTGAACATTCAGAAGTACTCTGAATATCAGAGGAAAGGGTGGAAAGCACACAAGAATATTCCTATCCAAGAAAAAGAAAAGGCATCTGTCTTCCAGGCCTTCTTGCATGTAGTCCTGGAGCAGAAACTTGACAGATGACTGTGAAGAGAGGAAGCAAATAGGTCTACTTGAGGAACTCCTCAGAGATGGATCAAATGTAGTTTCTATTTGTGAGTGTCTGCCCTTGTCTTGCTCAGCTTGTCTGTCATACAGTTTTGCTCTGGCAAAATGTATGATGTCTGTAGAGATTTTGCTGTGAATCTATATCCCAAGCTAACATGGCTAGTCTGCATAGGGGGTATAAACTGGTTCTCCTCTTGCATGATTATGTACCACATAACTGTGGTGTTATCTGTAAGAACCTGAAGAGATCTCAATGACCAAAGATGAATCAGAGTTGACTGGCTTGATCAGGGATAGCATATCTTTTATATTTATGTGCTAGCATTTGTCATTGGTGTCCCACATACCTTGCACTTTTATCCCTCCTGAAACTGCTCTGCAAGCAAAGTGATGATTGGCTGTTTTGTAGCAGGAAGGATGAAGTGCAGACCTGGATTTAAGGATATTTGCTGTATCCACCAAATGAATTCTCTTCTGCCAAACCCGAGCACTGAGATTTGAAAAAACAAAGGATGTTGGTGCTCTGAACAATGAGACTTGAATCATAAATGCCATGAGACCCAAAATCCTTAGGTATTTCCTTGCAGTGTCCAAAGTCTGAGTGGAAAACCTTAAGAACAAATCTAGATATAAATCAATTTTTTCAAATGGAAGAAAAGCTCTTTGAACTGCAGTGTCTAGCTGACACACCAGGAACACAATCCTGTGTAAAAAGAGTAAAAATAAAACTTTTGAATATTCTGTTGGAATCCCAGCTTGTGTAAGAGAGAGCTCTCATCCAAGTGAGTGATTCCTGACACTTTGAAAAAGAATGCAAAGATAAGCAAGTTATTTAAATGTGGAAACAATGTGGATACTCTGAAGCCTGCAATGAGCTATATGTGGAATTAGCCACCTTATGAAAACTCCTGGTGCAGTGGATAGTCCAAAGGGTAAGGCAGCAAACTGATAATGTAATCCATACCACCAAAACTTCAGAAATGTCTGAAGTCTGAATGAGTAGAGACAAGATGATAAGCATTTTTTCAATCAAGTGTTACCAGGAAATTTAAATGTGGAAGGAGAGGCAACAGGTTGTAAAGTGACATCATTCTGAACTTGGACACTATCACAAACTGGTTTAGAAAAGAAAGATCCAGAAATGGTCTTCAAGCATTTTCTTTCTTTAGCACTAAATACATTCTTGAATAAAAACCTGGCCCAACCTGAGAAAAATGAACTGCTTCTATTACTTCATCAGGCAGCATGTATTAAAGGACAGGGGCAATAAAGGAGACTGGTCTAGTCTGGTGGATGAGGAATTACCCCCTGGAAAGAAGGGATTATCTCTCACTGCCATCTGTTGCCACAATGAATGACCTTCTGAACAAATTTGTCTTTTGCCAAAATGAAATGTGGAGATTCAGACTTTCTGGAAGGGAAAAGGGACTGCAAGGGTGGTAGGGAGACAAGGTCCCTTAAACAGTGTTGCTGGACTGTCTTTGATTTTGAGGGTTCCTGAGTTTGTTTGTTTGTTTTGGATCCCCACTGTAATTTCTTCTTAAATGTCTGTTTACCTATATTTTGTTGAGAATGTTTATTTTGTTTTTTTTGTTTTTCCAAAATTGGATGAGGGGTTAGATTATCCCTTAGAAAATTTGGAAAACAAGGTCTGAGAGTCCCTGAATCAACTTACTCCTTTCATCACAGTTTTTGATAACCAGCCTGTGCTTAAGAAGAACCAAAAACTAAATATCTATCTAAAGGAGAATTTAAAATCTTATTTTTCACATAATTTGGAATGTTCTGAGAATACATCCAGGCAAACCACTTCAAAACAGTACCAGTGGCCATAGCCCTAGAGAAGTATCAACTGAGTCATACACACACTGTAACAACAAGTTGTGACATAATACTGAAGAAAATACAATTTTTAAAGAAGATTTTCCCTCACAAGAAGAAAATGCAGACAAAACATTCCTCATAGTTTCACAATTAGCCAGAATAAACTTTAACATACGAGCCTGACAATTCAAAATTCTGAAAATCAAAGTTGCAGAAGCATACACTTTTTCCATACATATCAATAACCTTCCAGCAATTGTCAGAAAGAGTAGGATTGGAATTAGTCAAATGGTAAGCAACAGTAAGATTAGCTTAACCTATAGCTGCTGAGTTAGATTTGTTAAAAGTGCAGTAAAATGTAAAAGATTGAAGAACTTTATACATTTTATTTGCCTTTTTAGTGGCAGCAGGCTATCAGGAAAAAAATGCACAGTGACATACACATCCTCCAGAACTGACAGAATTGGAGGAAAGGGTGAAGGTTCCTTCCTTAGCTCATAGTATTTTCTGATGGACTGAGAAACTTCAGTGTTCTCCTACTGAAAACCCTGGCAGATTCTGGAAGTCTCAGAGAAAGAGAAACCTCCACAGGGAGAATCAGAAATTGAGCTCTCTTCAGAGTCTGAATCAGCAAACTGAGGAGAAAACTCTGCATCTCTCCCTTCATCTTCCTGTACAGATTTAGAATCTTGAATCTCTTCAGAAAAAGAAGCATCCCTCTTTCTTTTAAGCCACCTTATAAGAATGGCAACTTGAATTAAACCGTGACGCAGATCCTGTAAACTACTCCTGGCTAAAGAAATTTGAAGAGGAGTAAATACATATTTAGTTTTCTGATTCTTTTTGACAGGAAAAATGGGGCCAACAGAATTAATAATGGCAGCAGCAGCAACGGCTTCCCCAGGGATGGACACAATAGTCTGACAAAACAAGGAGGCTTCTCTGTTCCCTCTCCTAGGATCGACAAGAGTGACTCTCCCTTATCCACTGAGCAGACTCCAACAGCCACAAAAGACATGGCTAAACCTCAGTACATAGTGGTTGTAAGTGCTACACCAGAGAGATCTGGAGTAAACAGTGAATGGCCTGAAGAACAAGCTATGGCCACAGCAAAATCACCGACCTGTGGCTGAGGCAAATTATTATCCTGCCGTGCTAGCAAAGACTGTTTGCTTAACTTTGTCTTTTTGAGGTTGGAAGAAGGACCAACCATGGGACCAAGAGTCTGTTCCATGGTCAAACCAAAAACAGTGCCTCTTTCCCTGGAAAAACAAGCAACAAAAGCCAAAAAATGTAGTCTTTAAAAGTTACTTTTTTCACAGAAAACAGTAAAAAGCATTTTAAAACACTTTGTCAGCTGCCAAAAGTAAAATAAAGACACATTCACCACAGACAAAATGGTTTTCAGTTTAAGCAACTTCTAAACTGAGAGGAAAAAAGTGCTCTCCCATTTAAAAGTACAGTTAAGTCTTGTGACAGTCCATTAAAACACAAAATCCTAGCTTAAAATAACTCTCCTAAACAGGACAGTAAAATAAAACAAACAATTTTTAATGTAGAAGGGTTTTCCCCAAAGGAAACTTATCTGCCCAGCAAAAAAACAGCACAACATGACCATCAATACTCGAAAGCCCACAGATGAGCATTGTCTTCAATAGCAGGAAAGCTCTGAAGGCTTGGTACCTAAACTTTTTTATTAGTCAGCTTGGCTCAAACTGACTGACAATTTGGGCATGTGGAAGGTGCCCTGAAGCTCTGAAAGTTGCTCAGCTGTAATATCCTCAGCAGAATGTAACCTGGGTAGTTGTTACATCCTTGGCAGCATATAACTCATATAGTGAAGGTAAATGAAGCAGTGATCAATATGATGATCATCACTGCTTTACAAGTGAAGAACTTCACCTGGCAAGCTAGTTCAAATGGAAAAAGTGTAATTTTCTGTAGAAACTATCTGTTATCTAGGTGGATGAATATGCAGTTCAACTTTCAAAAACTGCTGGACTTCAGGCTGGGTAGAAAAGTGGGATCTAAGGGCAGAAAATCAGAGAAGATCAAAACGTGAATCTTGACAAAAGAGTAATAAAGGCCAGGGGATAATAATGCATGCACACATGTTGTAGACCCAAAGGCACCTGGGCCTTAAAAGTGTCCCAATTATTAGTTTGAAACCAACTAGAAATTTTTTTTTACTTGCCCATACATGATTTTTTAGTAGCAGCTTTCTTACCATCCTTTAATACCTGCTGCACGTCCTCAGGAAAAAAAGGTAACTAAAATAAATTAAACTCTATCATCCAGACAATCAATTAAAGAAGTTGAAGGTTGAAGTATAGTAAACAATCCCTGTATTGTGTGAGAAAGTCCATTCTGTGAGAAAGCTTCTGGTAACTGCCCTTGGCCATCTTGAAAAGAAGAGAAAACCTCTGTTGCCTGTGCCAAAAGAGAGTCAACACCACAATCTTTGGAGAGTCCCTCTGAGTGTTTTGAGGAACCCTGTCTATCAGTGGGAAGAGTGGAAAGGCTACAGGAGCATTCATGCCTATGGGAATTAGAATGCATCTGTCTTCCAGGCAGGTTTACAAGGAATACTGAATAGAATTTCTTTAACTGTCTGTTTTGAAATGAGACAAGCAGATCTGAAAAACCATGACAATGTAAGCATGGCTCATCTTTTCTTTTTACTTGTAGTTTAATATACAAGCAGACCAATCTATTTGAGGTGTTCCCTACAGTTGGAGTCATTATTGAAAGCCAACCCTCCCAGTTGTAATTTCCATTCTTGAAGGTCTATCTTGGTCCTGCTCAGATTTTCTGCCACAAGATTTTGTTCTAATGGATTGTATGAAGCCTGAAGAGTCAGACTGAGAGGAGTTGCTACCGCCGAGGTAATCACAGCAATTCTGCAAAAAGATTAAGATATGGTACCCACTGTTTATGTCCACATCAGAGTGGTGTTGTCTGTGACAAGTTGTAGAGGTTCTAGGGGCTACAAGTGATTTAAGGCTTTTAAAGCATTGATAATTGCTAACATCTCTGACACTTACGCGCTTCTATCTGTCCCTAGAGTTCCACAGACCTTGCACCTTCACACATTTTAAAACTGTTTTCCAGGCAAAGTCTGAAGCATCTGTTGTGACAAACTGGGACAGAGAGAGAGTGAAGATAGACAGAGAGAAGAGGAGCCCTGGATTAAAAGATAATTGGTCCACCCACCAAAGTTACTCACTTCTGACAAACCCTGGAACTGGACTTTGAAAAGATAAGGGATGATGATGCTGAGTCCAGACTGATCGGAGGTACCACTGAGTTCTACTCATGTAAAATATGGCTAATGGAATTCTGAGAATCATAGAAGTCATGAAACCCAGCATCCTGACAAATTCCCTTGCAGAATCCTGAGACTGGCAGGAGAAGTACAGAAAGATTTCCTTGTAGTGTTCCACTTTGTCCAGTGGAAAATGCTCTTCTTGGGATGACTCTAGAAGATATACCAGAAAAAAACAGTGATTGGGAAGGCATGAGAGATGATTTCTGCAAGTTCAGCTGAAACCCCAAACTGAGCAGAAGTTTCTTCATAGGTTCATAGGTAGGTACTAGGCTATCAGCCCTAGGGCCTATACAAGCCTAGCCAAAAAGGTACCCTGGTTTTTGCCACCCAAGAAAATTATTTTCCTGTGCCCCTGTCCAGCAGAGCCACAGAGGTGACCCCCAGGGTGAATTTCCTATTTCCCATCCAATCATCAAGATTTTTCTTAAAGAGCACTAATGAGGAGCTTTGTTTGATATAGATATGTAGTTTGTTCCAGAGTATGGGAAGTCTCTGGGACAGGAATCTTTCCCTCCAGCATGTTCTGTTTATTGTGGTGACAAGGTTTAGGTCCCTAGAGCGTGTAGCTCAGAGGGATTGGAATTTATTTAAGTGGAGCATGTCCAACAGCTCTAGGTTTGACATAGCTTTGTATGTTAGGCAGAGATCATCTCTGAGTACATGATATGCAACAGAGTAAAGCTAGAGTTTTTTGAGACGGCCTGCGTAGGGCATCTGTTTGAGGCCGGTAATACTCTTTGTGAGGTATTTCTGCGGCCTTTCCAGTTGTTGTCGATGTCTAGTCAGGTACATACCAAAAGGGGCATTGTACTCTATAATAGGTCTAATGAGTGATGAGTAGAGGGGAACAATGACCTCTTTTTTCCTGGATGAGAAACTTTTTGTGATGAGGTGTGCCATGTAGAAGGATTTCCTGACTACTGTGGCAATGTGATTATCAAAGGAGAGACTACTGTCCACCTGTGTCCCAAGGTCTCTTATCACACTTTCGGTGTTAAGTAGACTACCACCTATGTGGTAGCTCATGGGTACAGAGTTTTTACCAAAGGGGATGACAATACACTTTTTGGCATTGAGCTTGAGGCCATGGCTTTGACATCAAGCATCTGTCTCAGTGAGGCCCTTTTGTAGGATGTCCATATCATTAGGAGTTTCAATTATGGCTCCTAGTTTGCAGTCATCTGCGAACTTCATTAGCCAAAGACCTTCTTTGTTAGCCTGTACTTCAGAAAAGTAGATACCAAACAGGAGAGGACCCAGGACTGAACCCTGTGGTACTCCACTTGTCATTGGTCTGAAGTTGGATTTGGAGTCTGCTACTTTCACATTGTGGGTTCTGTCTGTGAGCCAGTTGACAACCCATCTTGTGACATAGGGATTTATACCTAGTTTACTGAGTTTAGCTATAATTTCAGAGTGAGGGATGGTGTCAAAAGCCTTGGCGAGATCTAGATAGGCTGTGTGAACCACCTTACCCTCATCTACGGCTTTAGTGACTGCTTCAAAGAAGTCAATCAGGTTTAGGAGACATGATCTGCCTTTTACAAACCCGAACTGGGTGGGGTCCAGAGTTTGGAGATTGCTAATGTCTTTGTTTCTAAGTTCCATGATGATACGTTACATGACATTGCAGACCAGGCTCGTTAGGCTACTGAGGCGGTAGTTCCCGGGGTCCATGATGGCTCCCCCTTTGTGGAGTGGAATAACCGTCGCTGTGCACCATTCAGTGGGCACAAAGCCTGAAGTGAGGCTATGATTGAACATGGTGCTTATGTGGGGTGCCAGTTCATTCTGTAGTTCATGTAGAACACAGCCTGGGATGTTGTCAGGTCCCATGGATGCTGTGTTCTTGGCTTTGGAGAGTGTGTTTTTTACCTGTGCAGCTGCGATTACAGGAACTTTGCACTCTTCTGGAATACAGATGGGCCCTTTAGGGGGTAAGGGGGGGGGTAAAGTTAGCACTGAACCTATCTGCCAGGATGTTGGCAATATCAGTTGGTTCTGTATATTTAGTGCCATTGTGCTGTAACTCAGAGCAGATCTGAGTGTTCCCATTGAGATTTTTGACATAGCGATAGAATGCTTTGTGGTTGTCATTAGAAGCAATGGCGATTTTGTTTTCATAACTAGCTTTGGAGGATTTTATGAGGGATCTCAGCTTCTTACTGAGGCTGACCAGGGAGTTCTTCCAGTCATGGGATTTTACTCTTTTTTGCAACAGTTTCTTTCTTCTGTTGTAGAGTTTGTTTATGGCAGGGGACCACCAGATTGGCTTCCTTTTTTTGGAGGATAGCATCTTGGTTCTGTGATCCATGCACTCGTGTAAGTGCTTATAAAGTTCATTTGTGTAGGATTCAGCAGTCGTACCTCTATTGTCTGTCTGCATGGGTGTCATGAAGTTTGCCACTTCTGTCTTAAGAAGATTGAAGTTGGCTTTGGAGAAATTGTTTACAGTGGTTTCCCTAATGGGGGGGGGGACGGTGGAGGGGCGGGATGTGGATGTCTAGGCTGATTAGCTTGTGGTCAGATCTGACCAGTGAGGAATTGACCTCTGGTGTGGAACACCAGTCACCCATGTTGGTAATGACCAGGTCTAGTATATTGCTGCCCCTGGTGGGGGTGTGGATAAGTTGATCCAAAGTGTTGGAATTTATGAACTCCAGAAAACATTGAGCAAAAGAATTGGTATATGAGTAGTTTTCCCAGTTAATGGTGTGGTAGTTGAAATCGCCCATTAGGGTGTTGGGTTGTACCCTAATATTTTCCAGTGTATCAAGAAATGAGGAGTGGGAATCTTGAGGCATGGTGGGGGATCTGTAGCAAGTTACAATTTGGATTGCGGTCTTTCCCAAAGTTAGTTGCACTTGGATAATCTCGGATGCATTATGCTGAGCAACTAGCCTGGAGGTGTAGATATCCTTAATGAATATGGACACACCTCCACCTTTAGTGTTTCGGTCCAGGTTAGGTGGCCGAAAGTGTAGCCTGGTAATGCAAGGGTGCTCTCTGGAGCCTTGAACCAGGTCTCTGTCACTGCACAAATGTCGATGTTCTCCATTTTAAGGAGTGCCTTGAGTGACCCATGTCAGGGAATCCTGACAACTGGAAAAAGTGTTTACAAATTAAAGACAATCTTCAAATTATGGAAAGATGTGAATGGCTTGAAACCTGCAAAGAGCAATCACTAAAGCCAAGCACTTTGTAAATACCCTTAGTACAGTGGACAGTCCCAAGGGTAAGAATGTTTATGTGACAGCTTATTCTGTTTCCTGGAAAAGGATACTGAAAAGGAAGAAAAGGTGCACTGAATTTTGGGAAAAAAAAGTTGAAAAATCTGATTGATCCCTTGTATACATTTCCTTTTTCATCAAACTTTATGAGAACATCGGCACCAGAAGGCCCAAATGACACACATTTTTTGTCCAGCAGAGAACTTAAAATCTCAGCTTTAACATCTTTTGGCAGGCTGTGAGAATATAAACAAGCAAATCCTCTTGTAACTGAACCAGTAGTTCTGGTAACAGCATAAGCAGAATCATAACACATTAAATAGTGTTTGGTTACCTGAAAAGAAGACATAATTCATTTAAATAAACTTTAACCTAGAAGCTGGAAGGTTAACAGATAACTTTCTCATGTTCTCAAAAGAAGCAAATAAAAACTTTGATATATGAGCTTGGCATTTCAAAATTCTAAAAGTTAAGGTTGCCAAAGAATAAACTCTTTTCACAAATCTGTCAATAGCTTTCCCACCCTTGTCAGTGGGAATAGGATTAGTATCCACATTATAGTTAGCAGTAGAAGACTTAGGGCTGGATTCACAAAGGCTTGCACGGAGTCTTACAGTAGAGTAAGACTCCATGCAGCAAACATGTCCGCCAAGCAATCCAGGAACAGCCGGTAGGGGCGTGCAACTGAGCTCTCCAAACTAGTCCTACATGGACAGGGCTGGGATATGCAAATTACCTCAATTGCAGGCGAAAGATATGCAAATGAGGTAAATTTGCGATCCAGGAAAGCCGAACCTGTCCGATTAGGAGTAGTGTTATTTGCAGAAATATACTCAGTTGATAACTGAGTACGTTTCTGCAAATAGCAAAACAGAGCCGTGTCAGCTGGAAAAAAAGCATGCATTTACAGGAGGAAGCATGCCAATGGCCAAAAATACGGCCATTGGCAACGGGAAGTGATGCAAATTAAAAATAAAATAACTTTTTTTTTTTATCCCGATTTCTGGGGTTTAACCGTAGAGCAGCGCCGCGCAAACGCGCTGCGCCCTAAAAAGCAGAAAATTAATAATTAAGATCCACAAATGTGGATTTTATAGCTAAAATGAATTTACAATACAAGGGAATGGCAGGCTGAAGACAACATGGCCACCGAGTAGAGGTTGCTAAGGGGGGAAGCTCAGTCTAAGAGATGTAACTAAGCATTAGTAGGCAATCCTATGAAAATGAGAGTTAGGATAGTGAATTGCAAGTTTACATAGCAAATGAGCACAGTCAGTGGAGTGTAGGAGTAGGATAAGGGGAGTAACAGAGTAGAAGATAGGTGACATCATGAGGGGGGTATGTATGAAAGGAGTGAAGCTCACTGGAGCAGAGTGTCATGTGTCAGCTTACATTTACATAATAGTGAAAGAGGTGTGTCAACAGGTAGGCCAGGTAAAGTCAAGAAATCGAAGGTGTATGCCGTGGATAACACCAAAGTTTCTTGCTGAGCGTGCATGCGCGCGTGTGCACGCCAGTAAACCCGAGTAAGACAGTGTGCGCGCGTGTAAGCGTGTGTGCGCACGTGTAGGCTTGAGTAAGCATATGTAAGGCTGTGTAAACAGTTGTAGGTGC
Organism: Protopterus annectens; assembly: GCF_019279795.1. NCBI lineage: Eukaryota > Metazoa > Chordata > Ceratodontiformes > Protopteridae > Protopterus > Protopterus annectens. The sequence goes on along the minus strand of NC_056728.1, from coordinate 843,914,840 downwards.
GTTTGCGCCGGTGTGCGCGCATTTTAAGAAGAATAAGCAAGCTTCAGTCCATGTAAGCATGTGTGCGTGCGTGTTAGCTGCTGTGTGCGTGTTTGCACTTGTGTGAGCGGCGCTCCCCCCCCTGAGGAAACAGTAAGGAAAAAGGAAGCACACCAAATAGTGGAAGTTACCAGGGAGTACTAGCAGAGCTAGCAGGTGAAAACAATCAGAATCAGGCAATTACCCAGGCAGAACACTAGCCCAGCCAAGCCCATCACTTAAAACGCTGCAAACAACATTCCATTATGTTTCTCTCAAGAGACACTACAACACTGCAGTAAGCTAATACAAGTGAAAACTGAAAAGGCTTCACTGAGACAAAAAATGTTAGGGGCTGCCATTGCTGTTATAAGGCGACATATGCAACATGCTGAGGGTGGTGATAATGCAAATGCTGCTGGACAACCCACAGTGAGGAGACTGAGAAGAGTGTACAGGCCCAGGGTTACCTACCAAGGGCTACATGAGCTGGAGATAGTGGAGTGCTATAGAGTGGACAGAGACCTCTTGCAGCAAATTGTTGAGCTGTGCAGGCCACGCCTCACACACAGAACCAACAGAGGGGAACCCATCCCAGTGGAAACTAAGGTATGTGTTGGCCTAAGAATATTAGCAACAGGTACCTTCCAGAGACCAATTGGTGATATGATGGGGATATCTCAGGCATCAGCATCCAGGGTTCTGCACCAGTTCCTGGATACCATGTCAGCACATGTCAGTGATCATGTATATTTCCCTAATTCCCACGAGGTATTGGCCAGCAATATGCGTCTCTTCCAGCAAATAGCAGAATACCCTGAGGTAGTGGGTGCAATAGACTGCACGCACATATGCATCAAAACACCAGCCGGTGAGCGGGGTAGGGTCTACTTCAACCGCAAGGGCTTCCCCTCCATCAACTGCCAGGTCATGTTTGATGCCCAGGGCATAATAATGAATGTGTGTGCTGGCTGCCTTGGAAGCTACCATGATTCCCATATCTGGCATCTGATGCAGCTGTACCAGACATTTGCCAATGGGGACATCCCACATGGTCACCTAGTGGGGGATGCTGGCTATGCACTGGAGCCGTGGCTGAGGACACCCATCAGAAATCCACACACACCTGAACAGGAACGGCATAATGAGGCACTCGCACAAACACGAAATGTAATCGAGCGTATGTCTGGGCTGCTGAAGTCACGGTTCCGGTGTCTGGACACATCTGGTGGAGCCTTGCAGTACTCACCAACTACAAGTACCCAAATTTTCATGGTATGTGCTATGCTACATAATATGATCCTGCGAAAACAGCTGCAGCAGGACCAGCATAGGCCTGGGCCAAACAGCCCCCCACCATTTCCAAGGCCATCACAGGCAGAGCATGACTCGGAGGAGGAACAACCTGAGCCTGCCCCAGTAGGCAGAAGGAGGCGTGCCCAGTATGCTTTGGCCTTGGCAAAGAGGCAACGCATAGCACATACACTGGCTCAGTAGGAACTCTGGAAATTATACCTCTCTCTGACCTGCACATATAGTAAAAAGGATGCCTACGTTGACACTACCTGCTTTCAAACATGTATAGGGAGTGTAGTATGTGCATCCGACATAGGCAGCCCTGCATCAACACCTGAGGCATGATTGCCATGTGTTAAGCAATATAGCAGTGCTAAACAGCATTTACCATCATGAAGTCAATGTAAACAAAATCGCACACACCAACTGCTACAAATGTGGTCAATGTAGAGTAATATTGGCCAATGTCCAGCAATGATGGTTAATATTGAGCAATGTTGGACAAGCTGGGTCTAGGTAGGGCATAGCTGAACAAAAGCCAACATGCTCATATTTGCTCTACTGGCCCCTAAGCAGTCTGGTCTGCACAGTATGAAAATATAAGTGGCAATGGGCTTCGAATCCAGGATACTGTGCATTATAGTCATAGTACTGAACCACTAAACCATGACAGTAGTGCAGTGATTAGTCTGTATGAAGAAATGTTGATAAGTCTATGCAAAGTATTTCACGGAAACCCTGCAGGCACAGCATAATCCCTGTCGAGTTATGACACAAAGGTGATTCCAGCAATAAGAATAGAACCTGACTTTCAACACACACAGTACAAATGTTAATACTGGACATGTAGACATACATCAACAAATGTAGTGGACCACAGACAGCAACATACTGAAAGGTCACATTGGGCATGCTCACACACTTGAATGCATGAGACAAATGTCAGGCAACAGAACACTGACAGTCTGAACTGGGCATGCTCACACACTTAGGCCATGTTGGAGTACAGCATTGGGCCACACATAGCAGGCAGTTGCATGTGTTAACCCAGGAACCTCTCACTACCCAGCAATCTGCCTGTGCACACACTTATATGACAACAGACACGTATATAGTATAGTGGAACCCTGCCATAAGCAAATATGTTCTGCAGTTACCTAAGCGGTTCATATAAAGTGTGAAAGCAAAGATGATAAAAACCTGCAAACAGTATCAGCAACAAACATTGTGCATCATGAAAATTATCATAGGTTCAGAGGCTGATACTAGGCTATCTGCCCTAGGGCATGTACAAGCATAGCCAGAGTGTGTTTGGCTTCTGCAACCCAGTCAAATCAGAACACTGTGCCTGTGAATAGTAGGTCACACAAGATAGGCCATTTATGTTCAGTGTATTGTGCCTCTGTCTAGCAGGGACCCAGAAGATATCCTATGGGTAAACATGAAATCACCCATCCACTTGTCAAGATGTCACCTGTAGGTGGTCAGTGGGTGGCTCTGCCTATGCAAAACTGGGACTACACTCCGGAGTGAGAGGAGGCTTCCTGATAATAATCTGTCCCCCCAGAATGTCCTTTTAACATCAGTGCTGAGGTATATGTCCCTGGAGTGTGTAGCACCAAGGGAGTCGGATATCCTGAGGTGGAGCATGTCCAGTAAGTCTGGGTCAGATATTGCCTTCAACTACAGGCACACAGCACATCCGTGTAGGTGGTAAGTGGCTGAGTACAGCTGGAGTTACTGTATCGGAACTGTGCAGGACATCTGTGTGAGTCCCTACATCTGCTCGATGAGTAACATTTGCGGCCATTACAGTTGCTGCAGGTGTCAGGTAAGGTACATCCCAAATGTGGCATAGTAACCAAGCATGGTCGTGAAGAGTATAGGGGCACAATGACCACACGTGATCAACATGTGAAACCATGTGGGATATGGTGGGCTATGTAGACGTACTGTCTAACCACTATGGCAATAGGATTGTCAAAGGTGAGAGTACGAACAGGTCGTGTCCCCAAACCCATAACAACTACTACTGTATGTAATTGATTACAACCTATGTGATAATGTGTGGGCATCTTGTCATCCTCAAAGGGGATGACTATGCAACTAATGGCATGTAGCTGTTGGCCATGGCTCAGGCACCAGTCATCCTATCTCTGTGAGACCCTGTATGAGTATGCATGTGCCAGCAGGAGAGCTGATTATGGCACCCAGTTTGCAGTCATCTGCGAACATGGGCAGCCATATCCCTCCTGTGACAGCCTGTACATCACACAAATATATACTGAACAAGAGAGGTCCCAGGACTGAGCCTTGTGGGATGCCATGTGTAACTGGTGTAGAGTCAGACATAGCACCTGCAACACTGAGCATGTGGGTGCTATCCCTGATCCAGGTAGCAATCCATCGTGTCAGATATGTGTCGATATTGATGCTGGTGAGCCTATGCATAATGGCCGAGTGGGGTATTGTGTTGAAGGGTTGTGCAAGGTCCAGGTAGGCTGTGTGGACAACCGTCCCAACACGGATGGACCTGGTAACTGTTGAAAGAATATGAACAGGTCCAACAGGCAAGATCTGCCCACAACAATGCTGTAATGTGTAGGACCCAGTGTCTGTAGGTTTCCCATGTCTATGTGCATGAGTCCCATTACAATACACTCCATAGCTTTGCAGAACAGGCTAGTTAGCCTTTTAGGCCAATATTGTCTGTGGTCTGTTGTGGCAGTATTCAGTGGAGCGGGACCACTATCACTGTATGCCATTCCGTGGGTACATATCCTGCAGTAACTCTTATATCGAACAGTGACGTAATGTGAGTGTTATGTCTGTCATGAAGGCTGTGTATGACACAGACAGGACACCATCTGGTCCCATTGATGCTGTGTTGTCCGCTGTGGGGAGGGCAGCACTCACCTGTTTACTCGTGATGTCTGGGAGGTTACACTCTGTTGGTATGGACAGTACCACCTTAGGGGGGATGGGGGGACACATCTGCACTGAACCTGTTTGCCAGGATGATGGCAATGTCAGTAGGTTCAGGGTATGTTTAGTCAGTATGCAGTAACACACAGCATATTAGTCAGTGTCCAGCCAGGTACCTGAATTAACAGAAGAAGGCCTTGTGAGTGTCCAACGTGTCTGGTGCAATTGTCCGTTAGAAGCGTGCCTGACATAAATACCCGAGTGATTGTAGCAGTCTGCTAGTACAAATCACAGATGCCTTCCCTGTCTGGGATTGTGGTCTATCATGTAGTAGCTTCCTCCATTTGTTGTAAAGCATATTAATGGCTGGGGTCTACCAGACAGGTCCACTGCCATTGGAGGAGTGAGTCCAGTTGTTATTTTGGATGTAATGATCCATGCGGTCCACTAGGTGTCCATAGAATGTGTATGTAAAGGATTCAGCAGTCTGAGCCATACTTACCACTGACCCAGGGTCTCTGAAGGATACCACCATGGTTTGGAGGAGTGTGACATTTGCTTTTGGGAAGTTCACCAAGATTACCCAGGATGGGTGTGGGGACGGGATATGGATGTCTAGTGAGATAAAGTATGTTCTGCCCTTACCAATGAGGGGTATATCGCAGGTGTGGAACATAGAGTCCCCATGTCAGTGATGATCATGTCCAATATGTTGACCCCTCTTGTGGGTGTGGTGACCGGTTGTGCCATAGCATATGAGTTTAGAAATAGTAGCAACTGTTGGGCGAGGGTGTTGGGGCCTGAGTTCTATCCACAGTCAATGTGTGGGTATTTGACGTCACCCAATATAATGGTGTTGGGTGAGACCTTCATATTGTCCAATGTTCCCAGGAAAGCTGAGTGAGTTTGCTGAGTTGGGGAGTGTGGTCTGTAGCAGGCAACAAACCAAAAGGCAGATTTGCACAATGTTAGGTGCATATGTATGGTCTGTGATGCATTGTGCAGTGCTACCAACCCGGAGGTATGTGTATCTGTGATGTATATGGATACTCCCCCTATTTGTGTTGGCCATTCCGAGTTATGTGGTCAGAAAGCATGGTACGAAATACAACCTGGTAGTGCTGGTGTGCATGTGGGAGCCTGAACCATGTGTCTGTTAGTGCACAGATATTGCTATCCTCCATACTGAGGAGATTCCTGAGTGGGTGCAATTTGAGGGTAATACATCTGGTGTGGAGCAGCATTACCCTCAGTGTCGTGTACTCTGTAATGTCTATGGAGGTGGTTCTGTCCTTTGAGCCCCGCTTAAATAAGGCAGTATGGTGGCAGCAAGTGCTCTAGCCAGTATTCAAAAGTCCAAGGGAGACAGGTGCAAGCTGTCCATAGGGAAGCTACGTGGCATGTCGAGCATGTCACCCCAGGGTGACAGACACTGTATCCCCTTTGAATAACACCAATATGTTAGCCAACTGTTAAACGTGATCAGTGTGTTGGTATACTGTGACATCATACTTGGTGAGTGTAAGATGCTAGACAAGGTCAGGGTAATACTGGGCTGGGCTACATGATCACAGAGTTCCTCTATGTTTCATGTCATGTGGTCCAGGGAGGAACATCTGAGGTTGTACGCACCAGCATGGACAATGATGGAGCCGGTCTTGGACTTGCTTTGGAGTGACCTGAGTGCATGTGTTATGTGGCAGATCCTGGCACCTGAGAGACAGCTCAAAGTGACTATTCCCTTGTTTGGCCTGGTGAGTGAGACGACAGTGTGTTTGACATTAAGTGTCAACTATAACAAGTGTATCAGGTGTGTTGTTTAGCCCAAAGGGCAGTGACCGTGTGGCACACTGACATTGTGAACTGTGTGGCATGTGGGCATTGTAGTGGGGTAGCAGTTGTATGTGTGTCTGCTTTGGAGGTCTCTGCTGCTTAGGCAGAGTGTATGTAGAGCCTCCGAATATGTGTATGTGTGATAATGTGGTTTGTTTGCTGTCACTATCGGTGTATTTGAGACTGATATGTGGTGTGTGTGGTCACCCTCACCACCTGATAGACTATGCCAGTCATGGGTCGAAAGAGCTCAGCGTCCTGTATGTCAATATTGTTACATCTCCCACATATATATGAGTATGATGTGAGGAGGAGAGGGTTGTCTGTGTACATGAGGCAGATGTGACATTGTGTCATAACCACAATATTCACTAGCTGGACTGGAGAGTACACATGAAACTGACCCCTGGACATGCCAGTGTATTATGATAACATACTCTGTAGCCTGATCACAAAGCATCAGTAGGGTGTTAAGTGTGTAAAAGAGTATAACCGGGATTAGTGCTCAGGTTTGTCAGTGTTTTGTAAAGAGTAGCTGTGAAGGAGTCCAGACTGAGAATCATGACATGTCCTTCAGCTATGTAATAAATAGTAATGTACACGGATATATGTGCTGAGTCAGGGACAACTGTACCTTACTGACATTGCCGACATCCTGTCAGACAGGCCCATGTATACATACCCACCTCCCACTGACGACAGTCCCTGACATCATACCAGGAGATATCACATGTAGAATGGCTGAACAGCTCCCCCAAAAGCCAAAAGCATGGCAGCAATTGGATTACATTGTTTCCCAATATGTGTCATGCATGCACTACAGAATAAACAGACCCTGCACCTGAAAAGTCAGTTGAGCCTCACCCACTCCACAGGACCTGGAACCGTCGAATGTGTTACAGCAACATATGGCACTCCCCACATGTGTGGGTGCACAACACACCATGGGAAGTATAGTCCAGTAAGCCTATAAAGTCTGATCTGCAAAGCCATGGAGTGCATCATGGCAGAAGGCATAAACAGAGCTATTGGAAACCGACAAACAAACAACCCTACCAACTGTGGTATGTTCATGTGCAGATCATGGTTCCCAAGCATGCTACACCATCTGCAAGGCAGCCACTCAGGACATACATCACGGAACAGAGCTATACATGTCCCACATAGACTTTGAACAGCTCTTCATCAACATCACAGACACATGTCGTATCCACAAAACCAACAATCTCTGCATAGATATGTGTTGGCATATGAAGGGATGTCAATGTGTCCACAGATAGATCACACAAAGTGAGACTTACAGGGTCCTGTACAAGCTGTTGATACCTGCCGACCTACATGGATCATTCCTGGGATTGCATAAAAATGTGTACACACATTACTATGTCCAGTCTGATGATGTCATCATCCTACAAATATACCAGGAGAACAGAAACAGCCCAGTAAAGCATATAGCATACCATGCTAATGCATGTTTCTCTAATATCATAACAGAGTTAGGTAGGGGTTTGAGTCCTGCAAATACCAAGTCTGGTGGGGTGGTGTTTGCGTGTGATTTCCTTTTAAAAGAGTAGCCTTTTTGGAGACTGGGAAAACACATTAAAAGAGGTACATCCCTCTTTGGAAAGTCTGATGATGTCAGCATCCTACAAACTTTCAAAGAAAACATAATGCATATAGCGCGCTGTGTTAATGCGTACTTCTCTAATATCATAACATAATTATGTAGGGGTTTGAGTCCTGCAAATGCCAAGTGGGGTGTGTATGTGTATAGTTTTCTTTGAGAGAAGTAGCCTTTTTGGTGACTGGGAAAACACACTAAAGGGGGGGGGGGTGTATGTGTGTGATTTCCTTTGAGAGGAGTAGCCTTTTTGGAGACTGGAAAAACACATTAAAGGGGGGTGTATGTGTCTGATTTCCTTTGAGAGGAGTAGCCTTTTTGGAGACTGGGAAAACACATTAAAGGGGGGGTGTATGTGTGTGATTTCCTTTGAGAGGAGTAGCATTTTTGGAGACTGGGAAAACACATTAAAAGAGGTGCATCCCTCTTTGGAAAGTCTGATGATGTCAGCATCCTACAAATATTCAAGGAGAGCAAAAACCACCCACTAATGAATATAGTGCGCCATGTCAATGCGTAACTTTCTAGTATCATAACATAGTTAGGTAGACATTTGAGTCCGGCAAACAACAAGTGTGTGTAGGGGGGTGCTATGTGTGTGATACCCTTTGAAATAAATCGCCTTTTTGGAGACTGGGAAAACACATTAAGGGGGGGGGGTGTTTGTGTGTGATTTCCTTTGAGAGGAGTAGCCTTTTTGGAGACTGGGAAAACACATTAAAGGAGGGGTGTGTATGTGTGTGATTTCCTTTGAGAACAGTAGCCTTTTTGGAGACTGGGAAAACACATTAAAGGTGGGGGTGTGTATGTGTGTGATGTCCTTTGAGAGGAGTAGCCTTTTTGGAGACTGGGAAAACACATTAAAAGAGGTACATGCCTCTTTGGAAAGTCTGATGATGTCAGCATCCTACAAATATTCAAGGAGAACAGTAATCACCCAGTAATGCATATAGTGTGCCGTATTAATGAGTATTTTTCTACTATCATAACATAGTTAGAGAGGGGTTTGAGTCCTGCAAACACCAAATGGGGTATGTATGTGTATCATTTCCTTTGAAAGAAGTATCCTTTTTGGAGACTGGGAAAACACATTAAAGGGGGAGTGTGTATGTCTGTGATTTCCTTTGAGAGGATTAGCCTTTTTGGATACTGAGAAAACACATTAAAGGGGGGGTGTATGTGTGTGATTTCTTTTGAGAGGAGTAGTCTTTTTGGAGACTGGGAAAACACACTAAAAGAGGTACATCCCTCTTTGGAAAGTCTGATGATGTCAGCACCCTACAAATATTCAAGGAGAACAAAAGCCACCCTGTAATGCCTATAGCGTGCCATGTTAATGTGTATTTTTCTAGTATCATGACATAGTTAGATAGGGGTTTGAGTCATGCAAATGCCAAGTGTGTGTGTGTGTGTGGAGGGGGGTTTGTATGGGTGTTATTTCCTTTGAGAGGAATAGCCTTTTTGGAGACTGGGAAAACACATTAAAGGGGGGGGGTGTATGTGTGTGATTTCCTTTGAGAGGAGTAGCCTTTTTGGAGACTGGGAAAACACATTAAAAGAGGTACATCCCTCTTTGGAAAGTCTGATGATGTATTTTGGAGACTGGGAAAACACATTAAAGGGGGTGTGTGTATGTGTGTGATTTCCTTTGAGAGGAGTAGCCTATTTGGAGACTGGGAAAACACATTAACGGGGGGGGGGTGTATGTGTGTGATTTCCTTTGAGAGGAGTAGCCTTTTTGGAGACTGGGAAAACACATTAAAAGAGGTACATCCCTCTTTGGAAAGCCTGATGATGTCAGCATCCTACAAATATTCAAGGAGAACAAAAGCCACCCAATAATGCATATAGTATGCCGTGTTAATGTGTACCTCTCTAGTATCATAACATAGCTAAGTATGGGTTTTGAGTCCTACAAACGCCAAGTGTGTGGAGAGGGTGTGTATATGTGTGTGATTCCCTTTGAGAAGAGTAGCCTTTTTGGAGACTGGGAAAACACATTAAAAGAGGTAGATCCCTCTTTGGAAAGTCTGATGATGTCAGCATCCTACAAATATTCAAGGAGAACAGAACCCACCCAGTAATGCATATAGATTTCGTATTAATGCATATCTCTCTAGTATCATAACATAGTTAGGTAGGGGTTGGAGTCCTGCCAAGTGTGTTGGTGGGGGGTGTGTATAGGTGTGTGATTTCCTTTGAGAGGAGTAGCCTTTTTGGAGACTGGGAAAACACATTAGAAGAGGTACATCCCTCTTTGGAAAGTCTGATGATGTCAGCATCCTACAAATATTCAAGGAGAACAGAAACCACCCAGTAATGCATATAGCGCGCCGTGTTAATGTGTATCTCTCTAGCATCATAACATAGTTAGGTAGGAGTGTGTGTATGTGCATGATTTCCTTTGAGAGGAGTAGCCTTTTTGGAGACTGGGGAAACATATTAAAGGGGGGGGGTGTATGTGTGTGATTTCCTTTGAGAGGAGTAGCCTTTTTGGAGACTGGGAAAGCACATTAAAGGGGGGGGGTGTATGTGTGTGATTTCCTTTGAGAGGAGTAGCCTTTTTGGGGACTGCAAAAACACATTAAAGGGGGGGGTGTATGTGTGTCATTTCCTTTGAGAGAAGTAGCCTTTTTGGAGACTGGGAAAACACATTAGAAGAGGTACATCCCTCTTTGGAAAGTCTGTTGATGTCAGCATCATACAAATATTCAAGGAGAACAGAAACCACCCAGTAATGCATATAGCTCGCTGTGTTAATGCGTATCTCTCTAGAATCATAACATAGTTAGGTAGGAGTGTGTGTGTGTGTGTGATTTCCTTTGAGAGGAGTAGCCTTTTTGGAAACTGGGAAAACACATTAAGGGGGGGGTGTATGTGTGTGATTTCCTTTGAGAGGAGTAGCCTTTTTGAAGACTGGGAAAGCACATTAAAAGAGGGTTATCCTTCTTTGGAAAGTCTGATGATGTCAGCATCCTACAAATATTCAAAGAGAACAGAAAACACCCAGTTATGCATATACCGTACCGTATTAATGCGTATCTCCCTAGTATCAAAATATAGCTAAGTAGGGGTTTTGAGTCCTGCAAACGCCAAGTGTGTGGGGGAGAGGGTGTGTATATGTGTGTGATTTCCTTTGAGAGGAGTAGCCTTTTAGGAGACTGGGAAAACACATTAAGAGGAGGGTGTGTATGTGTGTGATTTCCTTTGAAAAAAAAAGCCTTTTTGGAGACTGGGAAAACACATTAAAAGAGGTACATCCCTCTTTGGAAAGTCTGATGATGCCAGCATCCTACAAATATTTAAGGAGAACAGAAACCACCCAGTAATGCATATAGCACGCTGTGTTAAAGCGTATCTCTCTAGTATCATAACATAGATAGGTAGGAGTGTGTGTATGTGTGTGATTTTCTTTGAGAGGAGTAGCCTATTTGGAGACAGGGAAAACACATTAACGGGGGGAGGGGTTATGTGTGTGATTTCCTTTGAGAGGAGTAGCCTTTTTGGAGACTGGGAAAACACATTAAAAGAGGTACATCCCTCTTTGGAAAGCCTGATGATGTCAGCATCCTACAAATATTCAAGGAGAACAAAAGCCACCCAATAATGCATATAGTATGCCGTGTTAATGTGTACCTCTCTAGTATCATAACATAGCTAAGTATGGGTTTTGAGTCCTACAAACGCCAAGTGTATGGGGGAGAGGCTGTGATTTCCTTTGTCAGGAGTATCATTTTTGGAGACTGGGAAAACACATTAAGAGGGGGGGGGTGTATGTGTGTGATTTCCTTTGAGAAAAATAGCCTTTTTGGAGACTGGGAAAACACATTAAAAGAGGTACATCCCTCTTTGGAAAGTCTGATGATGTCAGCATCCTACAAATATTCAAGGAGAACAGAAACTACCCAGTAATGAATATAGCGTGCCATGTTAATGCGCATCTCTCTAGTATCATAACATAGTTAGGTAGGAGTGTGTGTATGTGTGTGATTTCCTTTGAGAGGAGTAACCTTTTCGGGACTGGTAAAACACATTAAAAGAGGTACATCCCTCTTTGGAAATTCTGATGATGTCAGCATCCTACAAATATTCAAGGAGAACAGAAACCACCCAGTGATGCATATAGCATGCAGTGTTAATGCGTATCTCTCTAGTATCATAACATAGATAGGTAGGAGTGTGTGTATATGTGTGATTTCCATTGAGAGGAGTAGCCTTTTTGGAGACTGGGAAAACACATTAATGGGGGGGGTGTATGTGTGTGATTTTCTTTGAGAGGAGTAGTCTTTTTGGAGACTGGAAAAACACATTAAAAGAGGTACATCCCTCTTTGGAAAGTCTGATGATGTCAGCATCCTACAAATATTCAAGGAGAACAAAAACCACGCAATAATGCATATAGCGTGCCGTGTTAATGCATATCTCTCTAGTATCATAACATACCTAGGTGGGGGTTTTGAGTCCTGCAAATACCAAGTGTGTGGGGAGGGTTGTGTATATGCGTGTGATTTCCTTTGAGAGGAGTAGCCTTTTTGGAGACTGGGAAAACACATTAAAGGGGGGTGTGTATGTGTGTGATTTCCTTTGAGAGGAGTAGCCTTTTTGGAGACTGGGAAAACACATTAAAAGAGGTACATCCCTCTTTGGAAAGTCTGATGATGTCAGCATCCTACAAATATTCAAGGAGAACAGAAACCACCCAGTAATGCATATAGCGCACCATGTTAATGCGTATCTCTCTAGTATCATAACATAGTTAGGTAGGAGTGTGTGTATGTGTGCAATTTCCTTTGAGAGGAATAGCCTTTTTGGAGACTGGGAAAACACATTAAAGGGGGGGGTTTGCGTATGTGTGTGATTTCCTTTGAGAGGAGTAGCCTTTTTGGAGAATGGGAAAACACATTAAGGGGGTGGGTGTGTATGTGTCTGATTTCCGTTGAGAGGAGTAGCCTTTTTGGAGAAGAGGAAAACACATTAAAGGGGGTGTGTATGTGCGTGATTTCCTTTGAGAGGAGTACCCTTTTTGGAGACTGGGAAAACACATTAAAGGGGGTGTGTATGTGTGTGATTTCCTTTGAGAGGAGTAGCCTTTTTGGAGACTGGGAAAACACATTAAAGGGGGGTGTGTGTGTGGGATTTCCTTTGAGAGGAGTAGCCTTTCTGGAGACTGGGAAACACATTAAAGGGAAACACATTAAAGGGGGGGGTGCGCATGTGTGTGATTTCCTTTGAGAGGAGTAGCCTTTTTGGAGACTGGGAAAACACATTAAAGGGGGGGTTGTATGTTTGTGATTTCCTTTGAGAGGAGTAGCCTTTTTGGAGACTGGGAAAACACATTAAGGGGGGGTGTATGTGCGTGATTTCCTTTGAGAGGAGTAGCCTTTTTGGAGACTGGGAAAACACATTAAGGGGGGGTGAGTATGTGTGTGATTTCCTTTGAGAGGAGTAGCCTTTTTGGAGACTGGGAAAACACATTAAAGGGGGGTGTGTATGTGTGGGATTTCCTTTGAGAGGAGTAGCCTTTTTGGAGACTGGGAAAACACATTAAAAAAGGTACATCCCTCTTTGGAAAGTCTGATGATGTCAGCATCCTACAAATATTCAAGGAGAACAGAAACCACCCAGTAATGCATATAGCATGCCATGTTAATGTGTATCTCTCTAGTTGCATAACATAGTTAGGTAGGAGTGTGTATATGTGTGTGATTTCCTTTGAGAGGAGTAGCCTTTTTGGAGACTGGAAAAACACATTAAAGGGGGGGTGTGTGTGATTTCCTTTGAGAGGAGTAGCCCTTTTGGAGACTGGGAAAACACTTTAAAAGAGGTACATCCCTCTTTGGAAAGTCTGATGATGTCAGCATCCTACAAATATTCAAGGAGAACAGAAACCACCCAGTAATGCATAGAGCACGCGGTGTTAATGCGTATCTCTCTAGTATCCTAACATAGTTAGGTAGGAGTGTGTGTATGTGTGTGATTTCCTTTGACTGGAGCAGCCTTTTTGGAGACTGGGAAAACACAATAAAGGAGGGGGGGGTGTATGTGTGTGATTTCCTTTGAGAGGAGTAGCCTTTTTGGAGACTGGGAAAACAAATTAAAAGAGGTACATCCCTCTTTGGAAAGTCTGATGATGTCAGCATCCTACAAATATTCAAGGAGAACAGAAACCACCCAGTAATGCATATAGCGCTCCATGTTAATGCGTATCTCTCTAGTATCATAACATAGTTAGGTATGAGTGTGTGTATGTTTGTGATTTCATTTGAGAGGAGTAGCCTTCTTGGAGACAGGGAAAACACAATAAAGGGGGGGTGGTGTGTGTATGTGTGTGATTTCCTTTGAGAGGAATAGCCTTTTTGGAGACTGGGAAAACACATTAAAAGAGGTACATCCCTCTTTGGAAAGTCTGATGATGTCAGCATCCTACAAATATTCAAGGAGAACAGAAACCACCCAGTAATGCATATAGCGCACCGTGTTAATGAGTATCTCTCTAGTATCATAACATAGTTAGGTAGGAGTGTGTGTATGTGTGTGATTTCCTTTAAGAGGAGTAGCCTTTTTGGAGACTGGGAAAACACATTAAAGGGGGGGTGTATATGTGTGATTTCCTTTGAGAGGAGTAGCCTTTTTGGAGACTGGGAAAACACCTTAAAAGAGGTATATCCCACTTTGGAAAGTCTGATGATGTCAGCATCCTACAAATATTCAAGGAGAACAGAAACCACCCAGTAATGCATATAGCGAGCCGTGTTAATGCGTATCTCTCTAGTATCATAACATAGTTAGGTAGGAGTGTGTGTATGGGTGTGATTTCCTTTAAGAGGAGTAGCTTTTTTGGAGACTGGGAAAACACATTAAAGGGGGGGTGTATGTGTGAGATTTCATTTGAGAGGAGTAGCTTTTTTGGAGACTGGGAAAACACACTGAAAGAGGTACATCCCTCTTTGGAAAGTCTGATGATGTCAGCATCCTACAAATACTCAAGGAGAACAGAAACCACATAGTCATGCCTGTAGTGTGATGTGTTAATGCATCTTTCTTTAGTGTCATAACATAGTTAGATTAGGGGTTTGAGTCCTATTAACCCCAGGTGTGTGTGGGCGGGGGGTGTATGTGTGTGATTTCCTTTGAGAGAAGCCTTTTTGGAGACTGGGAAAACACATTAAGGCGGGGGGGGGGATTGTATGTGTGTGATTTCCTTTGAGAGGAGTAGCCTTTTTGGAGACTGGGAAAACACATTAAAAGAGGTGCATCCCTCTTTGGAAAGTCTGATTATGTCAGCATCCTACAAATATTCAAGGAGAAGAGAAACCACCTAATAATCCATATAGCGCGCCGTGTTAATGCGTATTTCTCTAGTATCGTAACATAGTTAGGTAGGAGTGTGTGTATGTGTCTTATTTCCTTTGAGAGGAGTAGCCTTTTTGGAGACTGGGAAAACACATTAAAGGGGGGGTGTATGTGTGTGATTTCCTTTGAGAAGAGTAGCCTTTTTGGAGACTGGGAAAACACATTAATGGGGGGGGTGTATGTGTGTGATTTCCTTTGAGAGGAGTAGCCTTTTTGGAGACTGGGAAAACACATTAAAAGGGGTACATCCCTCTTTGGAAAGCCTGATGGTGTCTGCATCCTACAAATATTCAAGGAGAACCGAAACCACCCAGTAATACATATAGCGTGCCGTGTTAATGCGTATCTCTTTAGTATCATAACATAGTTAGGTAAGGATTTGAGTCCTGTGAATGCCAAGTGTGTGTTTGTGGGGGGGTGGTGTGTATGTGTGTGATTTCCTTTGAGAGGAGTAGCCTTTTTGGAGACTGGGAAAACACATAAAAGGGGGGGGGGTGTATGTGTGTAATTTCCTTTGAGAGGAGTAGCCTTTTTGGAGACTGGGAAAACACATTAAAAGAGGTACATCCCTCTTTGGAAAGTCTGATGATGTCAGCATCCTACAAATATTCAAGGAGAACAGAAACCCCCCAGTAATGCATATAGCACACCGTGTTAATGTGTTTCTCTCTAGTATCATAACATAGTTAGGTAGGAGTGTGTGTATGTGTGTGATTTCCTTTGAGAGGAGTAACCTTTTTGGAGACTGGGAAAACACATTAAAGGGGGTGTGTGTGTATGTGTATGATTTCCTTTGAGAGGAGTAGCCTTTTTGGAGACAGGGAAAACACATTAAAGGGGGGGGTGTGCATGTATGTGATTTTCTTTGAGAGGATTAGCCTTTTTGGAGACTGGGAAAACACATTAAAGGGGGTTGTATGTGCATGATTTCCTTTGAGAGGAGTAGCCTTTTTGGAGACTGGGAAAACACATTAAGGTGGGGGGTGTATGTGTGTGATTTCATTTGAGAGGAGTAGCCTTTTTGGAGACTGGAAAAATACATTAAGGGGGGGTGTGTATGTGTGTGACTTCCTTTGAGAGGAGTAGCCTTTTTGGAGACTGGGAAAACAAATTACAGGGGGGGTGTGTATGTGTGTGATTTCCTTTGAGAGGAGTATCCTTTTTGGAGACTGGGAAAACACATTAAAGGGGGGGGGAGTGTGTGTATGTGTGTGATTTCCCTTGAGAGGAGTAGCCTTTGTGGAGACTGGGAAAACACATTAAAAGAGGTGCATCCCTCTTTGGAAAGTCTAATGATGTCAGCATCCTAAAAATATTCAAAGAGAACACAAACCACCCAGTAATACATATGGCGTGCCGTGTTATTGCATATCTCTCTAGTATCAAAACAAAGTTAGGTAAGGGTTTGAGTCTTGCAAACACCAAGGGTGCGTGTATGTATGTGATTTCCTTTGAGAGGAGTAGCGTTTTTGGAGACTGGGAAAACACATTAAAAGAGGTACATCTTTCTTTGGAAAGTCTGATGAAGTCAGCATCCTACAAATATTCAAAGGGAACAGAAACCACCCAGTAATGCGTATAGTGAACCGTGTTAATGCGTCTCTCTCTATTATCATAACATAGTTTGGTAAAAGTGTGTGTATGTGTGTGATTTCCTTTGAGAGGAGAAGCCTTTTTGGAGACTGGGAAAACACATTAATAGAGGTACATCCCTCTTTGGAAAGTCTGATAATGTCAGCATCCTACAAATATTCAAGGAGAACAGAAACCACCCAGTGATGCATATAGCGCGCAGTGTTAATGCGTATCTCTCTGGTATCATAACATAGTTAGGTAGGAGTGTGTGTATGTGTGTGATTTCCTTTAAGAGGAGTAGCCTTTTTGGAGCCTGGGAAAACACATTAAAGGGGGGTGTGTATGTGTGTGATTTCTTTTGAGAGGAGTAGCCTTTTTGTTGAATGGGAAAACACATTAAAGGGGGTGTGTGTGTATGTGTGTGATTTCCTTTGAGAGGAGTAGCCTTTTTGGAGACTGGGAAAACACCTTAAAAGAGGTACACCCCTCTTTCGAAAGTCTGATGATGTCAGCATCCTACAAATATTCAAGGAGAACAGAAACCACTCAGTAATGCATATAGCGAGCCGTGTTAATAAGTATTTCTCTAGTATCATAACATAGTTAGCTAGGAGTGTGTGTATGTTTGTGATTTCCTTTGAGAGAAGTAGCCTTTTTGGAGACTGGGAAAACACATTAAAGGGGGGGGGTGTATGTGTGTAATTTCCTTTGAGAGGAGTAGCCTTTTTGGAGACTGGGAAAACACATTCAAGGGGGGGGTGTATGTGTGTGTGTGATTTCCTTTGAGAGGAGTAGCCTTTTTGGAGACTGGGAAAACACATTAAAAGAGGTGCATCCCTCTTTGGAAAGTCTAATGATGTCAGCATCCTAAAAATATTCAAAGAGAACACAAACCACCCAGTAATGCATATGGCGTGCCGTTTTATTGCATATCTCTCTAGTATCAAAACAAAGTTAGGTAAGGGTTTGAGTCTTGCAAACACCAAGGGTGCGTGTATGTATGTGATTTCCTTTGAGAGGAGTAGCGTTTTTGGAGACTGGGAAAACACATTAAAGGGGGGGGGGTGTATGTGTGTAATTTCCTTTGAGAGGAGTAGCCTTTTTGGAGACTGGGAAAACACATTAAAAGTGGTACATCCCTCTTTGGAAAGTCTGATGATGTCAGCATCCTACAAATATTCAAGGAGAACAGAAACCATTCAGTAATGCATATAGCGTGATGTGTTAATGCATCTTTCTTTAGTATCATAACAAAGTTAGGTAGGGTTTTGAGTCCTGCAAACCCCAAGTGTGTGTTGGAGGGGGCTGTATGTGTGTGATTTCCTTTGAGAGACGAAGCATTTTTAGAGACTGGGAAAACACATTGGGTTTTTTTG